>NW_027526385.1:120543516-120888371 GCF_048455015.1 Haemaphysalis longicornis | reverse complement strand
TCGGGCAGTCAACGACGTCGTTTATTGCCAGAACGGTGATTATATACGTTGCCATCATGAGTGGGTAAAGGGAGGGGGAGAGAGAGATAATCAAGGCGCACAGGGCCGAAAAGAAAAGGTGCGAGCGCAGCTCGTTTTGTTGGCCGGTACAAAGCGAACGAATACAACAATCGTTAATGTTTTTTTAACCATTTGAATTCTCATGATTTCTTACTTTTGCAGCGGCATTGGCTGCCTGTCACTCCTTTTTTTGTCCATTATTAGCACTTCGACGCCATAATATCTATTCTCCACTACTTTGCCTCCTACTTTGCCCTGCTCTCACGTCACAGTTGATTTTACAACGCATAAAAGTGGTGAAAGGATGTGCCGCAGCTGGACAACGGGTGTGTCAAGCAGATACAGTGATGTGAAAACAGCAGCACCGCAGCCAGTGCCACCACCTGTTTGGTTAGATGTTCCCATTACATGCCCTGCTGATCTGTGTCTTTAGATAGACTGCACAGACTTGTGACTTTGCCTCGTACTGCAAAATGATTTTTTATGCTTTGCAACTTATGCATTTTACCCTAGCTGGCCTTGGGCCAAAAAAATCCAACTATCATTATTTTGATGTGTTATGTGGCAGGAAACGCTCGTGTCAACACTGCAACTGCCAGCATGTTTTCTTGGAGCCATGCAGAACCACTGCCGAGGAGGGCCTCTGCGAGGTTCAACAGCTGCTATCGGCCCCAGAAACATCTAATGCCCAACCACGGCCACAGACTATTGCTGAAGACAGCAAGGCAGCAGTTCCACCAGGAGCATCTTAAGTAGACGATACGTACAAATACATCCAGACCACTTTCATGCCATAAATCAGGGAAGAGATAGCAAGCCTCACCCTGCAGTAAGCCGAATCGCTGCTGTGGATGTTGTACAGGCAGGGAATGGTCACTGCGTCCATTGCCTACAATGTCTACACTAGAATGAACACTGTGAGGACAAAAATGGGCCCTCACGGCATTCGGTCACTTCTCCAAACAGGGATGAGGGAGCAGAATATGCAGACTTCTGCCAAGGTGAGAGGCGCACTGCTCGAAGAAACTGCAAAGTAGGCGTATGGAGTACTTCAGGCGCACCATCAAAATTTGCGAGTAGAGAGCAGTGGGCTTCTCATCATAGCAGAACACCCCTGCATTGGTGCAGCCCAGATGGGATAGTCTCCTGCGACTGCTGCACTAGCAGGATATTGGATGTGAAGTGCCCCCTGAGATTAGAGAAGTTCAAAGAGAAGGAAATTGGAAAAAGCGAGACTCCATGCTTGTAGAAAACGAGCAAATACTTTTGCCAAGTTCAGATACAGAAGCCCTTGCCCACCTGACAAGGGCTGATATCTTTGTTTTCCAGGATAGCACCAATTCCTTGTTGTTTTCTGTAACGTTTGATGAGGCCTTTTTTATAATGTTGTGGATCGTGCAGTTGACGTTTTTAAATCATGTGTGCTGCCACACGCTACAAAGTGAAAAAACAACCTGAAGTCTTGATTTTTTGTGCGCTTTTATTAATTACATAGAAACAGTCATGGCTAATCATAAGCGAAAGCGTCGTCGTGGCATAAGGGCCACATCAGTGGACAATTGCTGACAAGCAAGAAAATGAAACAATGACCCAAGGTAAAAATTTACAGCTGTACAGAATTTTTATACGTTTGTTTTTGCTAGAGGCACGGAATGTTTCAAACTCTTACAAAAAAACTCGATTGATTGAGGGGGTTAACATGCTGACAGTACACCAGCGGTAAGGTGCGCCGTAGTGGAGGACTCCTGATTACTTTGACCACCTGGGGATCTTTATTGTGCAAAAAAATTAACACAGGCGTTTTCGATTTTTGCCTCCATCAGTAAAGCAGCCACCACGGCCATGAATCGAACCTGCGTCCTTGAGCTCGGCAGCACAAAACACTTTTTACTCTTTTAAAGGAACCTGCAGCACTGCAGACTAGCACTGGCTTTCTTGCCTGGAAGCAGCACAGAGCGGCATCATGAAATATGATCACCGCAGCAGATACAGCTTACAGTTTCTGATGTGCTCTTGTTGTAAATATTTTTAAAGTGTCTTTAGAATTTATATTTCAGCAACAGAAAGAAAACCACTCTATACTCACAGAATTGCTTCACCGACATCGTTCAAGCATGTGAAAATGCCCAGACAGAGAAAGAGCGAAATAATGTTTTGAGCAAGTTTCTAAGTTATGTGACGGGTGTACAGCAAGAATATTTAGCTTGGTTACTTTCAGGCCACCTAACCTAAATACTGGATGCACTTGTTAACTGCGTTCCGAGAGCGCTAGATTTTCAAAACGTTGCAATGCGTGTTGCAGGGTTTTAAAGGGACCATAAAGAGTTTGCAAGTTTAGTTCCTTCGAAAGATTGCTTTGTTATAATGATATGTCATTGCTGACATCACGAAACATACAGTGCTCCGAGAGAATCAAAACTGTGGCTGAAATTATTTAATTTTTAGGTGAATGAAGCATTGTTTGCTGCCATAAAAGCTCTGAGGGTACTATAAAATACCAAAGCTTTTCAATCAAACAAAGTCGTGTTTCGTATTCATAGCTCCTTGAAGAAATGAAGTTTGCTCAGCCAGCAACACTAATTTACACGTCCATGGGCTGTGCCAAGAACTTGTCGTTGGTGAATTTAGGCTCGGAGAGGTTTCCAATCCCAGCGATAACTTGCAATATGTCATCGATGTAAGGAAAACGTTTGATGCCCAGGTTACCTGTTAGAATTTTGTACTGTTTCATGCGCTGAATGGCGCCTTCAACATGCACACGGGCAGCTGCAATACTTCGGTTTTTTTCCGCGTTATGTTTGGAAAGTTGATTTTTCTCCCTCAAAAACGGTGGTCTCACCGTTTCGGCATGGTATTCGAGGCACAGCTGATCAATCAAAAAACCCTTATCCACCATCACGCTGTCGGTGGATGGAAGAAACTTCTACATGATTTTGCTCTCCTTTGTTATAAAAGAGTCGGATGCTCTCCCACCATATGCTTGACTTACATAACTGATGTGACCTCATGGTGTTTCGCAGACTAACACCATCCCTGTGTTAGTGCATTTGTACCAACTGTAAGTCAGCAACTGAGACTCCATGTCTTTCGGCCGCTGCAGCGGCACCTCGGTACAGTCTAAGACTGCCCTCACACTAGTGTTGTCCTTGAAGTGCAAGGTCAAATTGTCCACAACAGCTTCAAATTGTCCACAACAGTACACAGATTTTGTTAATATTGCGGCTAAGGCTGTTACAGTGGACTTAAAAATCTCTGGTGCAGTAGTGCGGTGGAAACCAAAGAGCACAGCAAGAACTGAAAATGACATGTTGTGGCGTAACCTCGTAAAAGTCACGAGCACTGCATCTCGATTAGAAATGCAAAAGCTTTCTGCATGTGCAAGTACACGACTTTCTGTGTACAGGTCACAAATGTTGTAAAATAATTAAAAAAATGGAAGTAGAGCAAGCACATGGAGCTCCTTTTTGTCTTGGACCTTGGAAATGCTCAAGGGCTGGTTACGGTGACAGTTAGAAGTGTCCACCTGAACACCTATTTCTTTAGTGACAGCTATCACATCAGCAGGGACACCTGAAGAACACAATGTGTATTTATTGAAACAAGCGCTCAACAAACAACAATAAATGCGTGGTTGAAAAATGTGATGTAATTTTACGTTCATTGTCATCTTCAGCAGGGTTCAGGTCAGCGGGGTCCGCAACGCCATCCGAGCTACTGCTGGGCTTGGCGTCACCAGTGGGCAACACGTTCAAGGCGTGTTTGGGGAAGACTACGGCCAGGGGTCTGTCCTCTGGCAAAATAAGAGCAGTGTCCATTATTTTGAAAAGTATTTCATTAGTAGCGCCACGGTATGCACATGTCATTACGATTTTGCCACGACTACCAATTCCACATTTTGTTTAGAAATTTAGACTTTGCGTATGCAATGAACTGATTCTTCTGAAAATCAAAATTTATGTTGACCATCTAAGCACAATAAAGCAGAATAATTTCTTTTAATGCAATAGCCGATATCTATGCAACAAAACTTCAATTATACTCAGTCATAAAAACACATTTTGGCACGAAAGGATGACCGTAAAAGCTATTGAGCCGTACTTACACACAAATGCTTAGGCAAGTGCACCTGCAGCCAACTTACTTGTTTAGTGTCTACTCGATGAATAAATATTCAGTACACACAGTAGACAGCAACCTCTTATCAATGTACTCGGTTCGATGGCTAGCAAACCGTAAGCGCTCCTTCTCAAGTCTGTAAATTATTTGCTGTGACTGAGCGCAGTAACTCAAGACCGTTGATGAAAAGCATTGATATCATTTAAAAATGCTGAAGACAGTTAAGCCTGCATGTATAAAAGTAGTCCTGTCTGCGCCACCCAAACTGTCTCAATTTCTCAGAGTGCATGTGGCAAACAGTAAAACAAAGGCTACATGACTAAACAATGAATAAAATATTTCGGAAGCAAAGTGCTGTCGACACGATCTTCTAGTTGCAAGGTGCTGCCTACACGATCTTCTACAAGCCTTGATTTATATGGGGCATTGTGGACAGGATGCATCAACGTAGGTTGTACATTGCAACAATGTACACTGAGGAAATTAAAAAAAAGTTAGCTTGCATCATAAGCAAATGTGTGCCACTACTGTACAAATGCAACATTAGCACAAGATGTTTTATTATAAACGTCACATTATTGAATGCATAATCTCGCCGCTAATTTTATTGCCGTGCTAGGTGATGGCCCCATTGATACAGGCAGTAGCCCGAATTGTGTGCCAGGCCAAAACTTCCGATCCAGTCAGGCACAATACTACAAGTCATACATATCACAAGTGGAAAAAGCAACATGATAGAAATAACCCCAGAAAGAGCGCTTCAACAGAACTCACCCATTTGTTTTTTTTTTACCGTCGGTAATATTTTGTCTTTATTACCGACAACAACGAAACTTCCATATGTGATAGAAATTATTCTGAACAAGCATAAAAATTTGCTAGGTTGACATTTAGATGTGGGAAGTGCGCCATTGGCGTGGGTACTGCATAACCCATAATTTTCTCTCTAGATATTCAATCCCTCGCATTTAATGTATTTGCAAGCCAGCTCTGCTAGTAGCTCTGAATGTGCTGAGCACGAGGTCGCGGGTTCGATTCCCGGCAGCGGCGGCCGCTTTTCTGATGGAGGGGAAATGCAAAAACGCCCGTGTGTACGAGATTTCGGCGAACGATAAAGATCCCCAGGTGGTCAAAATTAATCCGGAGCCTTCCACTACGGCGCGCCTCATCGCCTGCGTTACGTCGGCGCGTTAAACCCCACAGTCAGTCAGTAGCTCTGAATGCATTCGCGAATGAGAGCACTCGAGCATGCTCACGAAAGTATTGCGAATTACAGAGATGGGAAGTGTATCGTAATGAAATCGAATGGCTTTGCTTATTTTCGTAAGAACATCGGAAAAAATGAAAGCGGTCGGGTAGAAGGGCGCTCGTTAGTTTTTTTGTCGCTCGCAATTTGGTAAAGCAGGTTACCATTCACTCACCGTTGTTTTGCGCCCGGTTTGGACGACGCTCTGGCCGTCGCGGACGGGCCAAAGGGCGCACGGGGAGATTGACAGACGGCACAGCTTCGGGTGTAAGTCCACGCTTCTTCCAGCCTGACACAAATCAGCTTTTTTTAGTCACACCGGTGATAAACGTCCGCGAAAAGTTGGCGTGAGTGACTGCGAGCACTTACCGAACATCTTAGCGGCGGCGGCATACACAAAATCCTCGTCGCGGAAGTGCTTGCTGCAGACCCGTGAGTTAACGCTGGCATATTTTTCCATTTTCAGCTTTCCTAGCCAAACATCCCGCACTTTTTTAGACTTGGGGTAAATATGAAAGCGTTCACCTGGTTTGGTCGCATACGTCCGGCACTGCTGCACCGCGCAATACACCACCATTCTCACGCCGTTTGTAGGCAAGCTACCACAGTTGATACGGCTATGAAGTCCCAGGTCGTCAAAGCACGCCTCACTTACTCCAAAATAACTTCAAACACCAAGAATTAAGGCGAAAACGCACTCACACAGTGAGTCGCGAATGAAGCGTCACGCGCTGCAACCCAACTACGCAGCAAGATAGGAACGGGGATCTAGGGGATCCTACAAGTGACGTCAAAACGATCGCAGCGCCAGCATTTCCAGTGGTGGGCCTCGCGGCCAATACTTCATTCCGCTTTGAGCAGTGAAAATAAACCCCCGCAATGTAAAATTACACTCCCAGCAATACCTAAGCCGAATATCACAAGTGCTTTGAAGCGCTAAGCTCGAGAATATCCCTGAAAGACCTGGGAAAATGAATCACGCCTTTTTCACGTTTGCCGATTATGCACCGCTTTAATTATTACGATAAAGCGATGGCGGTCCTATCGGATGTTGGTGGCGAGCGCCTATGTTCAGCACAATGACGGAAGGAACTACTGTAAAGAGGCTCCCCCGCCGCATTAGGCAGTAATTTGTGGTACTTGCGGCAGTGTTCTCAACCTCACAATTCGTAGCTCTACCCGGTCTTATAGTCGCGGAGGTTGCTGTATGCTTGAGCAGAAAAAAAAGCCGCTCTGAATTCCCGAATGCTTTTGAGGTCAACGTGAACCTTACTCCTCTTGTCATAACAGCGCCGTTCCAAAAATTACGCCCATCTTCCGCGAGGGAGCCCTGGTGTGATTCGACGCATCGAGCGCTTGACTGAACTTCCGCAGCGCAATACCCGCTTTATATTCACAGCGCTTGAAGAAGAGGAGACAACGGAGGAGAGTCGCGCATGCGCGCACTGGCGCACACAGCGCGCGCCGGAGCAGTTGTTAACGCAGCGAAGCGCGCGCAAAAACCAGCGCAGCAGCTGTTGTTATGATAATGAGCCTGAGTGAGAGTGTTGCACACAGCTGTCGGAGCGGTCGGAGAGAAGAACGGAGGAGGGATGCAGACGGACGGCGCGACGACGACGCCGGAGGGACATGCCGCAGAGCAAGAGATGCGTCGCATCTAAAATGTCAACTGCGTTCCTGTAACACCAAAAAGCCAGGCAAATTATTAGGGTTTCTTTTTTCGGCACTGTTATTCTACGCGTAAAGTACGCAGTATGAGATCTTCATCGGAGCACATAAACCAGTCTACAACGCATGCTCAAGATGGCCGTCACTGCTCCACGACATGAGTGTAGACCATTCGAGCACGCAAGAGGAAGTCACTCTCCTTCGAGTGTGAAGTTCACAATTCTTCTCAAAATAAAAGTAATCATGCTTCCCGCGAATTACCTTTTGTCTTTCCTTTCCAACATTCCATTTTTTCACACTCATTTTCTACTGTGGATAAATACAGATACCTTGGTAATGAGGGAAATACCTGGTGTTTCCTGGTATGCGCCAGGGGTTTCACTTTTCTCTGTAAATAAAATGATATGTTTTAGGCTCGTCGCACTACCTACGCCACAGTACCATCCTGGTTAGCTTTGATTATAACCATCTGCACCTGTTAAATGAAAGAGGCCCTGAAAGAGCTTTTACCGATGCATGGGTGTTCAGATTTTCAGTTAAAATATTGCCCTAGTAACCACCTCCTTCAAGACATTTGTTAAAGCACCGAGTAATATTAGAGTTATTGAAAATCAAGTCATCACATTTTTACCCAGGGCGCATTCACCTCTCGTTTCCTCCACCTCCTTCCTCCGCGTGGGCGTTGAGGGCCATGATGCCTCGATGCTCGGTGACGCCTGGAAAAACATCCGGCGGCGCGCGTCATGTGCTCGGATATTCTGTGCCGCTGGATCGCTTTGGGGCGGAGTCGTCTGACTTTCTGCTCTCCGTTTGGGTGATTTTTTATTATTTCACAAATTCTGCACTCCAATAGGAGTGCAAGAGCTGATGCAAGAAATGGGGCGGGCATTTTACGCCTACACACCACCCAGAAAGATCACACGAACATAAAACAACTCTGTCACCGCGCTTTCGCGGCGACGACATGTCTTGGTACTTAAGAGCCTAAAATAAGTGAGCGAATTCCTAAATAATAGACTCAAAATTAGGCAGAGTGAGCACGTACATGCGTTCAGAACCGCCGTCGGTTTATATACTGCCTAATTGGTCGCTCGTTCGCGCCAGTGTAGAGGTTGGTCGCGTTGTGGGGGCGCCATGAACGCGTACACAGGCAGCTGTAGTATTCCATTCCGTAATCACATTTGTTATACTTAAAATATTAATAAAAACGCAGACGAAGGACTGTGCGCGGTACGGCACAGGGACATTTTTAGAGTGCTTAATGCATTCAATTTTCGCCTCCCATCCCCTTCCCCTTTTTTTCCGGAAAACCCCTAAGCGACCAGTGTTTATCAACTAGTGGACAAATACACCTTAACACACATTGAGAGAGGTCTGGGAAGAGTTGTGTGAGTTTCGGGGCCGTGCGCACCCGCCTCTTTGTTCGTATATGCACATGATAACACAAAACAAGTAGTCCACGTTTTCGGTTGCGGCTGCAATTTTCTCCTTTGGGAATCCTTCTCGTCGGACCTTTGTTTTTTGCTTTCCACCAAAACTTTTTTTCGATCTTGATTCCCGATTACGTAATAAACCTTCCCATACTCTTGTGCTCTTAGCCAAGCTTATATCTTCTGCAGGCGTTGCTGGTCAGACGCGAACATGCAGTTTGCAACTCCGGAAACAAATTGTAGCTACTGCGAAGACCCGAAGCGTCGTAAGTCAAAATACGGATTACATTAGCGCTAGTGTTGAGTTGTGTGAACATCATGGACCTTACCATGTTTATTAGTCTAAGAACTAACAGAATAGAGCCATATTTATAATTTAGTTTTTATTCTAAATACCTTAGAGGCACATCTGGGCATTAGCAACGGGGGAAGTAGAAGCGCAAATATTCACAAAATAACAAGTTATGCAATAGCGATACCTATAATGCATCAACAAGTCAGTACGAAAAGAAAAAAGAAAAACATCACAGCAAGCGTGGTAAGAGAACTGATACAAGCAATAATAACATCAAGTGCAATCACCGGAACTGAAGAAGAAGAAGAAGAAGAAGAAGAAGAAGAAGAAGAAGAAGAAGAAGAAGAAGAAGAAGAAGCGAAAAAGGAAAGAAGAAAAGCCTCATAGTGCTCCCCAAAAAAAACGCGAGCATTCCTGGTTGGTCGTTTTATATGAAAACGTGGCTGTTGAGGTGCTGCAAGAATGTTTCTTGGTTCGTAAGCGATGCAATATTATCAGGGAGATGGTTCCACAAGCCAATAGAACGTGAAAGAATACATGAGTTTGGTGAGTTTTTGGTGGTGTATAATGTGGTGAAGCAGCGTTGGTTTAGTAATGCCTGATGTGGAAAGAGGGCTTTTAATAGGTAAGGGGAAGGGTCTGATACGATCATTTTTTTTCGTGAACAGTGCATAGAAGTGCACTTTGCCGTCGGATAATCAATGGTTCTAGTGAAAGATCGTGTTTTATTTTTGTTATGCTTGGACTAAGGTCTTATGAGTTATATATAAACCGTGCTGCATGATTTTCCACGGCTTCTGGCTTGTCAATCAAATAAGTTTTATAGGGAACCAAACTGAGGACGAGAACTCTAGCTTTCGTATTACAAATGTTTTGTAGGCTACTTGGCGAATGTTAGACGGAGAAGCTTGCAAATTTCGACCTACATGTCCTAATGATCCTGTGGCTTAATCATATACGGCGCCAATGCGGGTGGACCACAAAAGATTTGCAGTTAGGAGCGTGCTAACTATTTTTGTGTTAGTGCCTTAGAAACTAAATGGTTGTTCGGGAAGTACGAAAACTTAGAGTTGGCGCGTATTTGGGAAAAGAATGCTATTTGGCAATTATTTATCTTTAAAGTCATTTGTCATGTCTTGCACCAATCGCAGATTAGGTTTAGGTCTTTTTGAAGCGTTAAGTGGTTAGTGGGGTCATTTAGTTTCCAGTAAAGTGTGCATTCCTCAGTAAAAAGTACTGCCCTTTCAGTCGGTGAAGAAGGATAAGCTACAAAGGTGGATGCAGGCCACGGAGTGCACGAAACAAAACACGTTTATCGTAATTGGCGATAGAGCATATTTCTAGCCCATTAGCTGAATGAACCTCTGACGGATGCATGCTTTTTACTTGCAGATAAATATGGAACCTCCTGTGTCCCTCCCTCGTCGTAAGCATCATACACGTTGTGTTAGGCCAGGTTCAGACTGCTGCCGCAACAGCCGTAATAACTTTAATGAATGCCGTCATTTCACGTCTCAGGGATCCCAACTGTACCACATTGCGTTTTTTACGTCCATAGACCCCGATACCGGTTTTTCGTCGGTAATCTGAACATAGCCTTACACCCAAACCCAATACGCTCTACCACTAACAGCTGCGGACAGGCCCCATTGGGCCGTGTAATCACCTTAGTTAAATATCGAACCTGCACAAAGAATATGCCTCCCATCAGTACGGGCATAAGACCTCTAGCGGCGCTGGTAAGGCCCCCTGGTCTCCCTCCCACTATTCTCCACTATCAACCTGCGCACGCATAAACCGGCAACTGGTCATGTGGGTGTGCCTAGACGCGACTGATGACGTCGAAGATATCCCCTGAAAGCCCTCTGAAGAAGTGATACTGGCTCACGCCGGCGTTCCAAGCGTCCAATTTGCTGTTAATACGGGAGGGCTTCGCCGGTAATCCACGAGCTGAATTTGAGGCGGTTACGGCGGTGCCAAAAGATTTCCGTGGTTTTTGCACCCATTCAGGCGGTTGTTCGGGCCAACGCTTCGATTCTTGCTCTTCCTCCAAACGAATGGTATGCATCCGTCCCATGATGATTTAAATCCTGGAAGCCCTTGAGCTCTATTCCCGCGTACAAACATGTGGCTGTCCGTAATCCTTCTACATTGTATGCATCTTACTGTGTGTGTGAGATGTATGTGTAACCCATCAACCTATACCCGAACCACTCCATTGGGGAGGACAGCCGACTAACCGCATTCAGCCATTTTGCTTTGACATGTAAATATCCGCACAAGAGGCATTTCTTCGATAGCCGGATGAAGCATAGCTGTGCATGCCCGCCCGCCTTTTTCTACCCGCCACCCGTGCACGCTTAAATAGGCGACCGGTGATGGCGCATACTTAGGTGCAAAAGACGCCAGCGAAAATGTTGCTCGAAAGGCCTTCCAAGCTAAAAACGAAATATGGGCCCAAGCCGGCGTTCCAACTAGGGAAATTTATCTTTTACCGGGAGGGATTCGCGTCTACTTGAGGAAGTGAACTTGAGTGTAAACGGTGACGGGTGGTTTTGCTGGTTTTATTTTCGAGGGCAGCCCTTCGGCAGTCGTTATCTGAGCTTCGCGGGAGCAGCGTCTATGTCGGCGTAACCAGTGAGCCAACGCAGCAGTTACGACAGAAAGAAAATAGAGAGCAGCGTCTTGCGAAGAGTGAAGTGGAGCACGATACGTGCGGCTATGGCGTCATCTCTCTCACGGCCTTTCCCTCACACATGTTTCATGTGTCACCACCAAAGAGCTCCCTCCCACTGACACTTTCCCCAGACGCTGTACCATCCTCCGCTAATCCAAATGGTAAGGATTTCGCGACACGGCATCAAGCTTCGAAAGACTGACACCACGTGGCGTACCGAACAAGAGACATTTTTTCTTCTCTCTTGCTGTCCCCCCCCCTCCCCTGCACGACAAGCAGGGACTTCACACACTATCTGCATTCTTAGGCAAAAAGGACTAAAATAAGGACTAAAATACAGCTATTAGTCTTCGCGGGCAACACTTCATCTTCAATGGTAGTATCTGTAGCAGAATGTGTGCCGTGTGCACAAATGCGGACTACCTGTTCGTCCCCGCCGATCTATAAGGAGTAACGGGAAGACGAAACGCATGCATGTAGTCTCTTTGCTGCGTCGTTAATCCCCTAATAGCGTCGTCGTTCCCATCTCGCACATATGCCTGTGGACAGTTTCAGATTTCCAAAGCACAAGTCATTGCAGTCAGTGGGTCCTTTACATGGTGCGACTGGAAAAAATCTCGATGTTAATAAGAAAAGCGCCTAGTGTCAATCGAGCGGCGGGTAATGGCAAGGAGCGGCGATGCGTGATCGACAGACGTTTCTCGGCGAAGGTATGTTGATACACTGCGTTGCATACGATTCGGCCGGAGTAATAACGACCAATCAAATATTTGAAGCTCGTCAACAATAACACAAATATTACTGACAATAGCAAACGTTGATCCCCAAGCGTAATGAATATGTATGTTTCACAGACGCGGAAAAACGCACTAGTTGCTGATGACAACTGCAAAGTAAAAATGCTCGCTACAGGTAAGCGTCTTGAAGTTATCTTTTACACTCAGTACATAATTGCCTTGTGAACCAAAGCTATGAAAATTCTGGAACTGCTGTAAAACACGATTTCATCTCCCATTCCCGATCGTCTAGCGACGCTAACTTGAAGACTTCAGGCTAAGCAACATCGAATTTGATTTCGCCGATGCAGGAAAATATGGTCCGTTTTCCCATTCTAACACTCACACAGACGACCGGTTTCACGCATGATACCCAGAGCACTTAACGCATGTATCGGACGCTAAGAATACACTTAGTTTGCGCTAATTTGTGCGTAAACAAATGAGTCGTCCGAACACCCAGCCATCTATCTCAACAGGCGACGAGTTGATTGCTCTTTACGAGAAAAAAACTGATTGTGAGGCTGTACTTAGAATCAAAATGAGCAATGGACCCTCAAGTTAGAAAACAGCTAAGCGCAAAGTGCAAATAGGGGTCATGGTCGCTTGCACGGGTAGAAATTTCGGCACCAGTTGCAATGAATCCATCACCTGGCACAGCACTACACGCGTTACACTTGAAAATTATCTACCTGAGCATACGTCCAGCGGGTAGCCGCTCTCGACGGTTCCCTCTCTCCAGTGGGCGAGGATTCCGCGGATGAAATTCGCCGAAGCAGGAAGGAAAGAAAAACAGGGGGGCCCTCATAAAATGATGGTGCATGGGCTCTAAGAAACGTAATTGTCGTTCGCAGGCGCAAGTCCGTACTCGACTCCATTTTCGCGGTCCGTGGCACGCGCTGTCACCACGAGGGCCTACGCTTCCCCACCACCACGAGCGAATGCATTCATACCACAAGGGCCTCCTTTTTGGCTTTGCCACTAGAAACGCAGCCATCCAAACGGCGGCCTACGAACTAGGCTCTGTAAACCGTGGTCTCCACGATATGCAGTCGGAGGTGCGCCGGCAGCCGATCACGGAGGCCGCTTTTAGAACTCTACGCACTGGACGTTCTGGCTTTCTAGCAGTTGACTCGAACTAGAACTGATTTTTCATGTTTCTTTACGGATAAGTTCATACATTCCGGCGGTATTAAAGGGCATATTTGTTACAGACTACATGCAAGAGTGACTCTCCCATATTACGTCGGGAATAAATTTTGCTTTTCTCACCATAAAAAAGGAACGTGTTTTGATTTATTCGGTAATGCGGAAACAAATAAATTTTATTTTTGGTGTTTTACGGTTATTTTGAAGAGCTTGCTCACACGAGCTTTCGAAAAATCCATGGTTATTTGAATAGGTTGTGGAGCGATATTTCTCGTGGTGATTGGAATACGCCAAAACGAAGCTCCAATTCTGCACAGCTTTACTCAGTTTTTTACACATTTGATTTCATTGCATTTACTAATACTGTTAGCCCAGAAGCGGGCCGTTACAGAATAGAAGTACAAAAATTATTTTTGAAAAAAAAAAGTACATTACAGGTCGCAGGATACTTTCTCGGTATTATTCCGAGCAGAACCTTGAAGTTGTACATAAAAAAAGGAAAACATGTGCAGTGCTATACACACGTGCAGAACAGTACCGTGTGGTAGAATTGTTGCGTCTTGGAGAAATATTGCACCAAGAAATGACCAGTGCTATATGAATGAACGAGGACATGGGCGAGGGGCTTCAACGGTTAAATGGATGCCCCAGAAGAGGTGGGAGGCCACAACCACTGGTAGCTTTCGGTAGCCGCCGTCCCTTCTATCCGAGACAAATACTCCGTGGCCATAACAAGCCCTTTGGCAGAGATATGTAGTCGGCAGGCGCTAATGTGTGGCACATCTGAAACCATCTCAGTTCGCGCCTCCAGCACCAAAAATGCTTTGAAATTGTAGAATGAGTGGTACCAAAATAAATTAGGAGGGGACAAGGTCACGAGAACACGATTGTACTCTTGCTATCTCCAACCTTGTATTTAGCCTTGAAAACAGTGTCTGGCGAAGCAGTTTCGACTAGGAGTACGGGGTTCACCACGGCATGAGTAGACATGTCGTTAAAATCACCGTCTTCCCGTAGGGTAACCCTGAGAGTAGTATTCGAAGCAGCCATAGGGTCGATTGAAGTGTCCGTTAGGTTGAGGTACGTAGATACCGTTATATTTACCGCGTGGTTTCATTGGCAACTACCACACTTTACACTTACCGGAACTAAGAAATGGGAAGTTGCGTTGTCCCTGTAGCAGCCGGGAATGACGGCTGCCGAAGGAAGCCAGAAAGCAGACGTGGAGCTTGTTTGGAGTTTCAAGACACACTTTATTTTCTAAAGATGCGAGTGCCGAGAGTTACCTCTGACGAGTGAGAGTCGGGTAAACCCAGCGTCCTTCTAGAAGAGAGAGGAAAAAGGGCCCCCGAGCGAGCAGACGGCCATGCCGCCCGAACTAAGCCCAGGATTCCGTCGCACAACAAGTTGTTCCCCGAAGAGGGTGGGGAGCAGGCGCCCGCGTCGCGAATACCAGTCTTTCACGAAGGCGCGCTTTCGACAGGCCGGCTGCAGACGGGAGAGAAAGGACTGCGGCGGGGCTAAGCAGCTTCCGCTATTGAAGCTCCGCCCCCCCCCCCCCTAGATTGCGGAGCTTTTAAAAAAGGCAGCAGTTACCTGATGAATGGCGAAGGGTCAGAGTCCCCTGGTTATTACTGAAAACGTACGTGAGAGGCTGCATGAACAGAAACCTCAATATTAGCAGGCTTGGCGAGGTCAACGCCAACGACTTCTTGTTTGCCCCGCATGTCGATTGTGATGGTCTTGTTATAACGTCCCAAAACTTTTAACCGGACATCGTAAGGTGGACTGAGGGGCGGCTTCGTTGCGTCGTGTAGCACGAACACATGTGTAGCTGAGTCCACGTCGGGAAAAGTGAAAACCTTCCTGTTGCGGGCGATGCAAGGTGCTGTTGGCCTTTGTTGCGCAAGCCATGCGTGCAGCTTCTCGGTGTGGTCGGAGGCTGTTGGGGCGGAAGGTGTCTGGTCGGAGAGTAATTCTCCCGGGAGGCGCAATGTTGAACCGTACACCATTTCTGCTGCGCTGAAGCCGATGTCTTCCTTCACCGTTGAGTGTAGGCCAAGAAGAACGAACGGGAGCTTCTGCACCCAGTGCTGGCGAACGAGTTTCGCTGCAAGTGCAGCTTTGAGTTGCCTGTGCAAGCGCTCAACTATTCCGTTGCAGGAGGAGTGGTAGGCGGTTGTATGCTGCAGCCTCGTGCCGAGGAGGGTTGAAGAGCGGTTGTCCCTGGTCAGTTGTTATGCGGACGGGTCAACCAAACGGGACACCTATGTTTGAAGAAAGGCCTGCGCCACGGTCTCAGCTGATATTTCCGCAATTGGTATAGCTTCGGTCCACTGGCTGTACCTGTCGATACATGTGAGCAGGTTCTTGAAACCTTGGCAGGGCGGTAGTGGTCCCACCAGGTCGAGGTGAACGCGGTCAAACCGCGACTCAGGAGTCCGAAATTCCTGTAGTGCAGCACGAGTGTGGCGAGTCACCTTCACTTGGTGACACGTTTCACACGTCTGAGCCCACCGTCACAAGTCTACGTTGACTCCGGGCCAAACGAAGCGTTCTGTTATCAGCCGCTGGGTGGCGCGGACACCTGAGCGGCTGACGCAGTGGAGAGTATTGAATACCACTCGGCGAAAATTCAGTGGGACGAAAGGTCGTGAGGTTAACTGGGAGGTATCGCAGGTTATCGTGCCCTGGACGTAGGGAAGTGCAACCTCCGAGAACACGAGTGAAGATCCCGCACCTTTCAATCTTGTCAACTCAGTGACCTCCCGCTGGGCCGCGGCCATCGCCTCAAAGTCCAGGACTTTTGTGCCGGAAGCGTTGACGCGAGGGAAGGTGTCGGCTGCTTCGTTTTCGGCTCCCGGAACGTGGCGGATGTCTCTAGAAAACTCAGAGATGAATGAGAGCTGACGAATTTTCCGTTCTGAGTAGGAGGAACTGTTTTCGTTGAATACGTAGGTGAGGGGCTTGTGATCTGTCACGATTCAGAACTCACGACCTTCGAGGAAGTAGCGGTAATGCTTAATGGAACAATATATTGCGAGCATCTCCCTTCCAAAAGTGCTGTGGCGTACTTCTGGAGGCTTTAGACGTTTCGAAAAGAAGCCCAGTGGCTTCCACTATGCACCCTCCTGTTGCTGCAGCACTGCTCCAACCGATGTGGAGGAGGCGTCCACCATGATGCATGTAGCAGCTTCAGGCAGTGTATGAATGAGAAGGGTAGCGGCCAGCTCGTCCTTAGCTTTCTGAAAAGTGTTCTGGTGTTCGTCAGACCAACAAAATTCTGGTACCTTTTGCCCGTCTCGGCGCAGCAGGTCGGTCAATGGCTGAAGTACTGGAGCACAAGACGGAATGAACCACCGGTGGAAGTTTAAGAGCCCGAGGAACTCTCTCAGCCTGCGGAAAGATGTTGGAGCTGGAAACTTCTTGACGGATTCTACCAGCGATTCCAATGACATAACGCTTTTAGCAGTGATGTGGTGGCAAAGGAAGTTGAGCCCCTCGACACCAAACACGCACTTTTGAGGTTTCAACACCAGACTGTGCTCATCCAGACGCTGAAGGATTTGGCGGAGGTGCTCTTCCTGCTACTTAGGCGTTCTGCTAGCCACAAAAATGTCATCCAGGTAGACAAAGACGAAAGCGAGACCCCGGGTGACCTCATCCCTGAATGTTTAAAAGGTCTGTCCGGCATTTTGCAAGCTGTAGGGCATGCAGACAAACTCAAACAGGCCAAACGGAGTTGTTATGGCTGTTTTTGGTATGTCCTCCGGTTCGACGGGGATTTGGTGGCATACCGCTACGAGGTCGATCGTGCTGTATATTTTCGTACCTGCCAGCCATGCCCTAAAATCGTGAATGTGTGGCAGAGTATACTGGTCCGGCGTTGTCGATGCGTTCAACGCTCTGTAATCACCGCACGAGCGCCAGTCGTCCCCATCGTCTTTAGGCACCATATGTACCTACGATGAATGTTTGCTAGACGAAGGGAGAGCAATGCCCAGCAGCATAAGCTCGGACTCACTGCATGCAGCTTGAAGCCTGTTGCTGGACAGCCATCGTGGTCGGGTGGTGACTGGCTGCCCGGTGGTGACGATGTGGTGAGTCACTTTATGTTTCACCGGCTGTTCCGTGTTGCGGGGCTTGGTGAGAGAAGAGAATTCGGCCAGTACGTGGTGGTAGGCAGATACTGGCTGGAAGGCCCAGATGCCAGATGAGCAGATGTTTGACTCCAAACCACGTACATTGAGGGATGTGTTTTTATTTTTTTATGTACTTATTTATTTACATAATACTGCAGGCCCAGTGAAAGGGCTCAAGCTGGAGGGACGTATTTACAAAGCTCGTAATATGGACAACAGAAGTTCAAGAACATAAAAATCGCGAAGACTAAGGACATAACTCAAACAATTAATAAGAAAGAAATTTCACACTTTAACTATACAGGTTAAATTAGAATACGGTGAATTGATTCTATGCTGTTTACGAATAATGCAGGTACTTGATTCCATTCGGTTACAGTGCGCGGGAAAAAGGAGAATTTGAAAATGTTAGTTCTAGTATTGAAGGGCGTTAGGGAGGCAATGGTCACAAATGCTCACATCCTGTTTGAAGTGGCTGAGAACCTCTGCTCCTAGTATGGCGAAATTAACATGCGCCACCACGAAGACCCAGCAAAGCAGGCGTCTGAGCCCGACGTCTACTGTCAGCGAGCGGAAGCCGTACGTAGCGATGGGAGTGTTGTTCACTGCCTGCAGTGACGATGCATTCTTGCTACGTTGGCAATCCTCGGGGTTGGCCGGGACAATGGAGACTTCGGCTCCCGTGTCGACTAGCAGGCGCGAGTTGTTCACGCGGTCGACTACGAAGAACAGGCGGCTGGGTGGAGGGCCGATGTCGTAAGCCACCGTTAACGACTGGCCGGAGCGTCTCCCACAAATGAGCGAGGTTGAGTGCAGCGGCTAGCACCCGTGACGAAACGACGAGGCTACCAGCAAACTCCGTCCTGTCTATCTCGTGACTGGCTTCTCTGGGAAGAGCTTGGCTGTCTTATAGGGGATCGGTGGCGTCGTAGCTCGTCCTGTTGGGTAGCACGAGATAGCAAAAGTTGCTGCATGGTCTCGGTAAGTTGTTGCACTTTCTCCTCAAGGCGCGACAGTCGATCTGGTTGTTCGTGTGTTCTTGCAGCAGCTATGGGCGCGAAGGTCGGAGTTGAGTATTCCGTGATGGGATCGGCAAGTTGCGCTAGTCGATCAAGGGAAGTCCCATTTGGATCCGCGAGAACCAAGTGCACCGACTGGGGCAGCCGTTGCAGAAAACGTTGACGGAGAAGTTGGAGCTGGCCATCCTGACGCGCGTGCACACCGAGTTGTTGCCGCATCCGGTGCAGCAGTTGGGAAGGTCGTTGGTCGCCCAACTCTTCACGACACAAGATCTGCTAAAGTCTGCTTTCTTCAGTCGCATCGAGGCCGTCCAGCACCGTCTTTTTTTTATGGTGTCGCATTCCCCTTGTGGGGGGTGGAAACGAAAATGTCGTCGATAGCGTCGGCGATTTCTGGTGGCAGGGCCGTGACGACGTGAAGGTACTTTGTGGACTGCGAGGTGATGTGCCGGAGCTGAAAACGGGCCTCCACTTGGCTGAACCAAACTCTTGGATTTTGAGGCCACAAATTTGGTAGCTGCAGTCTTTTGGGCATGGCTGCAGGCGTGGAGGCAGCAGTGTTGTCATCGGAGCTCATCGCGGCGTGTTCGTTGAAGTGTTGTACGGGTGACCAATTTTCTAGCAGCCGGGAATGTCGGCTGCCGAAGGAAGCGAGAAAGCAGACGAGGAGCTGGTTTGGAGTTTCAAGACACACTTTAATATTTTCCAAAGATGCGAGTGCCGAAAGTGCCCCCCGACGAGAGAGAGAAAGGAAAACCCCAGCGTCCTCAAAAAAGAGAGAGGAAAAAGGGCCCCCGTGCGAGCAGACGGCAATGCCGCCTGAACTAATCCCAGGAGTCGGCTGGAAAACAAGTTGTTCTCCGTAGAGGGTAGGGAGCTGGCGCTGGCGTCGCGAATACCAGTCTTTCACAAAGGAGCGCTGTCGACAGGCCGGCTGCAGACGGGAGAGAAAGGAATGTGGCGGTGCTAAGCAGCTTCCGCTACAACCCCATGGCTGTTTCACATACAACTAAAGGTTCCCCTACGGTAAGATGGTGTAATTTTATTGGAGGGGGGGGGGGGCTGAGTGGAGAGGCATTAAAGAGAGACAGAGACGTTGTGAGTGGTACTAGTTTGTCTTTATTGAAGCATTATCATCAATATATTCAACGTAGGTCACGTCGAGCTGTCGTTGGCATTCCGCTCTGATTATGACCGCGTTACCGCCTGTGGAATGTGAAGTCCAGGAATGATGTAGTGGATGAACCCTAAAGTTGCTGAATATGAGGTCGATGCACGTTCCCCGGATGGTTGTGGGCTCCATGGAATCACGGCCCGCAGAGACTCGCCGACGCACGCCACTGCCGCGACGATGAAACGTCGAGGCGCTTGAAGCGTGCTGGTCTTGTGCCGGCCCCAAAAGGCGCTGGCAACACGGTCGCTCCAGGAGCCCTTAAAGAGGAAGCGTGCAGGTCTTGTGCCGGCCCAGGAAGACATTGGCAACACTGTCACTCCAGGAGTCATTAAAGGGTAAGACAGGACCGGGCGTTCAGCAAGCCGAGCATGTACAGTGGGGTGTGTGGACGGCGTAACAACAACGACAAAGGCTACCCGTTGCCAGGCATAAGCCAAGTCAAGGTGTCTGCCTATGCGGACGATGTGTGCCTGTTCATTCGGGCGTGGACAGCTACCAAGCGTTTATGCGCCTATTTTATGAGAATGGTTAGCTGTCTGGAGGTCGACCGAACAGGGCAAAAGTATGGCGGTGCGCTTCGGCACATTTGCATCTAGCCTGGCGGGTGACGTAGAATAGGTTACGGGTGTTCGAGTACATGGTGTGGTTTTCCATTCCATGGGTGAGTTGGCGCGTAGTACGTGGAAGCGCCTCTTCGAGACAGCGGAGCAGCGTCTTGCGTTTGCGTTAAGGTTCAGACTTTCCGTCGCAAAGCACAGCTACATAATTAAGCCGTTCGTCTCGGCGGCGCTTTATTATGTAGCACACGTAGCGAAACCGCCGCGCCATTTCACCCGTCAGCTCGCCACGAAGTTTGAGTCGTTTTTGTAGGCGGGTAAGACAGATAGAGTGTCGCGTGCGCTGCTGAGACTGCCCAAGTGAATGGGTTGTTTCAGTCTTCCTTGCTTGCAAATCACGTGTAGCGTGCTGTCGGTACGCCCAGTGTTCGACCTTGTGGACTCAACTGAGTACCGAGGGAGGGTGCTGCTGCAACACTTCCTGGGAAATGACCGCTCAATGTTTTATGACGAACGCATTTTAGGTCCCTCTGCTGAGCAGTCACCGCCATTTTATGCCTATGTTTTCAAAACACTGAAAAACGTCCAGTCAACCTTGCCAAGCCTAAATTTTAGGAAACGTACAGCAAGCAAATTATGCGACAAATTGGCACTAAACCAATTAGATAATCAGTAGACAGCAAGATCACGTGGTGTCCGCTGCCATAAGCTGACTTCGATGGAGCTTCCTTCTGATGTTAGGGAATTCGGATGGTTGCGTAGCTGGCAAGTTCTTCCGACGTGTGACCGTCTGGTGAGATTCGTCATTGTGCGTTCCTCACGGTGCCCGCACTGCGGGCACACTGAAACACTGGAACATGCCTTGTTTCCGTGTCGTTTAGCGGTAACGTTTGGGAGTGTGCTAAGCAGGTTGTTTGATCATACACTTAGAGTGCCCAACCGTTCAAATCACAGGTTGGTTAACTTCCTCATGTGTGCTGGTGCATTTCTATTATATCGAAATCGTGGTGCCGCGTGTCTTCGCGCCCCACCACAACGGGTGCTGCTTACACTGCTGCGGCGTGTGCGGACAATCCTTATGAATCACTTAAAAATGAGTTGGCAGTTCCAGGTTAAGAAGCCTTCCTGTTACGCTGGTCCACGCATTTCATAGTGGTCAGAAATAACATCCTAAGCATGACTATTGGGCCGTATTGACATTCAACCAGTTTCTGAACTGTTTCTTTGAACACATGTGAAATTTTTGTGCCTTAATTTCAGAGTAGCTTAAGTGTTTCGCCACCATATACAATTGTTGTGCAAAGTGTAGACTGCACGGAGTACCTGGAAATTGATTAGATTTTTTTTTGTTTCTAGTCTCTGTGTGCTGACATGGGGTTTTATAATAAATTCTCTTCTCACACAACAACAGCGACAAGGGAGGGACATAGCCCCGATCTTGAGATACTTGGCATTGAGAAACGACTAGGCAAAAAAAAGAAGCTTGCGGGCTGAAAACACGTAACATGCCGAGGACCAAAAATAGCGATAGAGAAGAAGAAGAAAGAACAGGCAGTATGGGGAGTAACTTTGCAACTCCATTTTTTTTCTTCTTTTTATTTAAACTTAGCTAAGTTGTTGATAACAGTAGAATGGGGCTTGCTAGCTCACTACAAATAAACACCGTGCCGATAAAGACCACGAAATGCAGAATTCAGAGGAGACCTTTACTGGCTGTCTATTTCGTTTTTTCACATTGAACGGAGAAGCTCTGATTTGATTGATTTCGGGGTTTAATGCACCGAATCAGGACCTCGGCTGTGAAGTGTACCGTAAATAAAGGCTGCGGATAAATTATGATGACCTGGGCATCTTTGACATGCGCTGCAACCTCGACACACGGGGGTTTTCGTTTTTCGCCTTCGTCTGAAAAGTAGCCACCGCGGCTGGGAGCGAACCCGCGACCTTGCTCTCAGGAGAACAACGTATAGAGCCACTAACTAACAGCGCCTTAGCCGCTGCGCCACAACGGCGAGTTCGCACAAGCACCAAGAAGGGGCTGATAAACACACGCGGCAAAATGATTATGCGCCGATACAAAAGCGTAGTATGAAAAACCAAGAAGCCTATCACAGCATTATAGGTTATACGCTACAATGATGTGGTATGCTGGAGATCAGATGGGGTACAATTTGGAGACGGAGGTTCGCTATAGCAATTCCACCTGCGCAAAGAACATAAAAATTTATAGAGAGAAAAATTGCGCACCACAAATACATAAAACGAGCTCAGGAAATATAAAGGCGGCCTTTATAAGTACTACAAGATTCGGTAAATAACAAAGAGCCGCTGTGGAGACAAGCTTTTGAAATACGTAGCATGGAAGAAACTAAAAAATGACTTTCTAAATACTAAGGTTGAGAAAAAAACACTCTATAAAAGGGCTTCGATGAAACGTCCGTCGATAAAACGGCGTTCGATAAAAACGCGTTCGATAAAACGGCTTGGATGAAACAGCGTTCGATAAAACGCTGTTCGGACCCCTTTGAGGGTTAGCGGTATCGCCAGGACCAACGGCTATGTGTGATTTGCTCGCCGAAACAGATACGCCATTTAGTTTCTGCTTTGCTTTAGTGGCCGTTTTGTTTAAAGTAGCTACCAAGTGAGTTCATTTCTGCGACCGAAAGAAAGCCGGTCAACACCCGCGATATAGCTTAAGTGACGTCACTCATGTAGCCGAACATTGTACAGACCGAGAAAGATAAACATATTTTGATGAAGTCCCTGCGTTCTCTGATGGATGTAGAGCTGCAGTATTGGTCTGAGGTTCTTCGTTGCCTACTTTTCTGAGCACTGGTTGCATGAAATTAATTTTTGTTAACTCGACGTGTTGAATTCACCAATTTCTTGGGGTTTGTGCGCCCAGCCTGTTGCAGTCTACGATAGTTTTTACTAACGCCATTTTACCGATGGGATGCGCCTTTTATTGCTTGTTCTCAGGTTTTAACTTTACATTCATCGTCCCTTCCTATATTGCCGTCATGTTACTGTAAAATATGGCCCACTGAGATCAGCTCTTGCGTGTCTTTCCTTCCTTTCGTCCGTGGGTGTTTGCGCTGTTGTACATATGCTTTTTTTGCACGGTAATGAAAATGGACTTTTTCGTCTGACCCTCATTTACGCTGTTCATCCTCCTCTCATGTTGCTTCCAGTGCGCATTTCCCCACATATGTGTCAGGGATGTTTCGGTGCGCAGACTTCTCTGTGAACGGCATTATGTGCTTCGTTGTTCAAAACTGTCACTGTTTATTTTTCAGATTGTAGGTTGTGGATGGCAATTTACGGCAGTGGTTTAACTTTGCTGATTATTTATGTGTTTCGGAAGTTATGTTTAGAATTCCAGCACTTGCATGTCTTCGTTTATTACTTTCTATGCCTAATACTTTCATTGTGCAGCCGGTTGGTTGCACTTTTAGCACTCCTTTGTGATTGCATTCTCGGGGAAGAGGAGAGAATGAGGTTTTTCGAGGATTGAGGTTTTTTGTAGGTAATGGGGGAGGATTGGTCAGAAAACACTAAAAATAGTAACTTCTAATTATGTTTTGTGAAGCCTCCTGATGGACTGACAAACATCATTTTATGTGCAGAAAAAAAAAGTCCAGGAATAAATAATTCATAAAAAGGGTCCCGAAGATAAGGTAGCAAAAAAAATATCTCACCCAAATACTTTTTTTGATGTTCCAGTACGTCGCTTTTTAAACTATAGGTATTTGTTTGTCTATGCTTGTTTTTATATAGGGCGTTTTTAACTAACGGCGTCAATTAAAGTGATTGCTTGTAGGGTTTCCCGAGCCCACGCAACGCAGGCAATGAGGCGCGCTGTAGTGAAGGGCTCCGGATTAATTTTAACCACCTGGTGATATTTAACGTGCGCCGAAATCTCCTACAATTGGGCTTTCTTGCCTTCCGCCTCAATCACAAAAGTGACCGCCGCGCCGGGAATCGAACCCGCGTCCTCGTGCTCACCAGCACAACGCCTTTGCCCCTGAGCCACCGTGCTGAATGTTAATTAAAAATAGAAAACATTTGAAAATTAACGTTTATTTTGGCCTGACCCGTAGCGAATACACCCGCCAACGGTAGTAAGGGCCTGCCCAGTAGTCCCTCCGACGTGTTTCAAACCAAACGGCAAAAGTTGTCTGAGCAGGCGACGCAGAAATCAATGTTAGTATCAAGAATATTCCGAGCGATCACTTTTTAATGCAACGAGTCAGCTGATATCAAGGTATACATGAGTTGGAAATAGGGTTTCATGAAACGGCTCCTAATTAGGGCGTTTTGAGTTGCATGTTTATTAAATTCCTATTTAGACTGCCTACTTTTTGCTCCATTGATGATCTCTGCTATAATTTTGTGTTCATTTTCACGTGTTGCGTTTTTTGTTACGATGGTGACTTTGAGCAGATAACATATGGAGATAAATATACATATATAGCTTTTTGGTAATTTTACGCCCTCAAATCACTGTTATCTGCGAGGGTTTGCTTAAGAGTATAGTTTCTTTCGTATTCCTTTAGCTAATGCGTAATTTGAATAGAATTCACAAACCACCAGAGCTTTCGATCTGGCTGGATCAGAAACACCTTGCCGCGCTAACCCGGCAACCCCCCCACCTAGGAGTGCTGGCCATCGACACAGGCAGCGAAAGGTACGAGGGAAAGTAAAGGCTTCGGGTGTGGCACTACTCCGAACCAATAGGCACCTTTCCCACTTCCAGGGATACGAAAGTACATGTGACAGTTAACACTTCTGTTTAAGGGATTGGAGGGGTTAGGAGGGGGAAGCGGGGAAGCTGAAATGAATGCGAAAGATCCGGTCGTCGCATTTGTGGGGAGGGAGCGTTTATTCCGGAGTTTGCAAGGCAACAGCGACGAGTAGTCGGTCCAACTCCGTCCACGTCGACCGGCAAAACCCCGTGAACGCGGGAAAAAAAATCGCATCACGGTTTCCAGAAGCACGAAAGCGGCTGAAACGGTTTCCGCAATGAGAAGCATTTGCACACGACGAAGCAAGACGGCGAGGGACAGCTCGGCCATCGTTTTGATCCCCCCACGGTCGTAGCAAAATAAAAAATGAGAGATGGCATAAAAAGAAACTACGTTTATCCCTATTCATATGTGTTTTGTGAAAAAATTTTACTGCCCTATTGCAAGACTCAGGGGTCTTGGAGTGGCACTCGTAAGGGTTCAAATATGTTTTCCCATAATGTTCATAATCGTCTATATGAGACGCTGAACCGACTGTAGCCGATACCGCGAGGAGCGAGCGATGTTTTTTTACAAAATTCTTTATGTTTTTACAAACCTATATCCAATGTTTGAGGGACGATGGATGTTATATCTTAAAGGCACATTTCTCAGACACATCTCCTAACTTGACCCAATCCACCTGTTTTATTCGGGTTTATAATATTGTGAACTGATATTTGTGACGCAATTAATGTAGCTTCCAGACTGAGGTCGACGTAAAATAGCAAAGAGTGTCACTGGGTGCTTGGGCCATCCAATAATATTTAAAAGGACCCTACAACACTCATTGAGCAGTCGAAGTAAACCTGCCCGACGTTTAGATTACACTGCAAGGAATACCTGAGCCAAATAGTACACGTGCACGTGAAGCGGTGAGCGCGTAAATCGCCGTGAAAGACGCGGAAAAACAAACCGCGCTCTGTTCAATTTTTTTCATTAAGCACCCATGGCATGGCCTAAGCGACGTCATTGGGGCCATGGTTGCCTATTGGCTGTCACTGGTGAGCTTCGCGGCTCATTTCTCGCCTTTCGTGTGACGATACGCCGTTGTCGGTGCTGTGTACCAACCTCTTCTATGCCAGAGCCTGTACTCACAGTTTTGATGTTTCTTTTATGTCTTAAGTGCGCGTGGAGTTTGAGTGGCGAACTTTAATACTCCCCTTTGACCAGATCACATGACAACAGACGTTTATTGCTTCGAAAACGCCTTACCAGCCTGAGGTCACACTTGCGAGAAGGCCGCCGTGCCCGATTTTTTGTGGCACCAATCCGGAAATAGACGCCTTCACGTTTCGGAGTAAGGGGGAAAACTCCCCGGCCTATCTTATATCGAAGGTCGCCGGAGAAGACGCCGCGAGCCGCCCTCCTGCCCAGGAGAGAGCTCGCAGCTTTCGTCGCGTTGTCCGAGGTTGAGTTCATAGGGAAAAAGTACGCGCGATTTCTCTTCGCGCGTAGTTTCGGTGATAGCGAACGAATTTTCATATTTCTTGCGCAAGGAGTTTGCTGGGACAATAGTCTTTGCCTTGAAATACATCCAGAGTAGTGGGTTGTAAGTGTTGCAGGGTCCCTTTAAGTGATAGAAATACACGAGTTCATTACATCAAATGAAATCGGTTCCTTCCTGGCGCGTCAGCATGGCGATTAGTTGGTAGCGGCACTCTGGCAGTGGTAAGAGCAACCTTAGCAGTAGCGCATACAGGATTACATTCTGACCGGGGGGGTAAGGCGGATGAGGAGAGGTAGAACAAAAAAAAAGAAACGAAAATGAGGGGAAAAAAAACCACTAATGAACGTGAAGAAGTAACCCATTCTAAATAATTAAAAACAAGAATGCCATGCGTGCTTACTGACGACCCCCTCATGATTTTGTTTCTTTTTTTACTCGGGGACATAGAAAATTGGCTGATGGTTTTGGTGGGAGCAGGCCCTGGAGCCGCAAGGATAGGGCGTAGCTATAGTGAGAAAATGAAATTTGTAGTCACTCGTTGTTGCCCTGGGAAAAGGCCCGTCGTCACATGGCGTTTCGGCAATGTGCACTTGGTAATAGAGCCACTAAATAAGCTTCTTTGGTAATTTACCGGTTAGTAATAGGGGAACAATCGTGATAGGCCAGCCAGCGGTTCAACAATTGGGAAACTTCGTCATTGGTTTGACAAAATAAATACGGATGGGTTTTTTTTTCTGAAGCACATATTGGCCTGGGGGAAGTTGATGGGACTGTTAACGACTCAAAACAGGGAAGCAAGGCGAACAGGTAGCCCAAAAGCAAAAACACCAAGAAGGAAAAATCTGCACCCTTCATTGTCGCAGCCGGCTTGTGCGTCCTTGAGCCTCACACCGGGACGGGAAGATAGAGTACCACTGTTTTTAGAGCTCAATCCTACATGCGCCCACACAAAGTCCTCTCCAAGCACTACGCACGCACGCGTTCACGACACACACATGCGCGCACATATGGGTTGAGCCGTCAAAACTTAAATCGACTCTAAATATAAAAATGAGCTTCCTAAATTTTATTATATCACCGGGGGCACATTTAAGTAACAAACGTTTTGTTAGGTGTATCACAGGCAATTTTGATGTCATTTATTAGAAAACTGTTTATGCTTATTGGGAAGGCTTTAAGGGCAGTTAACAGATGTGCAGCAATTGTACACACCAGCAGAATATAAAAAATGAATTCTGAACATGAATCCTGGGTTATGTACTTCTAGAAAAAATGCTACATTCAGAATAAAAAAAATCGGTCAAGAAAAGGCCGTGTCTAGAGTACCATCCCAAGGTATAATAAGAACTTCACTATAGCGACATCCCACGGCGTTTTGGCGTTTTGCCAGACTTGCCGACGTCCACTGGCGAGTCTGCCACTACATCGCTCTAGATAATGTAAAAAATGGCAACCTAAGCTAAGCATAACATAATGTGACCTAACGCTCACAAAGAAAGCATTGTAAACAGCGAAACTAACCTAAGCTATAAAATTATAGAAAAAAAAATAACAAGGTAGAAGCCGGCCTCGAACCACCGTCTTTGAGATCACTAAGCTAAAACGGATCCTATACACTACAACGACATTTTGTTTCTTTATTGCATATAAAACTAGCCCGAATAGCTTAAAGTCCCACCCTAACTACAATAACGGTACATTCATTATTACATTTTAAAAGTCAAGCACGCACACACAGGCCTCAAGAAGATGCAACCAGTCCTGCGGCTGCGATTGCGCTGCATAGACACTGTACACAAGCGCACATTGTTCGAGAAAAATTGACTTAGTTCCACGAGGGTTCTCGGCATTGCGGTCAATCATGCGACATTTCTATAGGCTAAACAATCCTATCAGCACAAAAAGGTCATATGGCACGGAAAAGTTCTTCATCACTGGCAGGAATCGCATAGTGTAGGGGCCCTTAGCGAAAAGATGCCGTATTTTTAATGTATTTTGAATGCATTTAATACATATAATAACTTCGTATTTATTCTGCATTATTTTGTCCACATTCGAAATGCATTTCGAATACATTTACAATGTATTTAAAATGTACCTCAAAAATACATAAGCAGTGCATGAAAATTATATATTTAATGCAGTTTAAATGCATTAAAATGCTCAGGAAATTTATTTATAAATACGTGCAAAATGTATTAGTTATTCATTTTAAATGCACAGAAAATACTGCTTCAAATATACTCAAAATGTGTTACTAGTGTATACTAAATAAAACCTAAATACATTGAGAGATGCCATGGCAATGTGTCTTAGGGGGAATTGTTAACGTTCAACTAGAAACTATCATATTGTGGTTTCAAAAAGTTTAATAGGCACTAGGCTAAAGGTATGCTCCATTGTGAGAATGTAAACCGGCCATGCTTGGAATGCGGGCCAGCAAATGACTGAAAGGAACAGCATGTATGCGCAAAAGTTGGTAGTTTGAAAGTTGTTTATTGTACACTTAAGTCGAGTGGCCAATTTTGCCATTACTAAGTAGCAGAAATGAATGCCTTTCAGCCACCTCAGTAGCCAGCGCAGATGAAGGGTTGTGCATCAGAGACTTCGTACTTCGGATTCTCCACGCGGGAAATTTCACGAGCACCTGCAGTGAAAAGAAAATATGAAAATATTAGTGAAACGCTTTTTTTAGAGGCAAATAAATGTCAAATCAATCAGGCCTTTTCTCTAGCCGTGCCAACGTCCCTCGCGAGCAAGGATTTTTTAGTTTCCCCTTCATAAAAAAAAACCCACCGTGAAAACAATTCCCCTTTGAAGGACGTAAGACAATTTATGTAACGTAATGGTAAGCATAGTTTATATAGTCATGCGGCATCGGATCTTCAATACCATTTTTAAGAAAAAATTTTGGGTGGGCGGGCGGGAGGCTTATGTTCGGACATTGTCTAGGGATAAAAATTAGCGAAAATTAGGGAAAAAAAGACACAGCTAAGATAACAACGTTACCAAACATGCAACAGAGTTCTTAAGAGTTATGCTACTTCTCTTTCTTAGGCGCTTGAGTTAACTTGAAATGGTGGCAATTCTAGTTTTTAAGCTAACTGGGACAAAACTGGTCTGTGACCTCACAGGACGCTAATAAAGTAAGATAAGCAGTAATCTTATTAACTACAATTATTGTTATGCGTTCCATATTTCGAAGTCACCTTCTTCGGAGATTACGTTCTAAAAATATAGTGCGCAGCGAAACAATTTAAAAATGCATGGGCAGGATTGCAGTAGAAAGCTTACATAAATGTCATTAGACTGGCGTGTGCACTCAACAATGCTTTCAAAGGAACGGCAAAGTAAGGTTATTTCGAAAAACAAGAAAAATTTCACGCCGTCTTAAAAATAACAAGCTCTTAAATCGTAGGCACCTAACCGAAGTGATTAAAACAAGCAACGCCAGAAAACGTGTATTTGTGCTTGCACACACATGTAATTTTTTTGCTCTCCGGCGCACGTCACCGGCCGGTAATTTTATACTTTTTGCTGTACACAGACATCATCATTTAATTAGGGAGCAACGCGGAAAATAATTGTAAATGCTCGCGTCCTCAACATACAAAAAAAAAAGATAAACACCTGTTAGCGTCAGGGACCATCAAGTAAAAAGTAGTTGCTTCATACATACTCCTGACACCTAAAAGAAACTCGTTTAAGTACACCCTTTAGACGCAAATGGGCAATTGCGGCTTCTAAACACACACAACCGCCAAGCAGCCCACGCTGTTTTCGGTGCCTTTGGGCACATTTTTGAAATTCTCCCGTGGCGTGGTCCAGCGGTAGCGCGTCGGGTTCCGCGTGTCTGTCACTCGACCACGAGCGGCCGAAGGGCCTCTCGGAAAGCGCACACATGTTCGTGAAGGCTCTACGAAATGAATTCAGCAAGGAGGGAAAAAGTTGCTCGAAAACACAAAAGAGGAAGGGTCCAACGTCCTGAAGTTTCGCGAAGTTTTGGGGGAGCAATCCAAGGAACAAAAAGAGACGAACCCGCCCGGGCGACCCCTTCCGGGAACCGAGGGGTCTCGTGCGGGGAACTGGTTGCCTCCCTCGAATCCCCCTCCCCACCCGCATTCCTTCTCCTTCCTTCCTTTGCTGGTTCTTGGTTCTGGGTGGCGGTAAAAACAGAATCTGATTGTAACTTAGCGGCTACTCTCATACAGTTTGTCTTACATTGACAAATCATTTGTTCCCTGAGCATGATGCACTTTCGCTACTGCCACTTCCACCGAAGATTACATAGGTCGCTTTTAACACTTTTGGTCACTTCGAAACAGACGGCATAAACTCTTTCATGGCTGTAGTTGACAGAATGTCGACATGCGACCGACAAAAATCACGAAGGCTGCTCGGATTCTCGCCGTATGGCCCGGCCATGCGCATTAGTCCGAAGCATGTATGCCACAAACTGGGTTCCTTCCCCGTACGGCGGCTGCTGTGAACATGCGCAGCTGTGAGCGGCTGCTGGGAACAGAAAACAAAAGAAAGCTGCGTCCCTGGATACAGTTCGCACATTTCTCAAGCGCGTAAACATGGACGGCGGACTTTCTGTGAACAGGCTGTGCTAAAAACGTTCCTGGCTGTTATGTGTTTAATGCAAGTGTTAGTCCTCAATAAGTTCAGAACGGAATAACTCGTTCTACAGGGAAACTCGTAGCAACAGTCCCCCGTACATTCAGCAGGCCCGAGCTAAAAATTAGGCGCAAAAAGGAAAGCACTAAAATCCATTTTTGTTACGTCTTCTTGCTGTCGTTGACTTGTGAGTACATTCCCTTGCACGGCGTAGTTACGGCAGGAAATCTTGCTCGCAGGTGGAGGTAAGCTTAACAACCACGTGCGGATTTCATAAAGGGCATTACACTCTTCAATTGCAAGACAAACATACGCCCATTAATTGTAGTGCAACACCGTACGCACAAATAGCCGGTATATCGTGCTTACCTTGGCTAGACGGCCAACGCCGCTGCAACGCGCCGTCCAAGCAGAGACTGCGTCCACCCGACGACCGCGCGTTGAGGAGTCCGAAAACACCACAAGACAGGCAAAAGAAACGCAGCGAAGGCAGACAAAACGTAGACGGGTGAGCCGCTCAACAAGCGCCGCAGGTGCCGGGCACAGAGGAGGAGGTAGTGAGTGGCAGTGAGAGGCCGCGAGGCGGCCGAGCTGCTCGCCCTCGCAAGCATAGCCAGGGTTGTCCATCTAAGGCGAATATTTTTCAGAAAAAGAAACTTTTCCAAGCCTCCACAGCGATACCGTCATAACAACGCTGGCAAAGTGCAAATGTTTTCGTACATATATATACTCGTTGAATTCGATGTTTATGCTTTGCCGATTGCGTTGGAACACCTCCGCTTACATATTTGTACGCCGAGTTTCTCTCTAATACGCAGAGTTATGCCTGCTTTAGGGCAGCGCAGTAAGTGAAAGTATCTCCCTCAGTTTCTTTTATTATAAGTAAACATGAAGGAGAAATTCTCAGTACGTTTATTCATTTGAGATGTATTTTATCTGGCACTTCAGATATGCTTTACGTGAATCTTACAATTAAGCAACTGAAACAGCGCGTGTAGTGTACTCAAAATGTATTTCGGCAAAGCTTTATGAATACATTTAAAATGTATTTTCAATAGGTATTTTTCATGCATTGAGAGTGTATCTCTACATGTTCGTTCCACAAACGTAAAAGGCATTTGAAATCTATTTCGAATATATTCGGAGTATATTTCCATGCTTCAGCACACTTTTAAAGTATACTCAAAGTGCTGCTCTAAATGTAGTTAGGTAAGTGTATTTTTATAATATTTACAGTGCATTTACACCTTCATCGTTTGGCGGGAAGAAATACATTTTGGATATATTCTGAATGCCTTAAGCGCACATTCGTGAGGTTCAGTGCATTTCTAATCTATTTGGAGGGTACTTAAAAGCACTGTATTTTTCCCGCATTTTTAATAATGTATTTTGAATATTTACTAAAAATTGAGAAAATGCAATTTTTAATGCACTTAAAATACATTTACAAATACAAAGCATATTTGAAGTGCACTTCAAGCGTACTCGTACGTATTTCAAACGTATTACTTTTCGCTAAGGGGGGTGATGTCTATGTCCTTTTTAAGAGTCCGCTGCAGAACATCCCAAAAAAACACAGCATCCCGACACAAAACAAACCAGTGATTAATTGTCTCTGGCTGGTTACACAAACGACAGTTAACAGACCAAGGCACATATACACATTTACTATTGAGCCATGATTCAACAGGCAACGTTGATGTGTGCAACTTAAAAAAGAAAGTTTTTGCAGCCGCTTGGATGCACATTTTCTTGACGCGCTTCAACACGCTGTCATCTAAAATCATCAGTAATGGTTGACGATAAATGGGCAATAAACTTTTCTGTCAATTAAAATGCCCGTCAATTCTTTCCTGGAGAAACCGTACAAATACTCGAGAGAAAAACGCACAATACGAAACTTGCAAGTGTCAGCAACCTCTTTCAGAAAGCCCCAAAGCGGCCTAGGATTCGCGGGGTGGGTTGGAGCAAATGAAAAACGCAAATCACCACTTCATTTATGCTGAATAGAAACCTTTAAAAACGGATAATCAGCCGTTTTGAAAAAAATTACACCATCTTCCCGTGGGGAACCCTGATGAGGATGCGAAGCATCGTGATGGTTCCGTGTGGTTCCATTGTGTTGCCGTTATGTTGAGTGATCTGGTTTTTACTAGCGCCAGAGGGAATTCCGCGTCCGGGTCCACACCGGTGGCAAAGGCACGCAAGTGCGGTTGTGTTACGGTGAGTAGGCGGTGGTTCTCGAGGCGCCGAAACTCGTCCATAATGTTCTTGTCGATGCTGTCTCTGTGGTAGAATCGATAGTCTCCGTCAGCTTTGGTGAGGTAAAGGTTGTTGGCATTGGTGCACCGGCTGAGAGCAATGTACACGCCCTCCTCTTCGCAGCTTTGTCTTCTCGTTCTTCTTCTTCGGCGGTTCCCCTACGGGAAGATGACGGTGGTTGAACGCGAACCTATCTCGTGATGAATTCTTTGGTTGGCCAATTCCTAGGGGCATCCTGCCACAATGAGCATCAGAGGCGCTGCGGACGGGGCTGGTTGAGCTGCAAGGCGTGTGGCGCTTCCCGCCACAGCTTTCCCACGGGAAATTCACCATCCGCCTCAAAAGTTTTCAGTTCGTCGTTTCCGTTGACGTTCAGCTTCGCGTGCCTTCGTTGTATCAGTAGCTTCTTGACGTAGTTTGAATGAGTCAAGGACATAAGGCGCGTTCGTAGCACTTGCTCCTGTCCCGAATTTGTAGCGTAGTGGGAAGAGCACCGCGTACCTCCCGTTGCGGCCAGAGAGTCGTGGGATCGAAACCGGGCGCCGCTAACTATTTCTTTTTTTATAGTGTGGTATCGCGGAGCTGTGGGTGTAAGGAGGAGAGTTGCGCATGCGCAGTGAGCGTGTGGACGGCGCCGCTATCAACGACGGAGGACCAGGCGAGCCTAAGAATAGCTCCGCATTTAAAAAAATGAACGGCAGAACAAGCGTGTGTACAAACAAATGCACTAATCCAACAGCACCGAACCTTAACTGAAAAAAGAGGTTATCGTAGTGCATAGGCTCCCACTAGGACGGCCATACGATGGTAGCCAACACTCTGAAAAATGGGTGAACCTTATTTTGTGCACAACTCAGGACGTGCTTAACATCAGCAACTTCGGAGACAAGAAATACATTACGCAGTTCTGCACGCGCAAATTATGACAACTCCCGCCCCATCCATGCCTGCGTTTTATGGTTCACTACTTTAAGTGCAGAAGACCAATGAGGTCCACTGTTCCGAATATAATGTAGAGGAACCCCAAGGTAAAGGATTGTTTCAGAGTCCTATGTTATGCCCTCATATTCACGCGGCTGCGTACCCCACCAGCCCTTCAAAAAATCTTTTGATTTTTCAAGGTTCACCTTAGCACCACTTGCATCAGAAAACCGCTGTGTCAGCATCATTTCCTCCAAAACACTTTTCTTGTGCGTACAAAAAAAGGCAAGGCCATCCGCATGGGCTAAAGCTTTCACGTCATAATTTTCCAGTGAGAAACCATTAATGGCACTGCTTTGGAGAATACTAAAGGGGCTCAAGGTACAAACCTAATAAAAGGGGTGACAACGGGCAACATTGCCGTACGGAAGATCTAAAGGGAATATCAATAAATCAATCAATCACTTTATTGCAGTTTTTTTTACAGGCAAAAAAAGTGACGATGGCAAGAACAAAGCAGTCATTAACGACTGCTTGACGAGCCTCGACACCCCACATGTCAGCATACGCAAAAACACTGTGCAATTTTAAAAAAAAGGTCATTCTTTAGAGGAAACAAAAACAGCACGATTGATTGCAGGCACTCGAAACATTTGTTCACAGCCAATATGCACACATCAGAAGCATTTGTTCATAGAAGCATATCACGGAATACAAAGCGAAGTAAAAACGGATACACTGACTAAAGACGCAGTTAAAAAGTTTGAAAACTTTAAAACAAAGCAACAAGACGCTTCGGCTTCGCTACCGAAACTTTGTTCACAGACGGGTTTCCGGCTTCACGAAATGTAAGGCACTTTCCATAGGAAGCAATGACAGTCAATTTTATACAAAAATTTATTCATACCTTATGTTACAAAGGTATTGCGAAGTGCAGTAAATAACTGCGCGTCACGTCTTCATACAATGGCGTGGTGAGATAGGTTGGAAGAATGTGCGCTAGCATAGTGTAGCCATATTTCGTTCTACACAGTGGCAAGACAAATTTATTTGTTTTGCGAGTAGGGTACGGATTGTGATAATGTGTGAGCGTTACGAAACTCGAAGAGAAGGGGTCATTTCGGCTGACTGCTTTCTTATAAAACAAGGCAAATTTGTAATCGAACATGCGGTCAATTTTCACAATGTATTTACTGCGGGTACAAAGGAAAAGTTGGTTAATCATACGACGCGTTTGCAACCGCACGAAGTAGTTTCTTCTGTTCACTTACAAGTTTTTGTATGTTTGTTACCGTGGTGTTCCCCCATACTAAGAAACAGTAAATGACATGGGAATAAAAAAGGCATACTAGAGATCCAATTTGGTTTTTGCCGGTAAAAGACCTTTGTTGCGCCAAATTATCCCATTAAACCTTGAAAGTGCGACAAGGATTTTGCTTACGTGGGCGTTCCACGACATCGTAGAAGGAAACACCACGCCACGTGACGTAAAATTGTCTACGTATTCAATGGCAGTATTGTCTAAAAAAGACGAGGCGGGTGCAGAACTTGTTTTCCTTTTGGATGAAATACTACAGCTTGAGTTTTCACCCTATTTGTATTTAAGGAATTAAGGGAAGACCATTCTGTTAATGATGTCAATACTCGATTGGCCGCACTGATTAGTTCAATATCCCGGGAAGAAAGGAATTTGCTGGTGTCTTTTTTTTTTAATTCGCATTTTTGCCATGCGGCATATAAAGAAAAGATAAGATATTAGGTAGAATAAAAATACCGGGTACAAAAGCACAGGTAGCCAGGAAATTGATGACCCTGTACAAGTCTAAAGGTAGGCATGGAGTCCGGTCTCATGTAAAAAGTTCAGCAGCGACCTGCAGTAGCGGTCTTCGTTCACCCACCGGTTGAAGTCCCCCGGTTTATCCCACCGAAGACCAACCACTCTTAGCGCACTGTCCCGAGCTGTTCTGGTTCCTGTGGACGTCCACAAGAGATGATTGACATCAGCTGCAGCCGCCGAAGCCGGACACTTGGGGCATGTTCCTGGGTCTTCTGGTGCGGGTCTCCAAGTCCAGGTGACTGAAGGTGTGAGAGCCACCCCAGCCCGAAGCCTCCTCAGAGAAACTTCCTCCACCCGGGAAAGATTAGGGGGGAGGGAGCAGACACACGGGGGAATTAGGGCACGTGTGTCCTTTCTCAGAAGAGATTTCATGGCTAAAAGGCGGGAGCGTGGATCACTAGGAAGAGGGCTAGGGGCGGATTCAGATTCAGGTGGTGTCGTCCGCATAAATTATATATTTCACGGCCCTTACTGGTGTTGCAAATATCATTTATATACACGTTATAAAGAAGGGGTCTTAGAAGGCTGCCCTGTGGTACACCGTTTTTAATCTTCAGATTTTTAGAGAGGCAGTGGTTTTATACAGCGTATTGGGAGCGGGAACTGAGGCAGGATGTAATAAGTTTGAGGGCGTGCCAACGAACACCATAGTGCTCCAGTTTTTTTAAGAGGATCTCATGATTCAAACAATCGAACGCTTTACTGAAATCGACAATAATGCCTAAGGTAAGAAACCGCGGTTCAAATTTTTTTTGGATATACTCCTTTTGGTCAAGCAATGCGTGCTCAGTAGTCCTGTTTGTGGTGAAGCCATATCGGCAATCAACCATTACAGAGTATTTTAAAAGGAAGCTTTATAACCGTCGATGAATTAGGCGTTCGAGCCCCTTAGAGAAAAACGGAAGCACAAATACTGGCCTATAATTTCTATGAACATTTGCATCGCATTTTTTGTAAATTATCGCTACTCTGGCACATTTCATGCAAACAGGAAATTGTCCCAACTTGAGTGCGAAGTTATAGATGTACAAGAGGCAAGGTACAATCAAAGGCACCACGTAGTTTACTGGCCGGCGTTGGACATTACGTGAATCAAGCCTTTGGGTAACTTTCAGACTACTGCACAATGAAAAAACCTCGACTTCATCGGTAGGTTCAAGAAACAGAGATGGTCCCACCCTGTCGCCCGGAAAACGGTAAAAAACAGGGTTGTACTGACTGTCGCTGACTTCACAGAAAAATTTATTGAAAACATTGGCGAGACAGGAACCTGTCAGTTCTTTCAGACTTTCTTCAGTTCTTTCAGAACCTATCCGTCAATGTTCAGAATTTCGATTTGCTTAGAGACTGTGTTTCTGTTTAGAAGTGCTCCTAGCCTCTTCCATTTTTTTTTTTGGGTTGCAAGTGAGCTTTTATCGAACAGGTGCTGGTAGTAGGCAACATTCGATTACCAAATTTCTTTGTTTAGCCGGTTTCGCACAGATTTGTATCGAACTAAATCCCGCGGTTATTTACTCTTCAGGAATTTAGCGAACAGTTTGTTTTTCTTTTTTACTTGTCGAATAGGGCGAGCAGTCATCCATGGTTTACGAGCATTTTTAGCGGGCATGATATCGACAATCGGAAAGCATTCATGCTAGATAGGGAGAAACGGTCGGACAAATTCATCATAAGCATCGTCAGCAGTGGCTTCCAGAAAAACAGATGACCAGTTCACTAGTGCAATGAGATTCTAAATTGGTCAAGACGTTTCTCCGAAATGAGCTGTCGACGTGCTTTTAATTTATGTTCCGGGCTAGATTCCTTTTGAATAAGAGCAACAATAGGTAGGTGGTCGCTACTATCTACTGCAATACGACCTGCGTGAAACATATTTTCATCGTTTGTTAAAATAAAGTCCAGGCTAGTAGAAGTACTAGGGGTGATACGTGTGGGGCGCAGGATAATATTACAAACACTTGCCGACTGTAGAGTAATTAGCCATTGTTCTTGCACGGGACTGCCTGCGCTCATGTCTATATTAAAGTCGCCGCTTATATATGTCCAAACGTTTTCAGAAAGAAAGGCAAATTCACGCTCAAAGCGGTGAAAAAACACCCCTAAGTTGCCTTGAGGAGGACGGTAAACGACACAAAAAGCTAGGTGGCCGGAGCTAACTCTCAGCGTTTCAATATTTGTATCACTGAACCAGTGCTCAGATAACACATCACAGGAGTACGCATTTGTAACAAGCTAAGCAACACCTCCACCGCTCTTTGTAGGGCGATTAAGAAAAAAATATTCATAGCCAGGGAGGCGGATGATGTCAATATCCGAACGATACAACATTTCTGATAAGAGAACAAGATCGAAGGAGCAGGTAAATCCACCTAAAAAGAATTGTAGCTGGTCTGGCTTGTTCACAGGTGATTGCATGTTGATAGGTATAATTTGAAAGCACAGACTGTGGTCTTGAGATAGAAATTCGTTAAACTTAGTGGGTGTGAAAAGCGGTGTGACTTCTATTGATCAAGTGTGGCTTAGATTGCTTCTTGTGGGCTGGGAAACTGCGTCACTGGCATCATTTTCAAAAGGTCGGCCTCGGAATGGATGCGAACAGTTTTACCGTTTTCATTTTGACGACCAAGAATCGCACCGTTTTTGGTCCTCAGGAACTTCCATGTCATTTTCTTTTAGATGCAACGCATCTCATTCACCCGCCTTGTCCCTGCATCCGGCGTCGGCGTTGTCGGCGTCCGCCCCTCCCCCATTCTCCTCGCCGCGCCAGCTTCGCTCTCCGCCGCTCACCCCTCTCCTCTCCGATAGCGAGCACTATCTCGCGAGGGGCATTGGATCGGATTTGATTGAATTGGATTGGTTTCGCTTGGCTTGGCTTGGATTGGATTGGATTTGGATTGTATTTGATTAAAGGAAATTGTGTTGGATTGTGTTGGATTGTGTTGCGTCATAGCCGCGGCAGACGCACTGGCGCCGGCGCGTCCCCTCACCGTTATGCGCGCTATAAAACGCGGTGCCTGCGCCGCTTCGCTCCATCGTTCCAGCGCCGTTCATCCGCTGTCCAACGCTGCCTTCAATGGAAACGGGCCGTGAACCCCCTGTGCGTCCCCTCTACACAGGGGTTGCCGCGAGGGGAGGTGGGAGTTTTTTTCTTGCTATTGCAGCACCACGAAGCCTTTTGTTGTGCGGTGTTAGGTGCTCATTCACATATATCGCAGTCGAGTCAGCAAATCCAAGGTCCTCGTTGGTTAATCGCATCATTTTTGCCTTCTGACATGCTACATCTCACTTCGCACGTGACCTGAACTGAACTACAATGTTCGACTTATCGGTGTGCCTGGTTGGTACGCGGTGGCAGCTCTCAATACCTGATTCGGTGATGGATTCTTGAATGGTATCCCCGTGCTTAGCCAAAATACTGTTACGTGGTGGCAGGACAAAGGACGTGAACCATGAGATGGGCGAACATGAGACCGAACCGGTGCTGGCTGCGCGCCTGCCCTACTACTTCTTCCTTGTTCTCATCCTCGTCGTCGTCTTGTAACATTACCCCGCCGTCGAGGGTGACCGTCCTGGTCGAGGCCTTAGTAGATGAGCGAGTGTAGTGAGTACGAACGATGAAATTATAACACAGTGAATACGTCGTTACCACCACGGTGAGGATGAACAGCTTGGTGAACACTGGCCCCAGAACACCCATGCCCGCCGACGTCATGAAGCAATGTCCAAAGCCCTTGAGAAGACGCGCCGGCGAACGGGGCAGGGGGATGGCATCGTCGTCTTGTCTGGTCGCGGCTTCTCACGTCTCGGCTTATTTCGGCTCGTCATAGGCTGGGGCTCGGGCTGGGGAACAGATGCCGTGATGGCTCACCGGGGCTGGGGCATGCCGACGCGTTCCAAGAGCCTGGAGAAGATCACTTCAGGAGTCAAGACGGCGAGATGCTGTGGGCCAGGATGAAGGTGATCGCCCCGCACACTCCACCAAACATGTTACGTGGTGGCAGGACAAAGGACGTGAACCATGAGATGGGCGAACATGAGACCGAACCGGTGCTGGCTGCGCGCCTGCCCTACTACTTCTTCCTTGTTCTCATCCTCGTCGTCGTCTTGTAACAATACCAACCACGTTTTCGCCCTCTTGCTTTACGACGCCTTGAATCTCTAGGTTAGAACAGCGCGAGTACTGCTCAGGTAGATTAAAGCGCTTCTTTTGTTCTTGTTTTCTTTTATCTGAAGTGGTGCATTTTGCTCGAAGTTCCTCGTTTTCCTTAGCCAGCCTGAAATTTTTTTCTATCTCGACTTCCAGTCGTTTCCCGAGGTCAGCAAGAACTGCATGCGCGTGCTCAATGCTGCGAGCCAATTCTTCCTGCTCGTTTCGCACTTACCTAATGTCACTTCGAATGTTCCGTTCAAAGGATTCTCTTGATGACTTCAATTCTGGTTTCAGTTCATCTTTTAGTTTCGAGAATTCAGCTCGCATCTCCTCCACCAACTTCTTTTAGTCCTTAGTCATTTGCACAAGGGGTACCAATACACTTCAACTCAAAGCTTGGCAGCAGTGACGACAAAATAAGCAATCCATGAACGTGTGCATGCACGCATTACCAACCTGCAGAAACCAGCAGAGAAGCGTGAGGTGCTGCTTGCACTTCTTCGTCGCCGCAGCGAAATGCCGATGACAGCCAGCAGTAGTTCCTTTATAGCTTGGTGGTGGCGCGTCACTGCTGCAGCGGCTGCTGACCACGAACGCCGCTGACAGAAACCACTTCCTGGTGCCGGATGTCCGTTGTCTCTGCGTGTCCGAGGAAGCGCGCTGCTCTGGAGCGTATCGGGTGGTCTGTAGAGCTGCGCGCAGGGTTGATCTGCAGAAACGAGCAGAAGAGCGTGAGGTGCTGCTTGCACTTTGTCGTCGCCGCTGCCAAATATGTTTAGATGGCTCGCGATTTTATATTCAACCGGGTCGTACAGCTTTTATAAAAGAGAGACATGCCTTTATACAAGGCTCCCTCAAGCCCAACAGACTAAAAAACAACAAAAAAGGAAGGGATGACTCACAATGTCAAATGCCTAAATAAATCAATTTGAAGTAGTGTAACCTGCCCAGCACCATCGAATACGCACTGCAGTACTGAAAAAGTAATATGGCTAAACAATCCAGACTTGCGGTCTGAATGCCGCACGTCTGGTGCAAACCTATCACATTTGTGATTGCAATTCGTACCCTGCTTGCCAGCACCGTGGCAAATATCTTGTAATCCACGTTACACCGAGATATCGACCTGTAGCCATCCACGCTTTTCAACTTTTCGGCGTTGTCACTTTTGGGAAAAATAACAGTATAATCTTGGGAAAATGTAGGAGGCAGAACATCGAGTTCATAGGCCTTTGTAAATATCTTATGTAAGGCAGGCGCCAGAATACTCAAGACTTTTTTGTAGAACTGAAAAGTTAGGCCATCAGGTATAGGGGACTTATGGATTTGCTGGTTTGAAATGGCAATTTTCACCTATTGAAGCGTAATTGGTCCTCCTATAAGAGCCCGCTCATTGTCACTGAGCGTACACTCTAATCCTTGTAACCCATAATGTAACTTCTAAACGGAAGTAACCTATAAAATAAAGGTTACAATGAATCCATTTTGATGTTTTCTTTATCCCAGTCCATTTTAAGGGTTACAAGCGTGAAGTTAAAAGCGGTTTATAGGTTACATTAATGATTTATAGGTTACATCAACAAAATCCGAAATGTAACCTTTACGTTGTAACCTATAAAATGCCCTGTAACCTATAAGGATGCTCGTCGCGCCTTCTCTCCAGGCGGCCGTTGATTTCTCCGTTGCATGACGGGATATAGAGAAATGGCGGCGCCCGCAGGTCCGGTGGCCGCGTTTTCGCGCCACTCGAGCCTTTTTACCGCTGTGATACCCATACGATGAAGCGAGGATTGCTGTTAGAAGACTTATTTGTCGGCGTGAGTCGCGGAGGCTGCGGCGAGCGCATTTGTGACTGGCAGCGCTGCACGGCCCGTTTTTCTACGACCAACATCAAGTTCGCATGTTGGACCAATGCCCCGGCGCCAGTGAAAGCGAACTCGGTGAGTATATTCCCGTAACGGTTTCCGTGTTTTCATTGTATGTATCTTTTCGCTGGGGGCTTTTCAATTTGAAATTGCAGCATTCGAGAGGGATTTTATTTACCCGACTGGTTGCTTCGCTGGACGTTTTCTGTTGCCCGCGGCGGCAATTGAATGAAATCGCGGGTTTACGTTCGTCGCGTCAGACTAGAGCGGACGATTGGGAAAGCCCGTACATTATAAAAGACAACGGCGCTCGTGACCTGCTTTCTGCTCTGCGCGCCTTCGTCATGTGTTGAGCGTTTTGTTTACGCTGTTGGCTGCATCGGGCGCACTTGACGAGTTATTGGCCCATGTAATTGTCAGGTAGCTCTGCTTGAATATTTGAAGTTTTTCCCAATGAAGTCTTATATTATCGCGCTTTTCTCCGGGTATTATCATTTTGTTTCAGCCGTCGGGAAATATTCATTTTTCTCGCTGCATATATTCGGAATGGTGTCTAGTTTATTTGTCTTGTAGTAATATATCCGGATAAACACAAGGTGTGTGCTGCAGAAAAGTAGCCCACTAAATGCTGCCCGAAATTTCTAGACTCACTTTTGTCCAGCACAAGCCTCTTTTTTTGTGAAAGTTTGCCCTACCGCACAATAAAAAGTTTTCATATGTACAACACTCTTCATTTTTGTCATTCTTTTCCTTGAGTGGGTAAATTTGGTGTTAGTCATTTTGAGGTAGCGGGGCATTTTCCCCATGTTAAGTGGGTTTATTATTCTCATTCGCACGAATCAGCCGTTTATTTATTCGCGTGGTATTGCCGGGCAAATGGTTGTCTCGCGTGATACTAGTGTAGTGCAGTAAAGCGACTTTACAGAATGGTGGTATGTATAAGCCAGCATGCAGGCTGCTTGATTGTTGTTGTTTTTTGATGATACAGAAATTGTGACGAATTAAACAGAGACAAGTGCAGGTGTAAAAACGGTTGCTGCACCCTCATCGGCTCGTGGCTGTTCGAAAAGTGTGGTTGCATCTGGCTACCTATGCTATGACTTATGAGCACTACTGTTTTTCTTGCAGGCAGTGTTCTTTGAGCTGACAACCAGGACTCCCCTGCGCATGACACAAGAAGTCTCATTTCCGTGGAAACAACGGTATGAAAACGCAATAACTAAAACACATTCATTCAAATATTCTTTGTAAAGATGGCACCCAGGCCTACACAGACAAAAGTATGAATCACTTGTAAAAATGCGAGGCCTTACTTCAAGTGTTATGATGCTATATTTCGTATCTTATTTTGCCTCATGTTTAGTGACTCTTTCTATCAGTTCGTTACTACATGAACGTTATGAATTCACATAACGATTTCCTCAGCATGGAGGTTTGTAGTTTTTCAGCAACTCCACATATTCTATAAGATGCGTGGTTTTGCAGAGCCAACAAGAAGAACTCTTTTTCGAAAAGAGCTCTTTAAGAAAGCTTCAGTTGTTAGTGAGGGCTTGTGCTGTGTTCTTTTCTTCGTCTTGTCAAGTTTGAGGTGTTCTTTCATTATGAATGTATACCAACTGCCCAGCTCTAAAGCCTATTACATTATAACCCAAATAACCCTTTGAGTCATTACAGGTACAGATCTCCCGGGAATGCCACTTGAAGATTGGTGCAAGTTCTAGATGTATCCTCTCCCACAACACATTTGGACGAAGAAAAAATGTAAGTTGCCGATTCTTTTTTACGAATAGCCGAGTAAGAAACCACCGGTAGAAGAACACTTTACTGAAATGAAAAACGTTTCGGCTTCCACGTGGGATCCTCGTTCAAAATGAAACTGCCAGTACAAGGGAGGGGGGGGGGCAGGGAGATGTTTAAGTACAGCCAAAAATGTGACGCAGACGGTGTCAGCATCGTGAAAGGACGTTTGCTGGGTTTAGTGCGACGTTCGCCCTGTTGCGTGTACTAGTGATTCCACATGAATTCGCGGAAATGTTTTTGCTTTCTCGTTTGCAAATGTATGTGAGTTTATCTCGTAGCCCAAAGTTTCTGCCTGTTCTGGGTGAGCATGCAGAAACATTTCGCGAGATAAACAGGAACACGGCGCGATTAAAATTCAGGAAGGTTGGCCGGTATGACTATAGTGGCTTCGCGTTGTTCTGAACAATGCGGCCAAATTATTCTGTGTAACGAGAACTGAAATGATGTGAAATTATTTGAAAGGCCATAAATCACTCCTTCTCTGGTGTGGCCTTTCATTTAATTCTCTGGTCTACGTCTTCATTTTCGTGCAATATATTTTTCGTACTTCACATGCCTGTGGTTTGGTGTGAGGGGCTTATGGTTGCACTGGATTTTGTTCTTTTTCTGAAATTTTCTGTAGATGGCTCTTCAAGGTGGGGAAATCCAAGTGACGTCCCCTCACATATATACCTCCATCTGCGGCAGCAGGGAACAAGTTATTCAGATGACCTCGGGAAATCTTCAGCGTGCCCTGATTTTGTGCCTGCTTGTGTTCTACGTAAATTGCGAAGCTTATCTCTGAATTTTTCCAAGCGCCTTTTTTCATGCAGGAAACTATAGATCCCATTTAAAGTTTGTCCAAAAGACAGATTGCAATCGGCCTAGAAACTTGTTAGTGCTGCATAAAAAATGATAACTTGGCGTGGGAATCACAACTCAGGTGGAACTGTAAAGAGGAACCTAAGAGGGAAGTGTAAAGATGGATTCGTAAAGACAAGTGAATTCCAAGTGTAAAATTAGACTCTGAGTGAAACAGAGAATGTTAAACACTGCTTTGTATGAAACAGTGAATTTTTAATAAATGTTCTTTCTACTTTCCCACATTCTGCGTTTTTTCTGTGGGGAACCATGACAATAATGCTGTACTGGGAAAGTGGACCTCTGAGAACCATCTTATAAATGTAGCTCAAACTCGAATTCATCTGAAATGGTTCAATTGCAGTACCAAACAATTCGAAATACTTTGCATACGTCCGTGCAAATATTGAGGTAAAGAATCTGTATATTTGGCCATGTTTGTGAAGCTGTTCACGCAACATTTATTAAACAGGTTTAATAAGGATATATGAATAAACCGAGTTTTACCTGAAAGTCTAAAGCAATATAGGAAACACCAGTTCGCTCAGGAATCCGAACTCGTCTAATACTCATTAAGGAACGATAATTACATTGGGGTGGTTCGCACTTTGCTTTTTAATAAATAGCCCACAGGTGTTTCATAATAATAAATGTGAATGTTCAAAACTACTGATGCCAAACTTCTGGAAATGAGCTCCTGTTAAATGCGCAAATATGTGTGCATGTACTGCAATTCTCTTTTGATAATCATGGCCTAAGTTGTCAGACAAGAATTTTTGGCTTAAGGCTATGTTATCATAACTTTGGCTTCCTTTTGAAGTATGCTATCAAGTGCATGTTTCCACTAAAGCTTGGTTTCACTAAAGCCTAATGTTGTTTAACTAAAACTAAAATTCATGCCCACAATTTACCAGAAGACCTATCATGCACGTTTGATACTGGTTTCCTAAACGGCACAAAGCTGATGCAAACATCAAATTTAGTTCTGCCAGTTTATAAGACTTAAGCGTTGCCAAAACTCACAAAGATTTTGGGGTGACAACCTGGGTAACGATTATCGAACAGGTAATGCAATGCATATATATTAAGAGAACATTTTCAAGCTTTTTAGCACCGCAATTTTAGGAATTATAAAAGTAACTTCTCTTTTAGCCCCAGCCGTGTGGCCGGCAGTTTATTCAAGGGACGAATAAAAGACACCCGACGAAAAGTTTAGACTGCGCAATGGACAGCATGGTCGCACATATCGTCTTCCACTAACGCGATATTTGTTTACCACGCGGGAAAGGCGCCTTCGGGGCGACCCCACAGCTGCGCCGGCGAAAGCGCGCCTGGCGCGCAACCTTCCAGGTGTGTGGCCTTGGACGGCGGTAGATGTAACTTATATATAGGTATACATGCTGAAAGCGGCAAAGTAACCCATAACTGAGTAACCCTTACGTGTATACGTATATAAGGGTTACGAGGATATAGGTTACATTTGTACCTTATAAATTATAGGTTACAAAAATTCGAAAATGTATACCTCTATTAAGGGTTACCCAGCTTAGAGTGTAGGAAAAGGCTGGAGGAATACATTAAAATCAGGCGTACTACAGGTACCCGTGGTGCCATTAAACAGTTTTTCATAATGGACACATATTGCTCCAAGTACACTGCGGCTATCAGAGTAGCTTTAGTCTCCGTTTGTTGAGTTCCAATAGCAGATCCAAAGCGGTTACCGTGCTCCACCGCGGAGCGTGCCAACTCCGCGAAGAGCAGGAACACCGAAGCTGCCCTTGGAACGCAGCCGCTCCCGCAGGAGAAAAGTGCCGAACCGTGACGGGAACAGGAAATCCTCAGCATCCTTTCGTCGCAACTTCCCCCGAAATCGTCTGGTTCCCACGGGCGCGTTCATCTGGCGCTCCGCGGCTTGAGGAGGCGGAGAAGGCGAGCACTGGCCGGAAGTGCAGACGGCAGCGACGTTGGTGCCGTCACGCGGAAAACGTAAGCGTCCTAGGGAGTTTCATTTCTTGCTCAACGGAGTGATCTCGGCTGTGACGGCACTCCCGATCTGCCATTGGAACAGGATTTGGTTGCTCACGATCTGCCATTGGAACGCGTCTGCTGCAGACAGAGCAGAAACGTAGCTCCGAAAGTGCTCCGGGTCTGCCATTAAAATTCAACAATACGCAATTTCGAATATACCTTTTTCTAGCTTTTCATCTCCAAATGTACGTCGTGTTGGCAGCCCCTGCAAAAACCTACGCGTTCTGGATCTAACAAGGGCTCCCCAATATTGTTCAGTCATATGCTGCTCCATTTGGGCTTTAACATAGCATTTTTCATCAAAAAATGTCCCATGCTCACCTCTTTCAGATTCATGTAATTGCATCAAGGAACTGCGGAGTTCACGCATGTGAAGTCGCTTCAAAAAGTATGTCCGAGCCGATGCCTCTATAGCTACGTTTTTGATTTCTTGTTGAAAAAGGTCCCATTTTTTGAAAATACTAAGGCTTGAAAGTTTGATTGCATCGTTCAAGCAAGCTGTAACTGTGTGTTGAAAAAGTCCGTCCCTGAGTATAGTATTGTTCAGTTTCCACAGTTCCCAAGGGATGGGAGGAGCGCACCAGCCCCGTGGACCTATCTGTGCAGAGACCGTGCAATGATCAGTAAAAAATATTGGCCTAACAGCATAATCAAGCACAATGAAGCACTTTCCCGTGGAAACATAAATTCGATCCAGACGGGCGCTAGAAAAACGATGAAAATAAGAAGAGTATACAGTGCTCCCTATGACGCTTCTATGTCAACTAGGCCATATTCACTAATCAGGTCACTGAGAACCGCGGCACTGGAATCATAGCGCCAGTTACCTGCAGAACGATCCTCCGGAGTACACACAATTAAAATCACGTAGCAGTAGCACACTTCTCTCCGTGCACAAAATTGATCCAAGGAAAGGAAGAAACTCCTCCTCTCAAGCAATTCGCTGGGGGCATACAAACAAAAAATGCGTCATTCAGTTCTCAATATGTCAAAGTCCTAGCAGACAAACCGCCCCACATCATCCAGTTTGCAAGCAAGGACAGTCGCATCAAGGTTTTTACTAACAAATAGCATACACCCAGCAGATAGGCCAACCGAGTGGCTAACGCAAACGCTGTATTCAGATAAGCAGGGCTGGATAGCTGCCTGCGTGTCCTCATCTGTACTTAGCTTGGTCTCCTTAATGGACGCAATAGGTATAGAATTTCTCTGAAACAGCTGCAGAAGCTGATACTGCCTTAATCCCCTTACATTAAGTGAAGCAACGTATACTGCTGCGAAGCTGGCCACAGGACTCGGCTACTCGCTCCCCTCACCGAAAGAAGTAGTCACCCTAGTTTTTGACGACCGCTGAGACTGCCTCCGTGGGGTGGCCGCACAATTGACCTGCTAGCTCCCGGATCTCCCCCTGCCACTGCTGCAAGGTCAGGCGCATGCCTCTTCTCTGCACCAGAACAGGTTTCCTCTGAGTAAAGAGGGGCCGGCCGCTTTAGGGCCCTGAAACAGCGTTAGTCATTTTTTCAGAAAAAGGAGATGCATCAGCCCGCAATGCCGACGACGAATCGTTAGGCTCCAAAAAACCATTCTTAGCCTTGGTGAAGCCTACCGAAGTAGCGCTGTCTTACGTAGCCACTCCGCTGAAGGGAAGAGATGCGCTGTCCAGGAGCTCTCAAGCAGTTCGACGTCCTTTGACGGCTAACATCATCAAAGTCCCTCGAATTTTCAGCTGAAGGCAAGACAGACCCCACTGGCCCGCACTTCCTGGAATCTGAAAACCCACCATCGGGTGGGTTTGGTTCCCGAAGAACAGGGTCAAGCTGTGGGGTCTCCAAGTTGGCAGATCGAGACTGCTAGGAAACGGTGGCCAGTTCTGGGGCGACGCTGACTTCTCCTGAAGCATCCATAATTTCAGATGCATTCATCAGGTATTCGGAAGTTTCGTCGTCTGTAGTCTTCGCCTGGCCCTTACGCAGTTTATCAGCATACGTCATTACACAGATTTGCACCATATGTCCATAGCGACGGCATTGGTAGCACCGGGGTGTACGGCACGGCCGTCGCACGTGCCTAATCTTGCTACAACGAAGGCATAGCGGTGGTCTTCCCGGAATGAGTACCAAGCTCTGGATCCCATAGACATCTAGCATGTGCGGGACACTGCTCACGAAGACACCTACTTTCAACTCTAGGCAGACATGCCGGTTAGACGTTTCCAAGTGTTCATTCCAGGGCAACCCGAATTCATCCGGTTTACAGACGGGAGAGTTCCGTACGGTTCCAGCGCTTCCACGATTCGTCGGCTCTCCATGTGGCGGGGTAACCAAAGTAGCTTTACCTTGACCTCCCGCAAATCCAGCTCAAACACCATACACTTTAATGACTTCACTGGGAAACGTCCGAGGTCTACAAGCTTCTGCTTCGCAAGAGCACTGAGGCACGTTCACATCCATACATGACTCACCTAGTCTTGAGACGCTTGCGCCGATGCTAGCCAAGGTGTTTAATATTCCAATATTGTCGGACGGCACTCTAGCCATGCTGGCTGCGATAAGCTACATGGCCGTCGGACGGCACTCTAGGCACTTGGTCAAGAATATATACCGTTCGAGAAATTTGACAAAAAAATATAAATACATTGTGACCCTGCTCGGAACCATTGGATTTGAATAAATAATGAAAAAATTGTTCCACAGCAATACAAAAATTATATTATTGTGTAAAAAATTATATTATAATCCGAGGTGAAATGGATTGAAGCAATTCAAGAAGCGTGGAAGTTAATCATTCCTTTGCTTGAATCTTTGTGTGCAGAAACGGTTGTGTGCCAAAACATTTGCGCACGGAAAGATTTGTCCACAAAAGAGACTCTACCGGAAAACCCTGTACTGAAACGATTTGTACCTATAAACCGTAGGCGTCACTTAGGCGTTTAGAGCACACCCGTTATTATTTTTGTGCGCGCGAAAAGTAATAATTGGCGCAAACAGGCAAACGTGTGGCTTGTTCTTGAGCGCTTAATTCACACCGCAAACGTAACATGAAGTTGAAATTGATGTGAATTTCTCCCGCTTCTGTAAAGAACAAGTGGCTGCTGATCCCGAAACACCCTGGCCCGCATGGTGCAGGCGATGCACCCCGACCCTCGCGTTGTTAGTGGCCTGGCACCACAGCCGCTGCCTGAACGTACCAGTAGGGACGCCCGTAGCCTGCTTCTCCACATGCGGCTCGACTGCTGCAATGTGGCGGAGCGCCTGCACCGACTAGGGCGCAAGGACTCCCCCACATGTGTGGACTGTCCGGAAGCAGAGACGCTTGAGCACCTACTCTGCTTCTGCGCCCACCACGTGGGCCCGAGAGCAGAGCTCCACCAAGCGCTCCAGCGTCGAGGCCTTCCCAGCGCCGGCTTGAAGGGACTTCTCTTCCCGAATGGGCCTCCAGCAATCCAGCGGGAAGTCTTCCCCCGTTTGCTCAATTACCTCGAGACGACCGGCCTCACGCAGCGACTGTAGTCCGGAGTGCAGTGCCCGAACTTATGTTCCCGGACTGACAGCTTTCTAGGACTCACTCTTTCTAGGCCTGATTGACTAGCTGTAGGACTCTGTACCTTATCTCTCTCTCTCTCCCTCTGTAACTCTCCACTTTATCCTGTCACTCCCCCTCTATTTCCCTTCCCCTGCACTGGGTTGTATGTAGGTGAGCTCACTGCCGAGCTCAAAATATTCCCAGTGCCCTTACTTTCCTTTTCCTCTCCCGCCAACCACAACCCCCACCACCACCCCGTCTTACTGAGAGATGCTACGAGCAGCAGGAGTCCTTAATACTCGGCTAATGGGATTTATCTTCGTTAAACCAAATCGGCATGCTTAGATTTTCTCACATTACACATTCCAATGGTGGGACTGAAGACGGAGGGCTTTCGGCTACCATCAATTCGTGTTCAGCGCTGTTATTAGGCCAAATATTATCATTAGGTTAACCTGTAAATTATCTGAGACTACAGTGTGTTTTCGCGAAACGTTGTGGCGTTGCTTACAGCGCAATATATAGGCGCGGCGTCAGCCATGAGAGTGAATGGCTGTTGAGTAGAATATGGGAAGCCGTCACTCTTGAAAGCAGCTGTTCTCCAGATGTATTCCATTACGTGGTTGAGTTGCCCGCCCTGAACATTTACGCGCTTCACTGTAAACCCCAGACGAGCTTGTGCGTGCAGGAGATGAGGCATAACATCAAGGACGGTGAGATCAGGCTCACCGTGAAACCAAAATCAGCAGTAAAGCAGATACGAAAAAAATATGGTTTTTGTGATTTTTGGGTGCCATATCTGCGTCTTCGTGAAAGTAACGTGTAAGGTTCACTTATGAGATTAGCGGCCGGGCGCCCCGGGCTGCGCGTGAGAACCCGCCGCTCTGTCTAGCGACGTAGCACTGCCAACACTGCGCTGCAACCGCCGCCAATTCGTCACGGCGTGCACGGGAGACGGATTGTCTGGCCCACCGCATACCACAAGGCTAATCCTCCATTGAGAACGCAGACAGCGCCGCCGGATTCCAGGAACCACCGTCGGCGTGACACGTGGAGGTGGTGGGATTGCCGGCGTCGAAGCGCGCGCTCTGCAAGAAACCATTGTTAAAGCGCCCCCGCCGGCGCAGGGCACTGTCGCCGTCTTTCGCTTTCACCCCGCGGGGTCGCCCGCTCCTGCTCGTCTGCGAGCTTGCCGTTGACCCGAAGATGGCGGCGCCTCATTGAATATTCCATGGCGTGCTGTGTGACAGTTGACTACGTGAATTTGGGCGCTACAGGGACGTTCTCGAGAGAGGTTGATCTCGAGGTTTTATAAGGCAGAAATTGGCCGTCGGAAATCGTTCTTGTCTGAGCGCTGAGCTGGCAGTTCCCGGCGGGACAAAGTGTCTCAACCGTTAAAGCTAGGTTGAAATTTGTGAGCCCCCTAGTCGAGGTTAAGATCGCGTCGGAGGTTTAGGGTGCAGCGCCGCACCGGGCAACTAGACGGATCTTGCGGCGAGAGTCTCGGCCGTCGTTCCTCGAGCTGTTTGTGTACGCTCCAAGAATAGGAGAGTTAGACGAAGTTGAGGAGCTCGAGTGATTTGTGCGCACTCGGAGCTAGTGTCTAGCTGAAGTTCGAATGTTTTCTTTTGATTACTCATGTACCCAGTTTTCCTGCTGTAAATAACTGTATATAAACTCTTCGCTTCATTTATCAACCTCAACGCCTCGAGTTCGTATATTCGACCGCCGTCTCCAAGAACGTTAACACAATCGCCCTGCCAGCCTCCTGCCAAATCAACCGGAGCCCGGGCGATTGGGTTCCTGATCGACACCGGACTTCGGGGAAACGATCTTTACTTAACGTTTATGATATACGTTAGTTTAATTAATAAGCTTATACTTTAATAATGGCTCAATATATTCTTCCGCGCTATTTTAGACTCAGTCAACAGTTCCAAATATTATTTACCGCATTCTGTTTAGACAGACCTACAATACTGGTTTTTGGCTTCAGTTAATTGTTGCCTGGCTGGCTATATTTCTTCAAGACAACATATTTTCCAAGTGGCGATTTGCCAGTGCGTGACGATGTTCGTGACTGTTTTAAAATTAGGTGTATACATTTTTCACCATAGAGCAACAATTTTATTCCAGAGCACTCACTCAATAAAACACTCCTAAAGAGTGACGGAAGTATTGTGAACGTGCGCTACCGAAATTGTAACCACAATTCCAACACTGTCTAAACAGCTTCGGAAAAGCCCAATGGGCCTTTTTTCAGTAGCGCTCTTTGCATGCGCTGCCCTAGCTCCCAGCGACCGACCCACAATTCTTGGGGGGTAAAATGTAAACAAAACGACGCCACATTGGATTAGCCAGTTGCGAACGGCGAGCCAGATAAGTGGTGCTCCGTCTTCTGCGCCCTGAAAACGGCCGACTGATATGCGCTACTAGATCCACTAGATCATGTTTTAGAGCATCTGCACTGTTTTCTGTCTTCGTTCTATGGCGCCTACAGCGGCCATTGGTCGAACTGCGTCACGTAAAATTTGTTTGGCCCGGGAAGCCCGATGGGCGCTGACATTTTGGTGCCTCTGTGTTGCCGCGCGCGCGCACTTCCATAAGTCGTGATTTGGGGAATGCAGTGCGGCGGTATCACACGTTCAGACTGCGTTTTTAAGCCCCCAGACAGAGTAGCGATGCCGAGCTGCTCTGTACTGGGCTGTTTGAATCGACGGTAAGATGGAAAACGCCTGCATCACTTCCCGCTGGGAAAGAACGATAGTGACCCACCTGCAGCTGCAAACATTTTTAAAGCTGGCTCAGGGTGGAAGGGAAAAGGAACACCACTAAAAGCACATGCAAATGAGGATCAGGCTCAATATCCTCAACAGGTCAAACGCAAACATAAAGGTTAAAAGCAATGCATTCAAATTCTATGAAGGTTTCCAAGAAAACTGGTCAGCCGTGTGGTTAGCTACCGGTTCCAAGCAATGCTAATATGAGCAAAACGTTTTTTTTGCACTGTGCATTCGAGGGCACAAATTATCATGGAGGAAGTGGAATGGACGCTTAGGTGCATCCAGTCGCATCCGCGGACGCCGAAAGTCCTGGTTTCCCTCGCAGTAAACCTTCCGCTTCGGTTATTTTGCTGTCCAGTTGTGAGCAGGGGCTCGGACGATGTCGGAGTAGCCATTCCTTGGCGGTCAGCTGGAGGGCCAGGGATTCTGAGGCCGAGGTCGCAGGTATAGCATCGGTTCACAAGCTTGCCCGTGCCTGTGCGTCGATGTGGTTGCCCTTGTCTTGAGATCCGGGGTTCAGGCACCATGTAATAGACCTCGAGGTCATCCGGCTCCCACGTCATTGTGAGAAAACCTAGAGCAAACATTAAATATGGATCACGGCTTTACTCGCACTGATTGCGGGTGGAGTGCGAGGATGCATCGCGAGCGCGTTACACCGCTTTGTTGTCAGATAAAACTCATGATAAGGCAGCTTCGTCTGCTACAGCGCAGAAGAGGAACAAGTTCCAACAAGCGATATTACCTAGCATTCGCCGCTCGCCGGAGCCTCCTCAGTCGATGGGGACGTTAGCGAAACCACTTTGTCGGCTTTGTCGTCTTGTTTAGCGACCGTTGTTTTAGGACTGTTTTTGCACTCCTTCGCGTCCACTGCACGCTCCTCTTGTATTGCTTCATTACACGTTCGACAGCACCTCCTGGGCAACCAGGACCCTGCGGGATTGAGTCGTCGTATAGCAAAGACACGTTAAGGAATGATTTGCAGGGTGGGGAAACAAAATGTTCAGACGAAATACAGAAATCCGGTTGCTAGATAAACCCTACCTTTTGCCCACTGCTTTCCACGAATGGAACTTCTGAATTGCTGAATACTCATTTTGTTGCGGTTTATCAGGTAATACAAGAAGCGAAAGCGGTAACTCATTCTGCTAAATAGTGATTATAAAAGTTCCATCAACTTTGTCGCAATTCTCAAACTTACTAAACTAACAGTTTAAATCGGTATAAACGGGAATCACTAAGCTCACATGCCGAATTTTTCTGTAGTCTGCGCTTGTGTCGCGCGGTGCTGTATCCTTGAGTTAGCACATCACGATGGCTAGGTCCCAGTTTTCCACCCTTCGATAAACGCTATTCTCCGTTTTCCCTCTAGGCCGGCGAGTCAAGTTGCGAAGTAGCGAGTGATGCCCGCGTACAGTCGTTTGTAGTTAGCAGCACCGATCTCCATTGTCGGGAAACCACTACGGGCCGGGGATTGGCGACCCTTGTAACCGCAAGCTTGGCGGGGCCAGCGACCTGCTCGACAGAGTTGTCGGGGGGAGTGACAGACCCCTGTAACCAAACGTCATTGGGGGCTAGATGTTGTACAGTCCGTATGGGGCCGCGGGGGGGGGCGGGGGGGGGGTGTCGCGCTCCCCTGTAACCTTGCTGCGAGGGGCCTATAGACTGACCTTCTCTAGCTGAGGCAGTAGGCGAGCCTCGTCTCATAAAAAGCCGCAGGGACCACCTACAACGAGCTACTTGGTGTCCCGCACGGGGAAAATGAGCAAAGGTGAGGTTAGTACACCGACCGCGGAAACTCTCCTGGCTTAGTAACGGCAAGTAGGCCCGGACCGATCTTCTCTGCCATATGCAAGGCAATGACCGAATACTCTTGTTCCTATGAGCGACAGAGTAGGCAAAGAGGAGGACATAAGAAAATGTCCCGATGCTGTCGAAGGGACCTTCCGAACGTGGATTTCAGTTAACGTTCGCATACAAACTTTCGGTGTCTGGAGACCGTGAAAAGCAGGTGTTGCAAGTACCCGGGTATAGTGGAAAACTTCACTGGTAATTCGTGAGTACCTGGTGCGGGACCGTCGGTCTAGGACGTTGGTACGCATCGGCCGCTGAGCTGGCGGTCGGGAGGGGGGGGGGGGGCTGGCCGTTGCCACCAAATAGGGTACTTCCTGTCTCCGACGGTTGGGGCCCAGTTAACGGACCCTATGGTTGAGCGGTTACCCGTGGCATGGACCGCACATTTGGCAATTGGCACTGTCTGATGCATTCGCTGAGCAATCAGTCTTGAAAAAGTGTATACACCTGGATCAGAGCAAAATTTCTCCTCCCCATTCCCATCCTTTTCCCCATAACCCATCCCGATGCCCATGTTTCCGTTCCCAGCAACCCACCCAATCCGGCTTCTTCCTAGGGGGTACAAGGAGGGGTCTCCCGGGCCCGTCCCCCTGGCGATGGGTCGCAAGATAGCTTTTCCGTTAATTTCTCTCCACCTTCGGGTGGACAAAGCTCTCTTTGCCGGTTGGCCTGTTTTATAATGTTGCAATTGGGTATAACCGCTTGTACTTCGGTGGTACCAGGTGGCTATTGAAAATTCCATTTACTCGATGTCTACACACGGTCGGGCTACAGCGGCAGCGTACGCCGTTCTAGGCCTGGCGGGGCCGACGCTGCTGCGTTTGGGCCTGCCCCTTCGTGAATTCCAGGAAACGGCTGACAGAATCTCTGGTTTCATTATTTGTAGAGCCACATGTGTGAATTCCAGTTATCTCGCATGGGCAGTTCTTGTCGGTGTAATTTGCAGCTTTGCTTTCCAACCCCCTTGAGAGAGCAGATTCAAGCCACTTTTTCCTTTTTTTAGAAACACATTAAATGAGTAAAAGTGATTACTGCTTGCAAAACACCGAATGTGTGAATGCTTGTAATGATTAAAGATAAAAAATGCTTGGGTATAAAACGTTTCATTGCTATGGCTTACGGCATATCGGTTAAGTGGTGAGGAGGCAAGGTAGGACGGTTGTACGATTTCCCCAATCCCCAATTCCCCTCTTCCCCTACCAAAGGCCGCCTACTTGCAAGGAGGGGGGAGAAACGTTTAGTTCAACGAAAATTGCTGTTGTGGGTCCGTATAGCCGCGACTCGCGGCAGTCGCTCTTCCTCGAGACACAAGGTCAATCTGCGTCTGTAGCCGGCTACTTGTAAGAGTGAACAGGTATACTTCAGTGAACTGTACCAAGCAGCATTTGGAATTGCTTTGGCTTCTGAAAACTTCGCTCTGGAGGAAGTGCCCATAACACCTCGTCTGACAAGCTCGCATTCTGGATTGCCTATATCTTCCGGAACATTGCTAATCTGCCGCCGTTTCAGCATTAAAAAAATGGCGTCAGTGCACACGTTATACAGGCTATTTTTGTCTTCCCACATTACATCGGAGTTTCGCGAAATATTTTTAAATGCAGAGCATTTCTTTAACTCACGATGTCACCCGGCGTTGTCGGCGTTGGCGTGCCTCGGCGTCCGCAACAGCCGCTCCAGGTGCGCCCTCTCCCCGACTACTCCTCCCCCGCATCACGCTACCCTCCTCGCTCTCAACAACAGGTCAGCACCCCTCCCCCTACACTATATGAAAAATAATACTTACCGGCGCATGTTTTCGATCCCACGACCCTGCGGGCGGAACCCGAGGTACATGGTGCTCTTACCACTGCGCCACAAAACCGACACAGAATGAAAGGCTACGAACGCGCCTTATATTCTTGACTCATTCAAACTACGTCAAGAAGCTGGTGATACAACGCATTCACTACCACCAACTCCCCAAACACTAGACGTTAACGCAATACACCCACCCCCTATGCGACGCATTTACTCGACTCCCCCTCGCGGGGAGATGGGTTTTTTGTACCACACAAAGCATTATGGGCTCTGCGTAGAAACGACTGACGGTGTAAGGTGAGTAGGGGGGGGGTCTTCTTTGCCGCAAGTTTTATTCTACTCGGGGATAGATGGAATACCGTATTCAGTCGATTGTAACGCACTCTCAATCGTACGGGCTAGTATTTTTTTTCTTATATTTCTAAAAATACCTCAACGCCTATTCTACCGCGCAGATTGAAAAAACATCACATGACAGGCCTGGCAGAATGCCTTTTATTTGACGCAGTCAATGGCGGGATTAAAAATTTCTTGTGCATCATAAACGTTCTGCTCCAGCTCCTGTGAGCATGAAACCTAAAGAGGGGAATATTGACTGTCGATTCCGGTTCCGATACAGATTGTACCGCGCACCAATATTAAAGCTAGTTCTGGTAAAAAAGGTCCGTGTTAAAATCACGGGAATGCAGTGTTGACCCGCCATTTTAATGAAGACCGAGACTATTTTTCTCTTTAAAGCGATGCAACAAGCTTGCAGATGTTCCACTTCCACTTTCACCCCTAACTGATCCCTCATTGTACAATACGTTTCGTTTAGTTGCGCAAAGGCATCTCCGATTAAAGAAAGTCAAAGAAGGCTCGTTAAGAAAAACAAAAACTAAAGTTTTTAGGTGACTGGAGAGCACACCTACGGTGTACCGTAATTTTCAGAAGTTTTGAATTGATTTTTTGATCAGTCTTGTGTTTTATTTTGATTTAATATTTCTTCGTACGTTCGAAATTAGATCTTGTATGGGACATTTTTCTTCCACCCCGAGTTCTGGAAATTCGCTTCGCCATATTCCTCGGACTGGCGCTTACAAAAGCATTCGATCACTCTTATGCGCTTTACACCTCTGCTTGATTAATTAGGCTTCTGTCGGGTTAAAGCACCTATTTTTACCGTTAGCTCTTGAAACACATATGGATCCTCTGCAACTGCTATAAGCAAGCACGCAATCAAAAATACAGGAGCCCGTCCGTTTAACCACGATGATGGCTGTACGCGAAGTTTTATTGTGACGGAGCATATTCGTTTGTACATGGTGGGGTGCAGGTTCATTCTGCCTACCTTTACACGTCCCTGCAGCCCTCCCTAAATCGAAACCACTTCCGCCATGTCGAAATGAAATAGTCCCGCGCACAACAAAATAGATGGAGCAATCGGAGAGACGCCGGCTTCATAACGCCAGGGAGCCGTGTTTGATTCCCACCACTGGAAGCGATTTTTTTTCCTTTCACATCACCGGTTTTCGCGTTAGAGACGCAATCCGTGGGAACAACGAAGCTTCAGTCTAAAAGAAAACACAAAGCCACAAATGCCTTCCCGTATTCGACGCCTCGCTCTTTAAAAGACGTCGATAAAGATGGCGGTGCCTCAAGGCGTCTTGATGCGAGAAAATCGAAACATGTATCGAAATCGAGAATCGAAATCCTAGCGTAACACAGCTCTGCAATAATACAATACATGTTATCCTGACCGCAAGTCGGCTTCAAAACACATTTTTATTACGCTCATTGCATATGAAAAAAAATTGTTCCACGCCCGGAATCGACCTCAATAACGACGATTGCAAGACGGACACTCCATCCACTACACTATATCTCCTCCAGTATTCCCGAGTAGCACTCCTAGGGGATTTCCGGACGTGTGGCCTTAGCTTCGCGGTGCCCAACGTACCGCTAAATTAATAATATAGTTGGCAAGAGAGGTCACAGATGCGTTCTGCGCGTGAGCTTGCCAGTGACCTTCGTTTGTACGTTTTTCAATTTTCTAGCAGTTTTCTTCACTGGGCCTGTCCCGAAAGGGTGAAACAAACAGGACGAATTCGCAAAATATAACAACTAGGAAAAAGAACCCATACACAAAAAGGAGTGGCCAACATCCAGGCTACAGTTTGAAAACAAAATAGGGGGGCTATCTACTTTCTACTATGGCGTACGTATTCCAACTCGATGTCAGAGAGCGCTGCGTGCGGGCGATAGCAGCACAAGCAGAACTTCTTCAACGGAGTGGACCCAATGCGGCGCACTGAATATAACAAGCGCTGGTTCGAGCCGTTGCTTCAATTCCGATTGAGGTGTATTGCGCGCTCCACTAGTAACACATCCTTAGCTCAATCAGCTGAAAACTCGGTGGCAGGCTGATCTCCGCACTACTATAACAGCGCCCCAGCTCTGCTAATAACCGAGGAAGTTTCTTTTAGTGCTTGGCTGGAATAGTCCTATGGTAGTGGTCACTTGACGGAACGTTGAAGCGAAATTTCCAAGTTCCTGTTTTTGCTTGCACTGCGTATACCAGTTCACCTAAACACCCTTTTCATCTTTTATCTTCTCGATGAGGCCGCATTTATTTTATAAAGACTGAAAGAAGGAAAACTATCATGCGCGCTTTGCGCCCGCCGCACCAACAGCAGGGACGTCAAACAAGGTGCTACGTGAATAAACGATGTACAAGATTAGATTTAAAAACTGTTTCGGTCACTTCTGCAAAGCAACATGCTTGCCATCAGACGTTTTGTTTCGGTGGGAATTCTTGATAGCTCCGTAATGGGCATACCGTGTTTCTTTTATGTAATCGGAGGTAAAACGCGTCAGATAACTCTACCAGCAATGCTTAGAATCGTAACATTGACTAGCCGATGCATACGCGGTGGATGAACACCCTCCGCTTCACATCAGAAGCTCAAAGCGATGATCTTTTCCCCCATTTTGGAGCTGGCCTGGGTCAGGTCTGCATCGTATAAAACGCGTTCGCCCCATGCCAAGGGTCCGCTGAATCGGGAGTGTGCCTGCAAGCGGTCGGTGGTAATGGCAACACCACGCCTACAAGAACTCGCCCGGGAGTGAGTGTCAGTCAGCACGCCTTCTAATATCTCACTCGTTGAGCAATGCACGTTACAGGGCAAAAACAGTGAATTCATTATAAAAAACATTGCTTAAAAACAAAGAAATCAACCTCAAAGATCACCTGTGATATCGGGGATACGAACTTCCAACTTGCAAACAAAAAACCTTCTCTAGAGCTCCATACCAGCCGGCTATTAGCTAACGAGGACAAAGACGTTATAATACAGTATAAAATGATAGGTACATTATATGTTAATTTTGTTTCAGCATTTCAAACAAATTAGCTGACCATTTCCTGTATAACGCTCGAGGGATAAGCGTCCCCTACTTTTCCACAATATCTCATGTCTAGCGACTGCATTCCTTAGACGGAAAAACGTGCGCAGATGCGTGGTGGTGCTTCTGACCACCGTGCTGTTCACCCACGGCAAAATGTGCTTGAGGTACAGGTTTATAAAGTTTGGGTTGATTTTTATTTCCAGGTACTTATATAAACTTCGCTGATTCTTCTTCCGCTATTATTTGGCCTTAGAGATTTCTGCTATTGCATCAATTGGAGAAGCGTCGAATGTGCGCTTGTGTGGAACGACTTAAACGTATAGCTTGATACAGTATACAAAATAACAAATTAAATGCGCATTAATCAGGCACAAAGGTGCCGTTACTTAGCTCCAACTGAACGAACGAAGTGCGACGACTCGCGGGCCGACTATGCGCTGGGCCGACTTGTTCTATCGGAGGTGCGGCGAGCCGCGCCATAGAAGTCAAGCCTAGCCATCTCGTTATGACGTCGTAGGAAACGTCGTAGGAAAACGGCGAGGACGACGCAGAGAAGAGGAGAGTGTTTTCGAATAGTTTATTCTTCTGAATAAAGCAGTGTAAACGCAGCGAGAGTGGTTGAAACATGGCGTAGAGACTTTACACTAAAATTTGCGCTAGTAATCCGGCAATGTTTACAAATCACTTTAGTGTCCCTTTTCGGAAGAAAACCCGACTAGAAGGTTAATTTCACCCTCTTGAAAGCATCTAGGAGGAAAGGTGATGGGTTGAGAAATACGTTTTCTATCGCCTGGTGTGATTCCCGCCACTGGGAGTCGTGCAGCTCCGTTCGTAGTTTGAAACATTAGATGTAGGTTGAGGTCAGTGGTAGGTTAATTTTGTTTTACAAGCCCACGGGCAATGCCGAAGGATCCGGAGGACGTTTCGCCATCTCAAACAAAAGACATTTTTCACGAAGGTGTGCCGAAGAAGAGCAGTCAATAGTTCCCATTCTTCGGTAGAAATGTTTCTTGACGAAGACACATACTCAATGAAAAATAGATGCAATTTTCGCAACCAAGCCGTTGGTTCAGGTACATTGAGTACTTCAAGGTGGTCGATCAAGCAGCGCACTATACATTGCCGAAAGAGAAACCCGCTCTTCATCGCTGTGCCCCTTGCGGCGGCTTTATGGGTGTGAGTGTTGGAAAGGCGCAGTCTGATTGATTGATTGATTGATTGATTGATTGATTGATTGATTGATTGATTGATTGATTGATTGATTGATTGATTGATTGATTGATTGATTGATTGATTTTAGAGTTTAACGCGCCGACGCAACGCAGACGATGAGGCACGCCGTACTGGAGGGCTCCGGGTTAATTTTGACCACCTGGGGATCTTTATCGTGCGCCGAAATGTCGTACACACGGGCGTTTTTGCTTTTCGCCTCCATCAGAAAAGCTGCCGCCGCGGCCGGGAATCGAGCCCGTGACTTCGTGCTCAGCAGCGCAACGCCTTAGCCACTGAGCCACCGCGGCGGGTAAAGGCGCAGTCTGAATATTTCCTTGCGGATTTCTTAACAATGTTGAAATAGAAGTGTTGTAGGCGAAGGCTCCTTCGCTCGAGAAGGCCGGAGGGGTTTTTTTTGTATTTGCTAGCCAACACAGTGCTCCATGGTATGTTATCATCTAAGATAGGTTGTCACGAACAGGCAAAATTTAGAAAGGGACGTTACAATAACGATGCACTCATTTACAAAAAATTAATATATCTTCACAACTCAGGCAGTACCCATAACGTGCGTGCAGGTGCTTTACCTGCGAGGTCAACATCTATGTAAAATGTCGCACAATTGCACAAAGCAAATTATTTTTATGTTTTCAGAAAGGTAATTTCGTTTACCACGCATCTTCGTATGCGACAACGACGAGAGAGAATTTTGGATTACCGAGCCGAATAAAGCTATCTAAGCAGACTGAGAGCAGACTGGCAGCCGTCCCGGCACGACTGCTAATTCCTGCGTTTACGCATTGCAGGCACTGACAGGGTACCTCATCCAGGCCTGATATCACCACCGGATAGCAAGATACTACGCTCGGCTACGCGCAGTCGCACTGCGGCCGTCCCATCTGCACGTGCCGCATCGACTCACCGCCTCAACCGAATGTGGCGTCTGCTTTCCCGGCAACTCCGCTGGTGGCGTCCCCTTCATCTATAAATACGGCCTCAACTGGACTGACGGCATTCAGAGCAGACTGGCAGCCGTCCCGGCACGACTGCTAATTCCTGCGTTTACGCATTGCAGGCACTGACAGGGTACCTCATCCAGGCCTGATATCACCACCGGATAGCAAGATACTACGCTCGGCTACGCGCAGTCGCACTGCGGCCGTCCCATCTGCACGTGCCGCATCGACTCACCGCCTCAACCGAATGTGGCGTCTGCTTTCCCGGCAACTCCGCTGGTGGCGTCCCCTTCATCTATAAATACGGCCTCAACTGGACTGACGGCATTCAGAGCAGACTGGCAGCCGTCCCGGCACGACTGCTAATTCCTGCGTTTACGCATTGCAGGTGGGTTATGGGAGCTTGTTGCGTTTTCTGCTTGCTTTGAAAATGGCTGTCTGTCTGCTCTGAGTGCCTACACGTTTGTGCATTGGCGCCCTTCACGGGCATCCTTCTCTTGTTCTTGTGGGTATTGGTCTGATTCTCTGTTTCACTGGCTTGCCTCGATGGATGCCCTTGCTGTCTTCACCAAAGCGCTGGGGGACAAAACGCCCAGTTCTATTAAAGAACTCACAAAGGTGCTAATAGATATGTTCAGCACCATCATGGCGGCCATGACAGAGGTTAAAACTAGCGTCAGTAGTTTTGAGGAGTCTCTGAAGTTCCATAGTCAGGGCTTTGACGAGTTCAGAGCTGAGCTAAAGGCTGTCCGGCAGGAGCTGAGTGAAGTTAAAAAGCGCAGTCTTGAAGACGAAAGGGAACGTCATCAACTGATGAAGGAACTCAGAGACGCAAAGAAAGCAATTGTAGACCTGAACCAGTACTCCCGGCGGACTAATCTAGAACTTAAAGGAGTACCGTTAACGGAAAAGGAAGACCTTGGTCAAACACTGCAAAAGGTGGCCACTTGCCTGAGTGTTCCGCTCTCGGATCATGACGTGGATGTGGTGCACCGCGTCCCCACAAAAGGGGGCGGGCCGCCCAACATAATCGTCAAATTCAACTCTCGAGCTACCCGTGACAAGCTTCTGCTCGCCGCAAAAAAGAAGAGGCTGAACGCGTCCCTGCTGGGATATCAAGTTGATAGCCCAGTATACGTGAACGACCACTTGTGTCCTGAAAACAAAATCCTGCTCGGAAAAGCTATCCAGTGCAAACGGGAAAAAAATTGGAAATTCGCATGGGTTGCTGACGGCAAAATTCTAATGAGGAAGTCCGAGAGCTCGAGAGTTGTACACGTCACATGCGATGACGACCTGGTCAAAATAGTATAAATAGCTGTTTGCAGCTACTGGTACTCCTATACCTAACATCATGCCACTCTCAGTAATCACTCCTGACAGCGTATCTAAAACCAACAACGTCTCTGTTTTCTACACGAACATCCGCAGTTTAAACAAGAATTTGAACTTGCTCCTTGCGTTCCTTTCTACGCATGCTCAACCTGTCGATGTTATAGCGTTGACAGAAACATGGCTAAAAAAGGGCGAAAATGGCAACATCGATGGGTACTCATTCATATCTAATTCACGAGAGTCACGCACGCGCGGCGGTGGTGTGGCCCTCTTTGTTAAATCAGGATACTCGTTTTCGAAATTAGAATCTGTCACATGCAGCTGCGCAGATATCGAATCACTGTTCATCAACTTGGAATGTTCCCTTATCATAGGAGTTATTTACCGACCTCCGAACTCATCTTACGTTTCTTTTATAGGTATGCTTGAAAAGGCGCTATTTACACTTGCGGCAAACTACACTGTTCCCATTGTCATTACGGGAGACTTTAATATTGATACGCGCAGTCCAACGTCTTCTGATTACGAGTTTTTACTTGCTTCTTTCAATCTTCGAAACTTGATTTCTACGCCCACACGTTTAACTAGCACCTCAGCGACGATCATAGACCATGTGTTGACAAACATATCCACCCCGATCAATGCAAGTGTGTATGGCGAACCAATCTCTGATCACCTACCTATTTTTATTTCAATTATGGACCTATCCAAGGCTGTACCTAAAAATCACTCTGCTGTTAGAAAAATCGATTATACCCTATTAAGGAATGAACTTTTAGCTCTCGTCCCAAGCAGTCTATACCATGATGATGTAAATACTGAGGTTGCCAATCTAATCGAAACTGTAAAGACTGCAATCAGTAACGCTAGCAGTACCATATCGTCTCGCTCGTATAACGCCCCGATCTGCCCTTGGATGACTCAAGAAATTCTTGCTATCTTGAAGAAAAAACAGTTCTGGTACAATAAATGGAAACAGCATAAACATAATAATTATTATTTAGGTCAGTATAAAAGGTTTCGGAATCAATCTGTGGCAATAACCCGCGTACGCAAGAAGAACTACTACTCCAGCTTGATTCAACGCGCGAATGGGGATTCAAAAAAAATATGGAAAATTATACAAGGAGTTGTAGGAAATTCTAGTGCGCATCGTATTCTCCCTTTAACAATAGACGAACAAACTGCTGAAAGCTTCAATTCATACTTCACTAGTATTGGCCCGTCCTTGGTGTCTAGTCATCCTGACTCTAATTACATGTGTTTAGCCAGCTCCATATCCAATACCTTCTTTACTCATGACATAGAGTTAGGCGAGCTGTTATCTACCGTGAAAAAATTGTGTAATAATAAAACCCCAGGGCTGGATGGAATCACAGTCCGCCTCATCAAGGATAACATAGACGTTTTAGGCCCCATCTTGTGCCACATTTTCAATCATTCCCTAGCCACCTCGTCCTACCCTGATCCTCTAAAAATCGCCAAAGTATTACCCGTATTCAAAGACGGTGATCGCTCTGACCCCTCGTGTTACCGCCCGATATCAGTTCTCAGTATAATTAACAACATCTTTGAAAAGCTACTCTCTTCACGAATCAACAAATGTCTGGAAAAATATCAAATACTATGTCCGCAACAGCATGGTTTCCGTCCGGGATATTCTACTTCCACTGCGGTTCTAACACTGACGCAAAATGTCAACACAGCTTTAAATAGCCATAAACTAGTTTCCATTGTATTTCTTGACCTTCAGAAGGCATTCGACACTATCGACCACAGCATCCTTCAGAACAAATTAAATAACTATGGCTTTAGAAATGAAAGCTTTGAATTCTTCTCCAGCTACTTAACTCATCGTAGTCAGATTGTTACTCTAGGTGGCATCACTTCTTCGCAAAAACCGATACGCACAGGGGTCCCGCAGGGATCTGTCCTGGGCCCTTTGTTCTTTATATTATATGTAAATGACCTACCACTGGTTATTAATTCGGCAGAGCTACTATTGTACGCGGATGATGCAGCTTTAATTGTTATGGGGCAAAATATGCAAGAAATCGAAACAAAGACAAATGCTGAACTATCAAATATATCAAATTGGTTCAAGGCAAATAAACTTACCCTCAACGCCAAAAAAACAAAGTACATGATAATTCATCCCCGACATAAGCCCATAAATCTAGACAGCATTCAAATAAAGATAAATAATTATGCACTCGAACGCACCAATTCATTTAAATACCTAGGTGTAGTTATTGACAACCATTTCCATTGGCAAGACAATATAAAATTAGTGTGCTCGAGGTTATCTTCGGGCTGTCATGCATTGTTGCAAGCGAGAAATTATTTCGACCTTGCAATTTTACGGATTCTGTACTTTTCTCTCGTCCACTGTCATTTATCCTACTGCATAGATTCATGGGGTTGGACTTACACTACATACCTTGAACCTTTACGAAAATTGCAGAAGCGCTCATTAAGAATAATAACGCACTCAAGCCATGATCATCCCAGCGCACCCCTGTTTAGTAAACTACAAATTTTACCAATGGACAGTTTGCGTCAACAGAAAACAGCCATTGCCATTAATCATATCATAAGGTATAACCGCCCTGTCCATTCGTCCATTCTTTGCTCCTCATCCCGCCCTACGAGGAATTCTGCTGCCGGTAATTTCAACCTTCCTCCTACCAATAACGTATATGGAGAACGACGACTACAGTTCGTCGGTACCAAAATCTGGAATAGATTGCCCCAGGATATAAAATCGGCGGTTAACTTTCCTCTTAAAATAAAGAAACACTTCCTTGCAATCCTTAATGAGTCTCCGTCACCCTCCTAATAGCAACAAAACCGTTCAACTCTTGTGTACAAGTATCACACGTCCAGCGAAAGTTTACTGTGTAGTTGTTATTACTCGTTGCCTTTCTTTTGTTTGTGTATAAAAATTGCATATTTCTGTTATCTTACCCAAGTTTGAGTATGTGAATATATATGTCTGTACAATGCCCTAACCTTCTTTTCTATATTCGCAATGTTTAGCATCTTGTATTCTGTAACCTGTTAGAATGCCTTGTATCTCAACATTGGACCCTATACTAGCCTCCGGCTATGGGTCCAAGCAGTCTTTTGAACTATCATGTTGGAATTGAAAATAAAGTGAAATGAAATGAAAATGAAATGAAACATTCGCTCTATCCTATCTTTGAATTGCTTTGCATTTGCTCGAAAGCATCACGGGATACTCAACTTTGGAGTGATGTGGAAGATTTCAAAAAATAAAAAAACATATTCTGGTAAAAGAGAAGTACCGCGGAAACAGTGAGAGCTCACGTCAATTCTTGCTGTGTTTTTCAGACTTCCAATAGGGAAAGCAAAGCAAAACATAAAATAGGCATACTCTTAAGAGATCACCAAAAACAAATACAGAAGGAGAATGCTGACAGCACTTCAGAAAATTGCTATGGGTTGGCCATACGTTTTATTTTTATTGCAGTTTTTCCTGAAAACAGGGAAAGACCTAGTTGAGCACTACTTTTTGTAGCACAGGTTAGACATTTCACGAGGTTTCTAGTTGTTATCTCGCCATACGTACAGCTCACAATGTATGAAGCCTGAAAACAAGAAATTCCACGACAATTGTTTAAAATAAAACCACCACAATGCGCGGTATTGCGCAAACTTCAATACCCAAAAGTGACTTCTTAAAAAAAACATTTTAACGACTTTTTTCTCACCAATAAGAGAACAGTCCCAATCAATTTGAAGGTGATCGTGGGAGCCCCGATCAGAGTACCTTTCAAAATGCATGGCAGCTGTTTATAGAATATTTTGTGTTAAAGGTAGTGTACACGTAGGGCAAATGTAGCGATACTCTGGGTAGCATTCTCAATGCAGAAGCATGAAAACAGGAATGCGCGATTGTTTCTGTCTCTGAAGCATCCCTCAAGTGACGTCTTGTTTCAAATATTTTGGGGGCCAGCAAATCTGTGAAATATGATCGACAACTGCAGCCTATAGCATAAAAGAAAATATATATGCTCGAACCTGCAATATTACTCAATTTTTGAAGACCAGACCTTTTCTCCTGTTTAGCTGCTGCTATAGTGCAGCTGGAGCCCCCATTCTCTAAACAGATTAGTATGCGAAATGGTGGAATATAATCTGTACTGGTTCGCGAAGGATTTTATTCTGTGAACCGCACGAGTGAGAACGCGTCTGCAGGCTATGTGAAAGAAGAGAGACCTGCAAACCAAAGATCCTGACTGACGTCTGGTGCACGTTGTAAACACAAAGATAACCACAGCCATACTGCAGACCGAACAGGTGTTAGGTGTGTGAAAATTCGTTCAGACATGAAGACCAGCGCAGTTAGAAAGGATGAATATTCGTTTGTGCGCTTTGTCGCAAGAGCACTGCACATTAATTCGTGCAGATAAAGAAGTAGTGGCATTGTATTGGCCGACGATCACTTGTAGCCGTCCCTCGGTTGACGCCTTTGGCGGCTGTGTATTGTTAGAGAACTGGCATAGCACAAGCTGGCTTCATTAAACAATATTCGTTTAAAAAATTTGCGTCGTCCCCACATTGCAGTATAATCTATAACAGCAAGTTATCTCTTCTTAAATTTGCATAACACGAATAATGAGTCCTTGAGAGGAACGCTTGTTGGTGCATGATGAATGTCCTTTAAGTGTTTTTTCATGTTCATTGAATTGCACGACGCGTTCATTCTTTGAATGCGCGAGATGTTGCCTTATGTTACACATTCCTTGCTTCCTAATAAAATTGCGGTTTTAAGTGCGAATGCACTTCTTAAGCGAGCCTGAATCGTCCGCCGCCGTAGTCCGCATAGCAACAGCTGCGGGTGCGCGCGCTCCTCGTCTTCCCTAGCAACGGGGGGAGATGGGCGCGCGCTGCCTGGCCGCTGACATAGAACATACCCACGTGGGGGATTGGCCAGGAATCGGGCGTTAGAAGGGCTAATGCACCCGCCTAAAGGAGTACTGACACGAAATTTCAAAGCTGAGATCCGCTCTAGCAATCAAGCACAACGACAACACAAATGGGTGTCTGTGAATAAATGCATCTTTCTTTCTTTGTAGTTGTGTGTGTGTGTGTGTGATCTCTCTTTCGCGAACATTACCGAACCGCGCAAATTCAACTCGTGCATTCGCACTTTCACATTCTTCCCCTCGGGGAAATGCGGGCAATTTTTTTTCTATGCGGTGAACGTGTTTTGTTTACCTCTGTCTGTTGTTTGGCGCAGTAATGTAGATGATGTAATACCAGGTACCACAGTTCACAGTTTATGAACCCACTTGTCGTACCCAAGTTTTCCTACGAAACTAATTGCTCTACTAAGCGCTGCCCTAACATGAATTGCCTTTTGTCAAATAGTCATATAGCCATACGGGAGAATCTCATCACATTTCCAGTCAGATTTTTGTTTGCGCGAATTACTGGACAGAGCTCAGAGACTATGAAGGGAAATTTTTGTTTATGTTGACACAACGTGGCGACTGAAATATATCTGCGCTCACGCGCGCTTTCGAGAGGTCAGTATTTGACACGCGTCTCTCGTTTAATGTGTCACTCTCATTTCGGTTGCGAAATTAGGGAGAGCCGTTTGTATTGCTGCAAACTTTTGTTCGTGGGCGTAGTCACTGCTGGCATATTGTATCTGGAAAACTTACTTACTTTTGTTCGAGATGGGGCGGAGGCTTTCATGGTTTCGTTGCTGCGTAGAAAGTCTCAATCTATTTCTCGTATCTATGAGTAACGATTTTCTTTTTCGTGGCAGAGGCAATGGTACATAGTCCCGTAGTTATCGACAAATATTCGAGTATAATTATACTACCTATTGCCACTTTCACAAGTTAGATGGTGAGAATCCAGCAGTACCAGGTGTAAGTTCAGCAAAAAAACCCGTGGGATCTACCTCCGCAGTAAAATACCGTGGAAAATTTTTTTAATCTTAAGAATTGTTTTCACACAGCGTAGGAGGCTTGATGCTGGGATTTCTTGGCCCTAGCCAGTTACTGTTCTCAGGAAAAACTTTCTTGGTAGTGTGCTACTCTAATATTTATGCGTCGAAGTGACATCATCATGGTTATATGGAGTTTGGAACATGGCGGGTCAATCTTTCTGTTCCTTCTACCCATTCAAAGCTATCGTCACTATCATCTGTGTATAATCATCATCATTCCCACGTGGTTCCTTCTTTCGGTGGCCTATGCTCGGCAGCCTAATTAAAAGTCGTCCCTTCGCATCCCGAAACTCTGTATCTCAATATATATAAATATATACAGTAGACTCTAGATAAACGGAACTTCAAGGGACCGCAAAAATTAGTTCCGTTTAACAGGAGTTCTGTTTACTGAGAGAAATGTTCTAAGGTGCACATTTATGTGCGTGCACACTTCTATGGGCATTTCATGCCACTCTAACCACTAGGAAGTGACTGTATTTGATAGTTTTCAGAAAGCAAGATAACTACAAGAAGCCTAGGCACAGCATTCACAAAGTTGATTTCGCAACAATGAGTCGCTGTGCACTACAAAATGCGTCAGTCATTTTTGTTTCAGTCATTGCAACTGCATCTTCACAGAGGCTAGAGGCCTCAACTTCGTGAGTGCTTACGAGCCCCCGAATTTAGAAGACGGCAACGTGGTAATTAAGGACGAATAGCACAATGATGCCACGAACGAGGCGACAGAAGGTAAGGCGTGTAGCATCGGCGTCTAGAATCGAGACCGAACGACTGGAACAAGAACTGCGATGTTGGATTCGTTGCGCTAACACGGCTAACCACTTACTAGACAAGGATTACGAGGCCAACAAGGCTAAAAAAGCAGAAAAAAAACAAGAACGAAACAGCTGGAACCGTAAAAAGCTGATTCTCATGCCAGTGGATTTCACAAGAAGTTCCATTTCTGGTTCCATGTACACGGTGACGTAGAAGTTTTAGTTCCGATAACCAAGAGTTTTTTTACGTTATCTGAATACAAAACCAAGCAAATTCCAGGCAACTTTTCCGTTTAAGCGATTCCCGTTTATCGAGAGTCTACTGTATATATATATATATATATATATATATATATATATATATATATATATATATATATATATATATATATATATATATATATATATATATATATATATATATATATATATATATCTAGGTTTGGAAATCAGGGGCTCGTTAGGAAATACAGAAAGAAATACCGGCAGTCTACAAGGCCAAAGAAGGCATAGGGGAATGGTTAGACAATTTTTTACCGTTAGTGACGTTACATTATTATTATTATATTAATATTTTTTAATACGTCAGAAAGAAAGAAAGAAAACCACGCGCCCAGAGTGGGGACCGAACCCACGCCTTTCGATTTGATCTCGAATGCCTTACCAATTCGGCTATCTGGGCGACTGTGTTCTCCGTCACTTTCTCGGGTATTTATATTTACCACAACTGTATCTGACGCTCGAGGGTGTCAGCCAGCGCCACTCAGACTACACGGGGAGAAGGGGACCTTCTTTTAAACCCCCGGAGCGTGACTCAAACGTCTAAAGCCTGTCATGAGCGGGTCAACTGGCGGGGAACCCTCTTATGCTACCTTGGCATCAAGGCTGCCAGAACCGAGGCCACAGTCGCCCAGAGTCGCCAAACCAGAGTCGCCCAACCGAGAACACAGTCGCCCAGATAGCCGAATTGGTAAGGCATTCGAGATCAAATCGAAAGGCGTGGGCTCGGTCCCCACTCTGGGCGCGTGTTTTTCTTTCTTTCTTTCTGACGTATAAAAAAATAATAATGTAACGTCACTAACGGTAAAAAATTGTCTAACCATTCCCCTATGCCTTCTTTGGCCTTGTAGACTGCCGGTATTTCTTTCTGTAATTCCTAACGAGCCCCTCATTGCCAAACCTTATTATCGTGCGAAAGCTTAGCGAGGGCCTCGGTTCTGGCAGCCTTGATGCCAAGGTAGCATAAGAGGGTTCCCCGCCAGTTGACCCGCTCATGACAGGCTTTAGACGTTTGAGTCACGCCCCGGGGGTTGAAAAGAAGGTCCCCTTCTCCCCGTGTAGTCTGAGTGGCGCTGGCTACCACCCTCGAGCGTCAGATACAGTTGTGGTAAATATAAATACCCCAGAAAGTGACGGAGAACACAGTCGCCCAGATAGCCGAATTGGTAAGGCATTCGAGATCAAATCGAAAGGCGTGGGCTCGGTCCCCACTCTGGGCGCGTGTTTTTCTTTCTTTCTTTCTGACGTATTAAAAAAAATAATAATGTGACGTCACTAACGGTAACAAATTGTCTAACCATTCCCCTATGCCTTCTTTGGCCTTGTAGACTGCCGGTATTTCTTTCTGTATTTCCTAACGAGCCCCTCATTTTCAAACCTTATTATCGTGCGAAAGCTTAGCGAGGGCCTCGGTTCTGGCAGCCTTGATGCCAAGGTAGCATAAGAGGGTTCCCCGCCAGTTGACCCGCTCATGACAGGCTTTAAACGTTTGAGTCATGCCCCGGGGGTTGAAAAGAAGGTCCCTTCTCCCCGTGTAGTCTGAGTGGCGCTGGCTGCCACCCTCAAGCGTCAGATACAGTTGTGGTAAATATAAATACCCCAGAAAGTGACGGAGAACACAGTCGCCCAGATAGCCGAATTGGTAAGGCATTCGAGATCAAATCGAAAGGCGTGGGTTCGGTCCCTACTCTGGGCGGGTGTTTTTCTTTCTTTCTTTCTGACGTATTAAAAAAAATAACAATATTGTAACGTCACTAACGGTAAAAAATTCTCTAACCATTCCCCTATGCCTTCTTTGGCCTTGTAGACTGCCGGTATTTCTTTCTATATATATATATATATATATACAGAAAGATAGGGCAGCAGTCTACAACGCCAAAGGAGGCATAGGGGTGTGGTTGGGCTCTTTTCTTTTTCACTAAGGTTAATGAAGTAAACATTTTTTTTATACAGAACAAAGAAAGAAAGAAAAACACGCGCCCAGAGAGGGGACCGAACCCACGCCTTTCGATTACATGTCGAATGCCTTACCAATTCGGCTATCTGGGCGACTGTGTTCTCCTTCACTTTCTGGGCTATTTATATTTACTAGAAGTGTATCTGACGCTTGAGGGTGGTCAGATACACACACACATATACAGGGTGTCCCAGCTATCATGCTCCAAGATTTAAAAAAAGAGTAAAGGCGTAGCTCGAAGAAAACCTAGTGCATAATGTTTGCAGTACTGTGAAGAAGCGGAGAGTAATTTTTTCGTTAACGAGACTTAATTAATTAATTATAATTAATTATCTAACTCGAGAAATACTGTCTAAATCACTAAAGTGTCAATGATGCACTTGTAGGTAACCATGAGGGGCATCTATCTGCGGTATTTTCGGCGATGAACTAATTGCGTACACATTTATTCTGACTGATAAAGGAAACCCGCGAATTTTGAAAAATACCACGTGACGACGCCTCCGTGCGCACCCTAAAGCAACGCCCTCAAACAGGCTGCCTCTGAGTTAGCCAGAATGAAATAGACAAAAGAAAGAAAGAAGAAATCGCGACCGAGTTTGTTCCTTATCTGCACACGCGTCCCGCGAATCTTGCTGCTGCTGCTCCTTCCATGCATGCTATTATCAAGGTGATGCGCTGTCTCTTCGGGCGGGTGACACGCGAAGCAGTTGCTTTCAATCAGCTTTGTTTGGGGACGCTGCTTTACAATGCGCGCGTAAGCGTCGTCACGTGGTATTTTTCATATTTCGCGGGTTTCCTTTATCAGTCAAAATAAATGAGTACGCAATTAGTTCGTCGCTGAAAATAGCGTAGTTAGATGCCCCTCATGGTTACCTACAAGTGCCTCATTGACACTTTAGTGATTTAGACAGTATTTCTCGAGTTAGATAATTAATTATAATTAATAATTAAGTCACGTTAACGAAAAAATTACTCTCCGCTTCTTCACAGTACTGCAAACATTATGCACAAGGTTTTCTTCGAGCTACGCAATTTCCCTTTTTTTAAACCTTGGTGCATGATAGCTGGGACACCCTGTATACAGGGTGTCCCATTTATCGCCATTTATCGCCATTTATCGCCATACGGATGGTAGTTATAACGATACAGGGTTACATTCAAAAATTGAAATTTGTTCATCTGACGGGTGCAGCGGCTATTTGGCGGTTGTACCAGTCCTGCCAGTTGGTCCATCAAGGTCCGGCAGTGTTGGTCTTCACGATGACGCGCCACTAAGTCCGAGGAGGATTGCAGTTGGGTGATGTCTAATGGCGCCATGGGTAAGGCTGCAGAGGCACTAGGGGAAGGACCGTCGCAATCTGCCAACGCCTGAGGACAACGAGAGACGGCGTCAGCGTCCATATGCTTTTCCCAGACTTGTAAATTGCAGTTAAGTCATACTACTGCAACTTGAGGATCCAGCGCCAGAGTCATCCTAAGAAATTTTTAAGTGGGAATAGCCAGCAGAAAACATGGGGATCGGTAACGATGGCAACGGACATCCGTACAAGTATGGCCAAAATGTTTGGACTTCCCAAAGAACCCCAAGCGTCTCCTGTTCAGTTATCGAATAGGTGCGCTCAGCGGCTGTCAAAGCTCTGCTTGCATAAGAAACAACATTTTCCAGCGATGAGGCACTGCGTTGCAAGAGCACAGCACCTATTCCTTTCTCAGTGGCGTCTGAGTGCAGGATAGTCGAAGCGTTGCCCTCAAAGGGGCAGGGAACGGGATCTGAAGTGAGGGCTTGCTGGGGTGTTTTAACCGCTGCCTCGCCGTAGTCCGATCAGTGGAGTAAAGAACCGGCGGCCAATGAATTGCGAGAATGGAATGGAATCGTGGAAAAGTTTCGAATAAAGTTTCGAAAATAAAGATGTCAATCTAAGAAAATGCGTAAATCTTTCGAGCAGGTTGCGGGAAATTAACGACCGCCTGAACGTTATCAGGATCACGCTGTATTCTATCGTTGCTGCCGATATGTCCGAGCCCTTCAATTCATTTGCTTGCAAATCGGCCCTTTCTTGGCATTAAACTGAAGCCCGGCTTTGTAAAGTCGTTTTAATACTAGGTGTAGCCGTCTTAGAGGCTCTTATCCCTTTACGGCCCAGCCCACACAAACGTGTGGGGCCACAAATTCTTTTACTTAGTGGCGCCTGTTTCAGTTTCGGTTTCACAGCCGTGGGTAGCTGCGGCGAACGCTTCCGAGACTTTATTGGTTTCGGTAGTTCACTCATTTTGCCACCAGGAGGCGAGAAATCGTACAATAAAAACAGCGCCCCAGCAGGCGCGATCACGCTAGCCGCCTTCAAGATGAAAACTTATATTTCTTCTTGTTATTCTCATATTTTCTAAATAACAAGCGTAAGACACGACTTGCCGGACTTAAGAAAGCAAGATCGGCTAAAAAATACACCCGTTCCCTTCGCGTGCGTTCCGTCATCATGCTTGAAAAATGCACCCACTCATATGTGTGGGCTGGGCTTTCGTCGTTACGAAAATTTTGCTGTGCGGTATAGGCTGGCGGGCTCGTGCACTGCAGCGCTAGCGATAAATAATTTTTTCTTGCTTTCTTGGTGTCTCATTTACTCGCGGTTTTGTGCTGGCTCGTTGGTAATGTTTTCTTGCGCCTTAACCTTCAACTAGTTCAGTAATGACTTGTGAAAATATATTAATTTTAAATATTTAAAATGAATAAAACCTAATTATTATTTATTTTTACAAAATCCTATGTATAAATGAAGTACTCCTGAAAACAATATAAAACCTATAAATAATACGTAAAAACGCAGTTTTTCTGCGTCTGATGCTGTTTTTAAGGTATTCTTACTATGCGCAGATCATACGAATAGAAGCCCAGCCCGCACATATGTGTGGGTATGTTTTCTGTGTGAAATACTCTGAGCTTTCCATTTTTACTTGTCGAAGCATCATTAGGAAGGGGTAAATACACAAAATTTAATTGCTTGTGGCCATTTTTTCTAAAATATTTTTGTTGGGCAGAAAAGGGTTAAAAAGAAAAAAAACCATACCGCCAAGGTAACATAGGCCAGTTGTCCGTTTTAGATCACGAAGGACGGTATCAATCAATCTTTGAAACGTTGCGGGAGCGTTGCATAAACCAAAAGGCATCACATTGAATTTATAAAGGCCGTTAGGCGTGGCGAATGCTGTTTTTTTTATCTGCTTCGTTCATTGCAATTCGCCAGTATCCGGATCGGAGATCTAAACTCGAAAAGCATTCTGAACCTTGTAATGTGTCGAGGGCGTCATCGATACGTGGCATGGGGTAAACATGTTTTTGGTGATTTTGTTAAGTGCCCTGTAATTGACACGAATATCAGAAAACCGTCCTTGTTCTTGACCAGAACAAAGGGCGAAGGCCAGGACCTCGATGATGGACGAACAATGTCCTGCTTGAGCATGTCATCATCATTTTCTTGTAACACTTTACGCTCAGCAGAAGAAAGACTGTAAGGGCGACGACAAACTATGCCCCACTCATCCGTTTCTATTCGGTGAGTCGCTGCTGCTGTCTGCCACAGGACTGGAGAATGGGAGTCAAATGCTGCCTTGTGTTTATCCAGGAGGCCTCGCAGAGCTTTCCGCTGACCTCAGGTATGTGCTGCGCTTATCCAAGGAGGCCGAATGCCTAAGTTTTGCATTGGCAGGTAGGTGCAATAAGAGAATTGGGGCAAATACAGCGAAAAACAAAACCCTCATCGTGGGCGACCGAAGCGATAGTGGCTCCTTGTGGCAGTAGGATAGGTTCCAGGGCAGTGATCTGTATGGCTTGTAGGGCAGAGCCATGCGAAAATCATACTACGCAATGAGGTATCGCTACCCCTTCAGTGCAAATTTTTCAGTTGGCACAATGCACACGTCTCCGTCAATGATGTGCCTTGACGCACTGGAAATAGCACTTTCCTGGCCAAGCGGCTGAACAAAATCAGTAACTGTCCCTAACCGTAACTCTGCCGCTTTCGCAAGCGTGGTGATGTGGGTGTTAGTCTTGTGAATAGAATGCTACCGACAAGAAATAACAGCAGAAGCAGAACATACAAAGTCCCATCCCGGAATTAGTTGATGCGCGCAGAGTGATAACACAGCAAAGGGGATATGATGGCGGATGCTGTCGATGAACACGCGTGGTGTACATATCAGGTGGGTTTATTGTGACACCGTTAGCACCGCGCAGAACCGGACCACTATAAGTTGTTACCTTACGCAGCCGAGAGCATAAGTCAGAATTAATAACGGGAATGCTAGCACCGGTGTCCACGAGAAATTGTAATTATGCCTTTCATGAAAACAGTAATGAAGTTGATGGGCGCAATGGACCACCTAATAAATTTTTCAATGATGCAGTTTCACCTACAAAAACTGCTCCTTTTAGTTTTCCGGCTTGTGGTCGAAGGCTTGATTAGCGGGGCGAAGACGATACGAAAAGCGAGGATAAGGTGTCGAGGAACCACGTCTCGGCGGGATTTGGGCGGGAAATCTAGGTTGTCCGTGGAAGAAGAGGCGAGGCGGGAAACAGCATCAGGCGGCTGGCGCTGGTCGAAAGGCTGGTAAGTGTAGTCATATTCCTATCGCCCGGCCGTCGCCCACGTGCGCCGGCACTCCGCCGCGCAACGATGGAGAGCTCAGTGCTCCTGTGAAGCCTGCCTACAAGAACAAGAACTGAGCACAACCCGCATCGCCTGCGGAATCTATGGAAGGGGAAGAAATCAGACCCACAGATTTACACAAGACGAACGACGCGACAAAACCCTGACACAGAGAACCGACGATAAAGACATGGAAACCAAACGCGCAACAGAGACTTGAAACAGCGCCTACGACGCGTCCTGGAAACAGACGCATTGTATGAGGACCAACCAGATGATTAAGAAAGAAATGAAGATACAAGCAGCAGCAACGAAGGACACGTAGGCGCGGGAAAAACGGAGAAGAGCGCTCCGAAGTTCAACGTAGAACATAAGAGAAGGGCTCCAAGCCTTCCCAAGCAGGACATCAAAATCCTCATAAGACCTAAGGGAATGCCAATAAGTTCGTTCATGGTGCCCCAAATCACCCAAGCTATAGTGAGAGCAAGCCCCAGTGGGGTGAAGCGCCTTCAAGAGGCCATAGCAATACCGAAGTGGCCTTCCAACATCATCTTGGTTAGCACGCCGAACCAAGTAACCGGTAACGAATTTAGAAAAACAGAAACCCTGACCACCGGAGAAAGAAAGTATGATGTAAAATCGTACGTGGCTTACTCTGAACAAGAAGTTAAAGGCGTCGTTCACGGCTTTGCTCCTGGCACTACCTCAGAAGAACTTATGGACGGCCTGCGCGTGCGGACCATCGAAACCAAGATAGTGTTTGCACGCATGCTGGGAAAATTGACCACCTCTCTTGTCACCTTCGATGGCAACACGGTTCCCCGTGCCGTCTACGTTTACGTAGGGGAAATGACGTGCTACCTTACGAGGCTACAAGACTGGTCCGCCATATTGCAGGCCGGAACCCAGGCCCAGAATATAATGGCAACATCTGCTCGTCATGCGGAGCAGAAAACCCTGCGAAAGATCACAAGTGCACGCCCAAATACGCGCTTTGCAAAGAGGAACACCACACGGGCTCCACCAAGGAGTGCGAGCTGAAATTCCGTAGTCCAGAATCCCACCAGGCAACAGAAGCAAAATTTCAACGAAGGAACGCAGACCAAGTGGTACGATGGCAAGTGGCCAGAGCTGGAATACCACCCGGAGCCAGAAGACCGAGAGGAGCAACCAGCCCAAGGGAAACCAAAAAGCTCGGGGACCAAGGCCCTCAAGAAGAAGAGAAGCAAAGAAGACGACAGAACTAAGGTGAGCTGGGCAGATGCAGCTTCCCAGGACTAGATTTGTCATAAACCCAACATGTCCAAGCAAAATAAAAATAAGGATAGAAATTCAGCACTCAAGGAACTTATATTAGATATTAATGCAGAAAATTTATTGTTAAGGAAGAAATTAGGCACATACGAGAGATCAGAAGGAAAAACCCAACCCAAAGAGGAACTGAAATTTCCCCACCTACATCGGGCGCTCGAACCATAGCAATACTGGACAACACGGTAATTAGTCGAATGAACAAGAAAATTCAAGAATTTAAAATAGAAATAGACGCAGAGTTAAAAACATCATGAATTGGAGCAAAGCCATAGGGAAGAGAATGCAACAATTCTAATGGACCAGGGGAAAAAACAGTTAGAAATAATAACGGGAACCTCGAAGACACACGAACGAGCAAAGATCCAAAACAAATAATCACTGAAAAAAGACCAACGCAAAATGGAGGAGGAATCCGACGACACAGACTCAGAAGGTGACCCATAGACGGTACCAAATCCAAGAACAAATAATAATTTGGCAACGGAATTGTAGGAGCCTACATAATAAGAAATACTCGTTAAAAAGGTAGATAACCACCATAGAACCAAAACTAGACGTCATGAGCCTGCAAGAATTAAAGGTGCAAACTAGCCTCCGAGGATACAATAGGAAGGACCTTTCAAAAGACTTCAGAGAAGCCGTATAGGTAAAAAAAACATAACTTGCCGGAAGCACTACTTATCCACTAGAGAACCGTCAGCGAACTGGGTTTAAATATACCCCATCCACAGAGGACAGAAGAATTTCTTCATATTAAACGTATACATCTCTCCCTACAACCCAAAAGAAAATTTTACCCCTCTTTTCCAAGTGACGATACGCCTAATCCGGAACAAGAACGTCATGATGTTGGGAGACATGAACCTTCCACATAATGAATGGAACTACAAGTATAACTCTGGAAAAGCAAGACATATATTCGACACTAGGGGATATCTAAATATCTAAACGATCCATGAAACGGCGTACCCCACCAGTACGGGTGACACCCAATGCAACGATACATGCCGATACATGCCCACTAAGGACAGACTCAGTACCTGGACAAATACGGGTAAGAATGTCAGCAGCGATCAAAATATAGTAGACATCAGGACGAAATCAGACAACTTTAGAAGAAAAGCATCAAAGCAAAACCAGACTAATTGGGACTTCTTGCGCGAAAAGCTAAGGGAAAAAGAAGAAATGAAAGACATAGACATCGGGCGTCATGACAGAAGAGAAGCTCTCAAACAGTCTAACAAGGAATGGGGACAAAAGAGCGAATACCTGTGTGTCGCCAACCATCTGATCAGTCTATATAACACGAAACAAAAGCTAACTAAGCGATGGAAAAAGAAAAGACACAAAAAGAAGATAAAAGCGAGAATTAAAAATATCACGAATTTATCTAGGAACTACGCGATCCCACTCGCGACTCAGAATTGGCAAGACTTCTTTGACACAGCCAAGAATACCCTAAATACCTCGAAGACATGGGCAATATTTAAAGGTGTGCGGAATCCGGAGACACAAAAGGGAGACAGGACAAAACATCAACAGAGTGGCCAAAGGATTCGAAGGCACAAACGAGGAACTCATTAAAGCTCTAAAAGACAGATTTGAAATGAGTACGAAAATAGCCATCTGTACAAGAGAATACCGGGGTTCCCAAAATGCAAAGCTCGACAGTGACCTCAAAAAAGAGGAAGTATATCAAGCCATCCTTGCCCGCAAATGGAAGAGTTGGGTAGAAGAAGACGGAAATAATAAAGTACTCAGGAACCTAAATGACTCACAATTGGAAGCATTAGCTGCACAAATGAATGTAAAGCTTTGGACGCCGAATCGAGTACCTATACAATGGAAACACTGGACATTTACGACAATACCCAAACCAGGGAAGCCACCGGGTATTGAAAATCTACCAGCGGTATCACTGACCTCATGCGTAGGAAAGGTATACTAAAGAATCATCACAACAGGGCTTCGAAGCATTTGGAGAAAAACAATATGTTTCCACAGTGTATGACTGGTTTCCGCGGTGGGATATTCACCCAAGCTGCCTTTCTGCAGCTGAGACAAGACATCCTCTATCGCAATTATGACTGCGATCAAATTGTATTAGCCCCGCATCTGAAACACGTGTCGCATGAGGCAATATTGAAAGCAGCTGAAAAAGCATCATGCGGCAGTAAAGTTTATGATTACATCAGAAACTGCCAGTCAAACGAACCGCCACGATTGGCATTGTAAACACTGGATCCGGACATTTCGAATTGCCCAACGGGGGAACTCCACAAGGGGCCTTCATCTTCCCAGTGTGTTCAACCTGACAATGATTGAAATAGCCAAGAAATTTGAAGAGAAAGAACCCATAGGCCAAATAATCTACGTAGATGACATCACCATCTGGGCCAAAACTGGAGCCCTTTGAGAAAAACTACTGATCCTACAAGAAACAATCAACGAGATAAGAGAGCCGATAACAAGAAATGGCCTAAAATATGCCCCTAAAAAATACTAAACGCCTTAAAATGAGACCCTCCAAAGAGAAAATTCCCTCTGGAAGCATAGTAATCGACAACCAAAACATTCTCTTCCAGTCGACAGCAAGAATATTAGGCATGCACATACAAAACGGCAAGAAGGCCACCACCTTGGACAAGCTAAAGAAAACAACACCACTTCCGCAATAAAAAAAATTGGCTAGAGTCATCCGAAGAATTGCAAGAACAAGCAAACGCACGAGAGCAGAAGACACTCTCAAACTGGTGCAAGCAATAATCATGAGTAGAATTTCTTACAGCTTATCGTACCAGCACATCGACGCAAATAAACCATAGAGTCGACGCCCTAATCAGAACTGCCTACAAGGAAGCGCTTGGCTTTCCCATATACACCTCAAATGAGAAACTGTGCAAGTTAGGAGTGTGAAACACCTTTCGAGAGGTCACAGAGACTCTCCTTGAAGCCCAGAAACAACGACTACTGAAAACCAACACTGGAAGAGAGATATTGAGAAGAGCCAGGCAATCAGTCCACTCAGACTACATACAGAGAACGACAGAGCTTTCTCCTCAACAAACAGCAAGCCTCAAATATTTGTTGGAAGGAATGCTTGCCCGGCACCACCCGCATGATGTCAAGGGCAATGCACGAGGCGCGGGGCGAGAGAGCTTTATTTTTTTCACTACACTACACGCACGGGTGTAGTAGATTCTCCCACATCCTGCCCTTTCAAGGATGGTTACAGCTTGCATTCCGATGGAGCTGTCTCTCTGGACCGGCTCGCCGCTGTACGGTTCCAGCTCGGCCGGATCTACCGCAGCAATGGCATGGACTTGGGGTCGATCCACTTTTCGTCCGTGTCGCCCTGGTGAAAGCTGTCGCCTCCGCTTGTGTCGTCGCTGCTTTTTTGCGAGCGGCTCCTCGCTGCTGCTTTTTAGTCTTCTCTGCAGGTCCGACAGGAGAACCTCGGTCGATGCGGACAGCGACTCGTTCTCGGGGTGTAGTCTGAAGACTGCCTCATACGCGATGGTCTGTGCTGCTGCTCTGATGGACTGTGCTGCTGTGCTATGGATTCCCCTCGCACGGCAGCACGGGCCTCTGCACTATTTTCTAGCATCGTCTCCGTATCTGCCGCGCGTGACCGCTGTAGCGCGCAGGTGGTTCGAAAGAACTCGCCGTCAGGTAGCCAGGAGACCGAAGTTTCGAGCAGCGATTAATCCCTGTTGTGGGCGAAATTGTTGTACCACGGATCGCTCGTCTCCCCGCGAGGGTGCCGCGGGCACCTGTCAGCAGGGCTGCCACGCGGATGGTGCGGGCGCTGCGCCGGTTGTGGCACGGAAGCTGCTGGGGGATGTTGCGGAAATTTCCAGCGCTCGGGCGTTGCTTGCCGCGAGGGTAGGAGGGGGCCGCCACGGGGAGTCCAGGGCGGTGTCGATAGCCGTTGCAGAATCGGTTCCGCTATGTACTCGGGAGGGCGGTGCTCGATGTCGTGCTTCGACGATTGGTTGTAACCGTAGGTGTAGCTCATTTCTTTGGGACTAAGATAGCGCTCTCGAATCAGCTCTGAGAAGGTTTCTAAGCACATTCACTGAAGCTCTGCCCTGGTCTGCTCGTACGGTGGAAGTGGTACCGACACATTGTTCACTGACAGGAAAAAACCAAGGTTGGTGATGGCTGGTTTTCCAAGAAGGGCTGTGCGTAGACCAGGTAAGACGTAGACTTTTTCCACGCTTTCTCAGCCGTTGAGCTTGAAATGAAGCCTTGCCAGTCCCGAGATGCGCAGAGTCTTTCCATCTGGACACTGAAGCCTCCGGTCGGGGGAAGTCAGAACGACGTGCTTGAAGAGCTGTCGAAATTGTCGTTCCGGGCTAACAGTCTCGTCCGCACCCGTGTCGATTTTGAAGACCAGGGTCTGGGACTCGACGAGGGAAGAGACTTCCCTCTTGGATTAAGCCGTCGTCGCCATGAGGCCCAGGAAATCTGGCTCCTGCTCGATGTTTCGAAGAGCATTTGCTGAGCGGCAGACGGTTTGGAAATGGCCCTTTTTCCCGTACTTCTGGCTGACGCAGTCTTTGGCAGGACAGATAGCCTGCCAAACAGACAGAGCGTCACGCCCTCGCGTGACGCTATTTCCCACACCAGCCGCATTTCTTGAAGCCCCTCGGGTGGTGTGTGGTTGGGGGTGGCGTTGCAACTGGGTCTTTAGCGGGTCTACTCCGCCGTACTTTCAGAGCGTCGAGGTTGACTGCTTTCTTTGGCGTGCCCGATAAGAGTTCTGCCTGCTGCTGTTGGACTGCTTCATTCTGACGAGCGATGGTTAAAGCCTTCATTAGGTCTAGGCTGGGGTCAAGCTGCAGAGTTTGCGACAGTTTATGGTTCTTGAAGCCCCCGACTAGTCTGTCTCGAATTAACTCTTCGTGGAGCTCCCCGTAGTTACAAGAATCTGCTAGTGCGTGTAGGACTGTTGCGAAATCTTCGACGGACTCACCATCCAGCTGGACTCGGGTGTTGAATTTCGCCCGCTTGTAGATGATGTTTCGCCGACGTATGAAGTAGTCCTCGAAGCCCTTAAGCACTGCGTTGAAGTTCTTCTGCTCGTCAGTGGTCAGCCTGAAGTTATTAAAGATGTCCTCTGCCTGGGGTCCCATGAGGTAGACCAGTGCATCCACCTGGCATTCTTTGGGTCCATCGCTGAGCTCTGAAGCAGCCCGGTAGCGGAAGAAACGTCTCTTCCATTGTGGCCACTCTGACGGTGAGAAGGTGAACAAGTCAGGTGCCGTGATCTAGAACGAGGCAGCGCTGCCGTTCTTCTTGGTCATCGAGGATGAGTCGCTCGTGAAGGTTGCAGGCAAGTCTGTAGTCGAGGAAAGGCCTGTAGACAAGGCAGAAGCGGCTTCAGAACGAGGATTGGTTGGGTGTGCTGACGTGTCGTTCAGGCGGAGAGCAGCGGTCAGCACATCCCGCTTCTGACACCATGTTGGAAGGAATGCTTGCCCGGCACCACCCGCATGACGTCAAGGGAATGGCGCGAGGTGCGGGGCGAGAGAGCTTTATTCTTTTCACTACACTACACGCGCGGGTGTAATAGATTGTCCCACAATATCCACCTATTCCCCAAAAAATCAATCCTACATACAACAAAGGTAGAACAAGATACATTAGGAAGACATTCGGCAAAGACCCGGAAACAGTCTACACCGACGCGGTTACAAACAGCTGTGGCAACGCCTCAACGGTAGTAGTCAACTGCGACGAGAAAACTCTAGAATTCCTAATGAGCAACAAACAGAACATACAAAAAGCCGAAACCACCGTCATCCTAATCGCCATAAGGTGGAGCGAGCACAAAAAGAAAAATGCCACCATAAATACTGAATCCACGAGAGCAATTAAAATCCTAATTTGCCGAATCATTCATAAAACAGCGAGGAATATAATGCCTCTGACACCAAACAGCATTTACAAAATAATATGGACCGCAGCCCATCAGCGACTCGAAGCAAAACAAAAAAGCGAAATGAACGAAACAAAATCGGATGGATTTCAAAAATTATGGACCGCGGGGAGTCTGAGCATATATAGGCCCTTCTCCATGCAGTGCAGCTACGGACCGGTCATTGTTATGCCGACTAACCAGCAAAAAAATGCCGACACCTCACCTTCTACTAGACGCATAGGAGGCCAGAAATATTAGGAAAATCCCGACCAATACCTACCTACATAGGGCCAGATTAGCCCTTATGTTTCCGCATAAGGACAACGACGAATGCCTTAAATGCCATCAGGAGGCAGAGCTATTCCACAGTGTATGGAACTGCCCGACCATATGGCAACAGAATAACTACAACACATCAATAAATTCCTGGGAAGTGGCACTGGCCAGCTTGGACCTCTCTAGTCAGCGAGAGCTTCTGGAAAGAGCTAAGCTAGGGGCTTTTGCCATATGACGCCTGGAAAGAAGATTCTACCCTTAACTCCACCCACTCCCATTCCACCTTTTTTGTGAATAAAGTTTACTACTATTACCCAAAACATGCCACCACTGCCTTTCATCGATTGACAGGCTGCCAGATATTGTACAAGAGCGCCTCTAATATTGGGTGAAATACAGATAGTGGCAGCATCATTACTGCTGCTTGGTCAATAATACTCAGCTTTAAGAAATGATCAACCACTCATGCTGTCGGTGGCAGACTCCAGTCTCTATGCTAAAAGTGAAAATGAAGACATGCTGAAAAAAGCTCTTACGCCAAGTGCCGTTATGTTTCTACGAAGCTCACCAGCATAGTAATGACTGGTTCATTGATGCTTAATGCTCCAGTTTCTACATTTTCTGGCTGAAAAATGCAGTGAAACGAATAGGTACAGAAGCCTTGCCTTAGGGAAAAAAAACATGATGCAGCATATAACGATTCTAAACTCATGTTCAGTGACCCCTTCTATCTTCAGTGTTCTGGACTCTTACGTGCTAGACGTTTGTCCGTAATCATATCCACAGGTATTTTTTACAGCGGACATATCTGCGGCTATGATCAAGAAAATCGTCTCCGGTGAGGAGACCCGCTGTGGAGCAACAACTTTTAGAGTATGGAAAAATGCTATAAGGACCTTATGTTCAGCTATAGGACGTTCTTGACTGTCCTAGGAAAAACATTTTCTCAGAAATGCTATTGTTATGACGGGTGAAACCTATTTGAAATAAATAGGTTTAAGGTTGATCTATACAAGCGACCCTCCCCCAATTATCCCTAAGGGTTTGCGAAAAAGTGCGTTACACAGTGGAGCGCAGAAATCTGCAGAAGAAATACGGCTATATAGCTACTGTATACCCCCCTCGAACGTCTCAGCGTTGTTACAGAGTTGTGTATACTCTTGGCCAAGTTCAGATCTCTCTCCAACTGACCTTGTGCAACGCGGTGTTCTCTTTGGCGGACACTTGTTTTCGCCCTAAAGCTTGCACGGTCACTGGCGTAGCACGGTATAATTAAACGTCATTGTGTGTGTCTTGATATGTGATGTAGTGATGTAGTGATTTAGGCCTTATAAAGCACAACCGCCTAAACCGCCTTTGCCCAGCGCAAAAGGGACACTGTTGATCAACGTAGTTTTCTCCGATACTGCTCGAGATGAGCTGCTCTTATTTCAGGTGCTTCCTTTTGCGCGAACACTGCGTAGTTTAAGGATAATATTCAATGCAATAATGCGCGCTGATCGGAGACTGGAACGGAGAAACATTCATCAAACAAACTCGTAAGCACTGCGCAAAACCCGGGGAACTCAGTAGACAAGAGCGGGACAGCTGCTGGAAAATTTTAATGAAAAAAAAATTATTTCCAAGCTGCACAGCAGCAACCAAAGAAGACCATTTCAGAGTGTATTTCCAAAAAAAAAGGGATGCTGTGTTCTGAGCACGTTGCAAGTGCTTCATCAAACACGCGATTTTGGTGGTTTTATGTTTATGGTTGCGGTGCTACACTGTTATCATTGGAATAGCGCTGCGGATGGCAGTGCGGACACAATTCGCATTGCGGTACGCATAGCGGTGCGGGCAGATGCGGTGAGGACACATATATCATTCGCCTTAGTTTTCACCATGTTGTGCTGAGGTATTTATAGTTATTTCTGTTCGTTACCTCTCATTTGTCCTCACCGTGTTTATTTATTTACTTATCAAGTGCACATTAAAAGAACAGAACATGCTAATGCATTCCTACATTTGGCCGCTTCATGTTACTTTGTGATGCGAAATCTTCCACCTGTTTTATTTATAGAGCTAGTAAAAAACCGGGACAAGCACGTTTTTACCATTTTTGTAGTTCTAAGCTCGGATTTTCATACCACACAGAGTGTATAAAAACTTTTGCAGTGGCAGAAGAACACCTAAAATGGCGTAGAGATGTAGCAGAGTTGTCGAAATCGGTGTTTAAATATTACATAGTTTAAACGTATGCGACAATGTGGACTCGTTTCACATTCGGTTACCATGATGTGATATTTGTTGGCGCGCGCAGTTGTAGTAGGCGCGGCAGGTAGTACAGGGCGCGAACACTAGATTCGACTCGTGGTGAAGGCAAAAGCCCGTAGAAATTAACCCACGTTGGCCCCTCGGGACGTAGGATGAAAGAATGTGTAGCATTCCTGGCTACCGACCTACCTGTTGGCAGGATTATTATGCTTCGAGTAGTAACATGCCGTGCAACTGCTGCAGCCAAGCGCCAGCCCAGTCTATGCTTCCGTTCGCGGCCACTGGAGGCGTTAGACAACTTGCAATGTTAGTTCACTTCCAGAATGAACTATTGCTCACCGGTTTTTTGTTAAACCCAGCCAATGAAAATTGTCTGAACAATTGTCGGTGTGAAAGGCTAGGACACAGATGTTTGATCTGCTGACGCAAGCTTTCGCAAATTACTTACTGTGAGTAATGGTTATAGATCCCATGCAACTACCGTTACCATGTGAGCGAGCTATGAAGAGGCGGGAAAGAAAACATCCATACCCATTGCAAGGATCACAAACATTGAGTGAGAAAAGTGCACAAAAACTATTAGAACACGTGAGAAAAGCGCACCAAAAAACCATCAGATTGCGAGGAGCAGCTAATGTGACACTGCTTTTCAAACTTGCTCCTTTCACTAGCACGATTTAAATGATTTTATACGTCTTCTCTTGAATTAAGGTAGCCCAATACTGTCGTTTTTTGTGTGCCCATGGCGACTGCAGGAACGGCATCAACGCTGTGCCACCACAGGAAAGGAAGTCTGTCGCTTGCGAGGTCGAAAACACGGAAGCATAAAAAATGTTTTATGCTTCCTTGTGTCAGACATCCTAAGCGACAGACTTCCTTTTCCTGCTTTTCCTTTTCCACACTTCCACCTGTGTTTAGCGGACAATAAAATGAGCAGTGTGCGCAATGAACAAGCGCTTATAATTGGTGTTCTATTCAATTTCCGTTGCATGCGGATCAGCATAGAGGTGCAGTGGGACGCGAAACGATTTCTTCCTTTGCATGCTAAGAGTAGGGCTCTTAAATGAGCTAAATGGGCGTAAAGTGTTTGAATTACCGTAACAAAATAATGGATACATTTAAATACTTATGACTGCACTTTAACTTTGTCATAAGGAGGTTTGAGTGTAAATATAAATGTCACATATTTGGCAGCAAATAATATGCTTGTCCGAAGCTCCTCCTTAAATTGGGAGTTTTTATTAAAAAGAAATGGCTGCGTTCAAATTACCGCACAACTATAGGAGCTTCGTAGCTGTATAGGCTACACTTCTCCGGAGAAAATGGCGCTAATGCTGGCCAACAACATTTGCTCCGATCAAGGCGTTGCTTAGCGTCACGAGAATGTTGGGTACATATATACAAATGAAATAAAACATTGCAGCCCTTACGATGAACCAGCAAGCCTATTTATTTCTATATATTTCGTGTAGGTTGGCCATTGGGTGCGCACCGGCGGGTTGGCGGCATTGAACGTGTTAGCAAGAATTCTTTGGGCGCATTGAATATTTGCTGAAACAGATCAAATGCACCAAAACGTTAACCTTGATTTATTTTTAACTTCGGCATTGTATAGTTCGCGCTCTGGAGCAAAAACACTGAAGCAAAAACACTGAATTTGCCATTGTAAATACGTAAGGCATCAGTATCAGACGCACCCGGTTACAACGATGTTTTTTTGTGTGGCATACAAACAGTCCCTTAAAACTCTTTGATGCTGATGTATGCCACGAAACCGGAGACAGCATATGTTGGTTGTGACGCAGAATCGGTTTATGGCAATGATTTTGTGAAATCTTTTTAGCATAGCCTCATTTCGCCTTGCTGAAAAACTAAGTTTACGAAGAATCCCAGCATATACTGGCTGTAAGATTTTCCCTTCAAACTTTTCGCATTAACAGCGTACAAATGGCTGCATATAGGACCCTGTGCTAACGCCAAATTTCATTCGTTTCACATAACTTGTTCACGGTGATGTAAACGTTGAAGTATGCCAGCATGCTCTCAATATTTTTGCTTCTACGGGAGTAGTAAAGTTACAGAAAACGCCTGTAAAAATTTTTATGGAACAATTTTGCAGCAAACACTTAGACATTTACCCGCTGCGATATTTGTAGTAATAAAAACAGGTTTCCTTTATTTTATTATACTATCAGAGAAGCAGCAAGGGTTGTATAATTCTGGAGTCCTGTCATTACAGGGGTATGCGCCGGAGGGTGAAGGAGAGCATTAAGTTTGCCTAGATAAAAGTCTAGGCGTTCTAGTTTTTTTTGTTTTGCAAACCCTTACAATTACCATCACCATCTGATGAAAATTTAAAAACGCGTACATTATTCATCCACAAGTGGGACGAGTATTTTTGAAACTTTTCTGGTCATCCCCTTTTTAAGAATGGAATTACTGGTAGATTTTTTACTCCTCATATCCTGGCTGACGTCTATAGTTAGGTGCTGGAAACGGCGATCTCGAGAAGAACAAGCTGCAGCGTCAGGTCGGGGCTAGTGTGGCGAGAATGTTTTTACTGGCTATAAAATTGACAACTGTCTAATCAATTTGAAACAATTGTAAACAATTTGAAACAATTGTTTACCATTTTACCACACAACAAAAAATGGGATTTACTGGAATTGAACAGCTGATAGTAAACACTGATGGTTGTTTATTTGTGGAAGTGCCTTCTATGTTGGTATAGTATATTAGATGTCTGTTTCTGAATTCCACACCTACTGTTGTTACTGCTGTGTGGAGGTTCGGGGGCCCAAACATTACTGTTTTTGTATTGTAACTGCGTTGAAGGCTGAAATTCTTTCAGCGCTACCTTTCAAAAGCTTTTGCGTTTTAGTTCACACTTAGTTATGTCTCTAGACAAGATGCAGAAACTCCAACACAAGATTTCACCATTCACGCGTAAGAAACATCAATATGTGCACTTCACGGTCCAGCCGATGTCTTCCTGAACCGCTGACTCCTACTAGACGAAAAGCCTGCCTGCTGGGAAAGGTGCTTCCAGAACCAACTACAGGGCCTATAGTCAACTTTGCATAACATTGACTCTTACCTCTCTGATACATAGCCCTTAAAGATACGACTGTAAAACACGAAACTCTGGGGTCACTTTAACTTGCTCACTTTATAACCAGACATGTTTGCGAAGACAAAGAAAGTCTAGGTGGTGGACTCAATATTTTTATTTCCTTTGGACTCAACATCTTTATTTCCTTATCTTTATTGGTACCTAACGAATAGGTCGTCGTGAGGGTTGATACAGCTGCAGTAATGTCGTATGACAGAGAAAATGAGTATGTCAGGGTGTGGCCAATTTATTGCCATTGCTCGGAATCTTTCTTCTACAATATTAGTCGCTGAAAAAGAGTTCGGTATAAAAATAATGTTATAGAGATACAGTAAAACATACAGAAAACAGTGGTGTTTCTATCTATGAGTGAACTTTTCCCGCAGCGATGAGTAAATCGCGTGATATAAAATCCGACCACAATGCTCTGCAAGGTAGAGCCGAGATCGCGCAGCCCAAGAATACAGAAATCAACAATAAAGTGTCGAGTTTCTGAAAGAAACGAGTAGGCATGGTTCTCGAAAATTTTATCCAGAAGAAGTCTTGTTGCCCCAGTTTTACCAAGATTTGGTGAATGTCGATATTTACACCGAAAACACCCTTTATGCCCATGAAATAAATCATTGCAGGAACCTCTTGAAACAAAAGACCGAAATGTTTTTTTTAACAACAGAGCTATTGCACCTTTCATTCCGGAGTCACAAAATAAAAATACCAAGAAAAAATACTGAGCGCGCATGAAGGTGCGCTGCGTGCGGATCGGCTTGCGTCGGACAGCCCAACCTTCGCGAACACTCTGCCCACCATTCCTAGCGTGATCTCTCTCGTGCTGTTCTGCTCGCTAGTTCATGTGCGGTCGTGCATGAAGTTGGGAGCAGAGAGGCCAAGTTAGTGAAGGCGGTTGCCGCATGTTTTAATGCGTGCTGACGTGGTCCACTTTAGGACAGATGTGAAATCGTGCGGACAAAACAATCCGGACCTACTGGTCATACAAAACTTTCAGCGGCAAGAGCTTTCAACTTTGCCATGCATGTGAGCTGCAACATCCGGCTCACTGATCATGGAACAGGGGCCACCAGCTCCGCTGTTAAGCCATCCTGGCACCACTACTGCAAGCGGCGGCAACGTTCGACGTCAAACACAGGGCGCAGACCTACTATCTCACCATCAGAAACTCAAGGTTGAAGTAGTTCAACCTTGCAGCTGCCAGCAATGCACGCACCCCGAAGCAATGGTTCAACACGGTAGGCAGTTTTTTTTTGGGGGGGGGGATAGAATAAAAACCGTTGGCATAAAAACCTATTTATAGGTAGAGATGGGTACGCGTCTCTAGGAGGAAGGCGAGATGGGAGCGGTGGTGGGGTCCCCAGAGCCAGCGCTAAAGGTCGGGGGGTCTTCCAGGATGGAGGACTGTGCCTCTCAGGTGTCGCTTTCTGGCTGCGTCTAGTGCAGGACACGCCCATATTAGGTGGTCCGCATCAGCTTATGCGGCAGGAGCTGTGCAGAAGGAGCAAGTGTAATCAAACGGGGCATGGTAGCGTGGTGGCCACGCCCGTGTCACAGCAAGTGAAAGCGCCCATCCAACGCGAAGCTTGCGCATCAAAACCTCTTCCCAGCGAGCAAGTCTACTGGGTAGGTCCGTTCCAAACGGTATAATTAGGGCACGTGTGGCGCGACGCAGATCGTCCTTCCGTTGGAGAACGTTTTCTATTGGGCTGGCTGTTAACATTGGCAGCGGCCGAGGAATAGCCGTATGGTGACAAGCCTTATCCGCTGAATTGTGAGCGGGGAGCGCATTCCGGCGAACCCAAAACAGCCGGAAAGGGCAGGGGTACGTGTCTACTAGTGTGTGGATGTCCCTTGAAATAGCGCAATTGTTGAATACTCGGCGTAAATCCCGTATTGCCGCCATGGAGTCTGCATAAAGATGCAGGATGGAACACACTGGGGAGGGCTGTAAGGCACGCGTTAGTGCCTGGAGGCCATCCCGGATGGCTGTGAGCTCTGCCAGTAGAGATGGCAGGGTGCGGATGATTTGCTCGAAGCAACTTTGAGAGGCGTCAGGGTAGACTGGACACTGAATCAGAGTGGATAAAAGGCAATCGTGGACCCCAGCGTCCACAAAGGCCTCTACCGCCTAGTGGTGGGACTCCCCCGTCAGTAGTGATCCTCTCGCACATGTGTTTCCGGTAGATCGAGTGTGAAGTCGAGTCAGCGGTCGATTGTCGGTAACTTGGTTATACAGCCATGGCGGCCTGGTTACAACGCGATCTCGTGAAGTAGGTAGGGAATAGCTCATATAATTAGCTAAGGCCACTGCTTCCACAAAAAAAGTACGTTTGTGCATACGGGCTCAGCGAAGTTGTTCGACCAGTTTGTCAAGCGTGTTCATCTGAGCCTCCACTTCGAGCGATGGTATCGCGGTCATTCTAGGGAGGCAGGTGATGGTGCGCATTGCGGCTCTATTAATAGGCTCAAGTCGGGCCCACTCTATCTGAGTCATGTACTGGAATTGGGCCTGATAAACCAGTCGAGGCTGCAGTACTGACCTCGACAGGAGCCGAGCCATCTTGGAGCAGGAGCCCCCAGACTTCTGCGAGATGCGTCGAATCAGGTGAAGCATCTGTCCTTCTTTTTGTCGGGCAGATCAAAGCCACATGGCAGCCGACCCAGACGCAGAAATTTTCAACCATAGCACGCGAAGAGATGTGGCAGTGCGTATGGGTTGGCCGGACATTTGGACTGTGAGGGGAGAAATCGCCAGTTTGTGACTGCCCCAAGCATTGGCCACAGTCATAATGGCTGTTTTATCTGCTGAAAGTACCAGTCCAGCGTATTGGCACCATGTCTGCGTGTCTGTCAGGACTTGTTGAAGGCACACGCTTTGCCGATGCAGGTCTGGGTGAACGGTTCATACCATTTTGTCGTCCGCGTAGACGAGCAAATGCAGGTCCGGTATGGAGCCCAGATGCCACGCAAGCGGCACCATCATAATAATAAAAAGCCGGGGCGAAATAACCGACCCCTGAGGTACTCTGCGAACTGGTGGGAAGTGTCCATAGCTTGCCCGATCGATTCGTATAGAAAAAGATATTTCAGTAAGAAAGGTCTCGATGAAAGCGCACACATTGTCTGGTAGAGAAAGGCTTCGGAGAGTTTCCTAGATTTCCCCGTGAATGCCGTTGTCGTAGGCATTAGGGATGTCGATGGCAAGGACTGTCCGCACTTTGGGTGAACGACCGCCTTGTAGCACCATTCACGACAAATAGCCTAGCCCACCCTCTGTACCCAGGCGAGGTCTAAGCTTATCTTGGTTGGGTGGTACCATTGGAAGGTGTCCAACCGCCATTGAAGCCGGACCACCAGCATGTGCTCTAAAAGCTTGCAAATCGTGGATATCAAGGTGATCGGGCACAAATTGGGAAGTGGGTGGTGTGGCTTTCGTGGCTTTGGTATAGGTACGATATCGGCGTGAAGCCACGACTCTGGTATATCGGCATGGAGCTAAATATCGTTGATGTAGTCAAGGAGATGGCTAAGCGCTGGTTCATTGAGGTTCTTGTACACCTGATAGGTAATGCCGTCCGGTACCGGAGTCGTTCGAAGTTTTGCGTGGTCAATCGCTGCTAGGAACTCCGCCATTGTAAAAGCAGATTGAATTCCATGAGCCGCGACTTCTGATGGTGGTGAACCAACTTTGTGTGACCAAGGAAGCTGGAACGGGCTACTGGCTGGAAGGATGTCATAGGCAGTGTACAAGGCACGGGCAACATCAGCGGCGAATTGGTCGGGAGTTCTGCCGGATGCCAGACATGCACTAGCGGCCGCCACCGGAGTGCGCCCTCCACTTCCCGTCGCACAAAAAGTGCGCCAGATGGATGATGTAGTCGCCGATGGGCCGAGCGATTCACAGCACCTCAGCCATCGCTGCCTTGACAGATGCTTCCCATGACGCCTGGAAGCCGCAGTCAAACGTGGTAAGCGTATTCGTGCCTCCACAGACTAGGTAACTCGGGAAGCAGCCAATTCAGCTTGCTTGCGCTGGGCCCGTAGCTGCAAAAGTCGGAGGTCAGGTTTTGGCAGGGACTCCTCTACCCACGTTTTCTGAGAGCCCTCATTCAGAGAATGCCTAATAACAGCGATGGGATCTGGGCTGAGGTTTGTATTGTTTGTACCCCGAAAGTCTTCCCAATTGACCACCGTGCAGCTACGCCTACGGCAACGCGTAGAGCTTGGGGTAATGCCATTCCTAATGGGGTGAGGGTCCCTGCCCCAGAGTCTGCTTCTCGCTGCCATGATACCGTATCACCCCCAAGCCACCATGTTAATTCCGGTGAGTGCGGTTGCACCCGAGGATGAATACATCGGCGCGTAGGGCACGCGATGTCATTCAGTAGCGTAAAGTTTGCATACCTAAAGTGGTCCAGTAACACACGCCCGCGTTCACGTGAGGTGGGGTAACCCCAGTCACAATGAGGGGCATTAAAGTCCCCAGCCACAAGTATGGGACAGGCTGCGTTCGAACGGCGCACACAGGATAGCCAGCCCAATCGTAGCCGAGGTGCACGTCCTCTGTGTGGGCGCACATAGCATGACACAAGAATTACAGCGCATCGGAGCAGTTGCACCTTAACCGCAACCACTTCTTGTTATGCCGTACACAACGTGCGCAAGGGGATCGCAGTTTGTGGTGAAGACGTAAGTACATAAATGTGGGCTTTGCCTGGCGGAAAGCTGGTGGGGCCGCAGCGCCGATCCGGTATAGATGGATTAGCGTAAGCGGTGAAATCAAAACGGCGAGGCAGGCAATTAGTTTACCAGAGCTTGAAATTGGGCTGGTTGGTTTTTTACTCGGAACATTGCTGGAGCTAGGCGGGACACGGACGAGGATATACACACACAAATGAAGCGCATACTACAAAATGATTATTAATCACAACAAACACAACTTACAAAGAAGAATTCAGATGACGCGACAGTAAGAGTTAATCAATCTTGATGAAAATGTATAGAATATTTGTCATGCGCATGCCCTTGCCTACGAACTGTCAAGTAGTTCCATCTCAGTTGTCCACAATGCAATCGATAGCGAACTGATACAGCCTTTTTCTTTTCGGATGGCGTAGGCTTCCCATATCTCGCGCTCCTCCAATCAACCAAACCATTTCGACGTAGGGATTTCGCGGGGACCAGACTGGCGTCCTTACGCGCGTCGCTTAGCGACAATGGCTTTGCATTGAGTGGGACATTTTTTGTGCGTGATCCCATGGTCATCTGTACGGCACAGAAACACTGAAAGTCGGTCCGTTGCGATGCAGCCGACGGCTTAGCTGTTGGTTCCGATGCATTGGTACCGGTGGTTCTGGTGCAGGGAATGGGTACGACTTGGTCATGTGTCCCTGAAGAAAGTATCGATAACAGTGGACCACTCCGGCTTTGTATGGACGAGGGCGAAGTACGCACCCGTTGTGCAGAAAATGTTCGGGTGGCTCCAGTGGGCCTCGTAGAGTAACAAGGCACGTACGGCCGGAGGCCATGTACCGACCAAGGACCACCTGGTGGGTGGCGCACCGAATTCGAGACCAAAGGTCATCTGGACTTTCTCCGGGGTCCACACCAGAAACGACATAGCGCCTGATGTCAGTTCCTGATAGCAGTTACGCTTGCAGAGACAGCTTCTTTTCAGGTATAAGAGGAATACAATCCAGGGAGCACAATAGCTCGACAGCGTCCAGAGATGACACCGATACTGATATTGAGTTGGTGCGATTGTGGTAAGCATAGCCTGTAAATCCAGACGTTCCTAGGCAGCTGACGAGCGTCTTCGTTGGAAGTGAGAAAATGTTGAAGCGCTCCCGAGGCTTGATCGCAACCTCGTACGTCGAGGGCTTCGTAGCCTTACCCGTGTCGCACTGGAAACCGCCTGTCGCTCCATTGGGTGGTGGGGCAGCCGGTGATGTAGCTTGTTCATCCAACCGTAGGAGTGATGGGTTTGTGGCTAGTGTACACACCCGTTTGGCTTCTGGCGCAGTTGTGTCAATGGTCGGGACTGCGGGTGCTGTTGGATCCGACAGGCGCTTCGGTAGACTAGACGGGTCAGCCGGAGGTAGCGGGAGCGGTGGCGTTACCTCCATTGGTGGTGAGTCGTCTAGTGCCATGTCAGTAGAAGCGTCTGTAGCAGTGGGCGTCACCATCAGATGCGTGGATCGAGCTATTCCGAGCTTCTCCGACATGTGAGACAGCCGCACGGCGCCAAACGCGGTAATGTACACCGACTGGGCTGCTAGGCCTAGCGACCGGTGACCTGGATCCAAAGCAGTGGACGGCCCCGAGGGGTCATCCTGTTGCTTGCCGACGGATCGTGGAGTTGCCAGAGATGTCGCAGCGTCGATAGAGATCGGTGGATGTGTATAACCAACTCATTAATACTTGCTCAGTCGAAAACAACAAGCATAGAAAGAGCACAAAGCAGCTGATCCTTCGCCGGTGGTTAATTCGAAGCTCACAACAATTGATGCCTCATCGTTGAAGGTCTGCGCACGGTTGATCTTGCAAAATGAGGTGGTCGTTCTCAAAGTATCGGCGGCAGGACGTTTATGCCTGCCGCTTCCTGTCGTCGGCCGCGGTTGCCGCTGCTCTCGTCAGTAATCGCTCACGAAGACTGGTGCCGCCCACAGCGGCTCCCATGGCTCAGCCCATGTGGCGGTAGTCCGGTGCCAAAGACGACCCTTTGAGAGCCGGGGGTCCTTACAGGAGGCCCAAGCGTGACATGGCACCGCCCGTAGCTGGTAGTAAGTGAGGGTGGTGCACGGTGCAGTCGTCAGAAGCTGTGTTTCGAAGAAAAGTGCACCGGGAACGCCTGTGAGCCGGATATGAGCAACTAAGGTTGTTTTTTCGAAACGGTCCAGATCCAAAAACCAAAACCAAAGTAGATAAAACACCACTGACATAGAAAACTGGGCAACTTTCTCCTAAACAAGGGTTGGCAAGAAAATGAATGAGGTAACGCCCTGCAAACGCCTACAGAAATCGTACTTCATATAAAAATGACCCAAATCCTGTTATCCAGCAGATACAAATATGCCAATTCATTTACCCAATTGAAGATTGCTTTTAGCTTATCTATTCAGACTCTTTCTTGGGTTTTTTATAAGTTTTGTTGCTTTTCAGAGCTCACTTATCCTGAGTTCGACGGCAATTAGGAGACCGGCGAACTATCTTTCCCCAGATGTCGACGACCAAGTGAATGGAGGAAGCGTATGAAATAACGCAAAGTATCTCCGTTGTCGCCGCAGTCCTTTTTCGCTATAGAATAAGTACGGCTAAAAGAATTACCTTTTTATTTTTTATTACTAAAAATAACTCTTTGAGGAACTTTTTTACAACCATGGCTCATTATCAGATATTGCTAAAATGTTAGGTCCCGTTTTTCTGCATCTTGAGAAGCCACGAAATTAAATTTTTTGTACTATACACCAGTAACTTTTCATTTCTTGCGAAACTCCTACTTTATGTACAATAAGCAGTTTATTCGAACAATGCTCTGTATTGCATCTAAGTCGGAAACATGTTTTAATTTTGATAGCAATATAAAAACACCATCTTAGATTTTCTCGGACTATCACAAATCTCCAACGTTTTCTAGAGCGTTTATTTTGCCACAGGGCATAGATGAGTGAGTGTGACTTGATGAGCAGGAAAGTTGAATAAATTGACATAGGAATGTTCGCTTCGCTGATGATTTCCTGGAGAGAACGATGATGAGGCTCATGTATCCATGAAGTTTATGTTGTCAAGTCGTCTATGCAAAGGTCTGCGGCCCCAAGATGGCGCGCCCTCGTCGGAGGCAAGGCGATGGGCATCCACAGCAAGTTATGGATGGGAGCTATTTCGTCGCCGTGGTGGTAAACTGAGCATCCGCTGTTTTCAAAATAATCTCGAGAGTCAGGCCATCGGCGGGCTATGGTAGGAGTATATGCCACCACCACACGAATCCTAAGCGCAACCCCGTCGGCACAGGTAAGACTCGGGAATGGGATGACAGCATATGGTGGATTGAGATCCCGTGTTCGTTATCCTATTCCTCAAAACATGTTGCATTATATAAGTAGTTTTGTCGCTACACAGCACGAGATGTGATCTGGTTGGCTTTGCGTCGGTTAGATACTAGAGGGGTTGGTAACAAAGTTCTGGCGTCACCGTTAAACGGCAAATGGCCGGTCGAACCTTGTCAGCTGTACGCGTTCTGAGCTACTAACGATTGTAAGAGGCACCGCGGCACTCGTTGCCCTCGCAGTGACGGCAAGTTTAGTTACTTGAATGGTCGGAGAAAGGAGGGACGTCTAAAGAACAATATATCCCGTGGTTTTGTTCTTGTTCGATGGTTCAAGGCTCCGAAAATGAGCAGAAATTGTACTTATGTGAACCTAATACGGAGTAATGGGAACCTAAGTGATATGGTTTGTCATTTTATAACACACTTGTAAAAAATGATGTTGAGCATTTGAGGCCCCAAACCTATGTCTCTGCTATCAGGTGCACCGATTGCGGTGTGGCAGAGAAATTTTGATCACCTGGGAATATTTAACCCGCGTCGAGAAAGCAACACACAGGTGTTTTTAGTTTTCGTCTAGATCAAAAAATTAGCGGCCAGGCGTGGCAATAGAATATGCATGATGTCCGTGGCTCAGCCAAAGAACCAATCTTGGGGTTAACACTTGTCAAGTATTCACACTTTTTATGTACGGGACCTCTCAAATTCAAATTATATAATGCAACTACGCGGAACTCTTACAGTGTCACCATTTCCTTTTCCGCAGTGAAACAAACATGCAGCCTTACTGCTCCTATACAGTCGCTGCTAAGGAAGGGCAGAGTCACTGTTCTATATGGCCTGCATAATACGGAAAATGTGTCTTGTTCACCTTTGCACTCTGCACGCGCAACCAGCAGCAGCACACCATTGAAACACTGCCGGGAATGCTTTTCCCAATGTTTCGAGTGCACAAAGAGCGCTGAAAGCGTTGTTACTGTTCTGAAGGTAAAATGTGCGTGATATGTTACAAAACTAATCTCGTGAGATGGAAAAACGCCCTGAATTATATTAACCGTGTGTTATCAACCACGGGTTGTTCAACAATTTTCCCGTGAACCGGTAACCGTTATTTATTTTCCTTCGTTCAGTTCAGGCAAAACTACCGATGCGGCTCCTGGTTTCGGTTCGGTTCGGTTCACGTTCGACACACTGATATATCAGTTTTTGTCCAATGCAGGACGAATACTTCTCCAAAAGATTTCCATCATACCGCATCTATTGGATCCTTTGCCCTCACGTTTTTTTGGTCCCCTTTCCATGGAGGCTTTGGCCGAACCCTGTCGCATAAGGGTCTATTGGCAGCGTTTCAAATGGATGGTACACCTGTTGTGCCTCCTGCACATTACGTGTGCCAACCATGCCCATTTTCTTTGTCTTGTCCTATTTCATCTAGAATGTCCGGCCCATCAGTCTGTCCCGTTATCCAAGCAGTTGTTTTCTTATGCCCATGCGTGACCCTTACCATTTGTATTTCCATAGCCCGTTGGGCCGATGTAAGTTGTCTTTGAAGTCGCCTGACACGGTCACAAAGTTACAGGGGAACCCCACTATTTAAGATATCAGAATGTCTATAAAAGCAGCCCCCCCCCAAAGCTTTTTCTGCGGGTAATTTCTTTTCATGATGGAGATCAGCACTTATGACTTGCAAAACATAGACCTAATCGCCTACTGAAGCCGCAATTTTGTTAACTACCTTGATGTCACGTTCTATGGCATGCTTAGTGTACACAACGTTTGAATTGTGGCCTCAATATATATTCCTGCATGACAACTTCCCGAGCACAAATGGGAGAGAATATGTTCCCCCGCACGGGGCACCTTGAGTATTCATGGTGACGGTGAGCAGCGACACCGCGGACCCCGAGCTCCCAACATAAGCCGTGTCCAACCGTGGCGAGGTGTTTTTAAGGTGAAGGGTAGAAGCCGTAAACGGTGGCCGTCGGAACCTTGGTCAAGCTCCGGCCGATGGGCTTCCTGCCTGTCTACCAGGCAGGGAGCTCTGGGACCTCTTTGACTACCAGGGTAAGGTCAAAGGAGAAAGTACCCCCGTCTCCCTGCTTTCCAATGTATCATATGGGATTTTCAAACCCCCCCCCCCAGACGTGATCGGCCCCCGAAAAGGGGCCGCACCGAAGTTTCCTTTCCACCCCTACCAACTATCAACGTTCCGAAACATGACAACTATCCCCGTTTTTTGGTCCTTGAATCAATCGACAAATCCAAACCCGTCTCCTCCCAATCTGTATTCCTCGTCTCCAAGTTCCTTGAAGGAATTGTTGGCAAATCTTTCGAGGAAAAAACTACGAACAGGCGAAGTGTTGGTTGAAGTCAAGACGCAGCAGCAAGCCACAAATCTCCTGACCCAAACCCGCATGGCAGATCTGGACATCACTGTCACCCCACCGCAGCCTCAACAGCTCGCAGGGGGTGATATCTCAACCAGATCTGCTAAGTGAAACAGAGGCCGACCTTCTAGAAGGTCTTAAGGATCAGGGTGTAACAGCTGTCAGGAGAATCACCATCCGTCGCGACAATGTAGAAATACCCACAAAGCACATACTCTTAACATTCAGCAGTTCAAAACTTCCTGATCACTTCAATGCTGGTTTCATTAGGTGTGGTGTACGTCCGTACATACCTAACCCGCGCAGCTGCTACAAGTGCCAGCGGTTCGGGCACGCTACGACTTCTTGCCGCGGCAAACAGACCTGCGCAAAATGCACCGCACACGACCACCCCACTGAAAAATGTGATTCCACCACCTTCACCTGCGCAAACTGTCAGGGGCCGCACGCGGCATACTCCCGTAGCTGTGAGAAGTTTCACAAAGAAAAAAAGATCATCCACGTGAAAGTAACTGAGAACATCTCCTTCCCCGAGGCGCGAAAGAGGTTCGCCTCTTTCCCCTTGGGGAGGTACGCCGACGCAGCTCGCCGGGGGGCGGAGCGGCGTCTTGTTTCGGCGGGGACCCAGTACCACAAATCGGACTTGGTCCCGCCTCTCGCCCCCCCCCCCCCCCTGGGTTGCCTCTGGCGACCCAACCCGCCACCGCACCGCCTGCTAAGTCAGCAGCGGCTGTGGTGGCATCCACGTCCGTTGGGGATACTGCTGCACCCTCTGTTTCCTCCTCTCCACCGGCCCGAAGCACATGCGAGGGCCCGGAGGAGATGGAGCTGGAGCTGGAGGAAACCGCAGCAGTTCCCACCTCCGCCGCAGCGCCTGTGCCACCTGGGGCGCTCCTGACGCCCTCGGCGGTCGCGGCCAAAACGAAGGGCACCGCAAAGGGTGCGAGGTCCGGGGGGTCCGGTACGCCTGGTACCCCTTCCAAATCAGATGATGACTTGGATGTGGGACCCTTCCTGTCTGCTTCGCAGCGGAAGGAACGGGTCCCTCCATCTAAACCTCCAGAGGAGGTAAAGAAACCCCGTCCAAGAGTCCAAGCCCCGAAAGACCCTACATAAATAGTCACACTCCAGTAGCTCTAACACATAATAATGGGAAGAGAAAATATCGTTCAATGGAACTGCAGAGGCCTTCTAAGTAATCTTGACGACGTCTATGAGATCCTGCATAGCAATCAGCCAAGTGTAATGTGTGTTCAGGAAACACACCTGAATTCCAAGAACACAAATTTCTTGAATAGTTACCTGGTATACAGAAAGGACAGGGTTTGCTGCACAACTCTTCTGGCGGTGTGGCCATAATCGCCGACAAATCCTTAGCATGCCACCCTGTCACCTTGAACACAATCCTTGAGGCTGTGGCAATTCGAACGATAATATTTAATAGGTTGATAACGGTATGCTCCATATACATTCCTCCTGATGTTTCACTTTTAAACTCTGACTTCGAGGCGCTGGTTGACCAGCTGCCCGAACCATACATTCTAACAGGCGACCTTAACGCTCACAACTCTCTTTGGGGCTCATCCAGAACGGATGCCCGAGGTCGCCTGATAGAGAAATTCCTGACATCTTCTGAAGCATGCCTTTTTAACAATAAACAGCCTACATATCATAACATAGGACACAACACATACACATGTCTTGACTTGGCTATTGGCTCGGCAGTACTCTTTCCTCTTCTCGAGTGGGGTGTGGGAACTGACCCTAATGGTAGTGACCACTTCCCCACCTCACTTAGATATATAGGTAAAGGCCCAACCAGTTCATCTTCCCATAATAGGTTCAACGAAGCACGAGCTAACTGGAACACATTTACAGAGACATCGAAACTACACCACACATCCATAGCACACCTACATGTAGATTAAGCCGCACAACTCCTCACGGCGCACATCCTCGACGCCGCCGAAAAGTCCATTCCCCACGCCTCTGGTGCCCCGTGCAACCAGAGGAGGCCGTGGTGGAATGAGGACTGTAGGCGGGCGCGAGAGGCCCAGAACAAGGCGTGGGGTATCCTTCGTCGGTACCCCACGCCGGGTAACCTTATTTTGTTCAAACGGGCCAAGGCGTTTGGAAAACGTGTGCGCCGTGAGGAAAAACGAGAGAGTTGGTACACCTTATTAACATCCATTAATTCATACACAGACACACACAAAGTCTGGACACGTATACGCAAGCTCAAAGGACAACAGACACACAGCCTGCCCCTGGTTAGCACAACAGGGGACACACTAGAAGACCAGGCTAACACTCTTGCACAACCCTTCGAACACGTGTCTAGTTCAGCACACTACACAAACACTTTCATGAAACACAAAACATCAGCAGGAAAAAAGCCCTTACACGACAAAGACAAATCAAAAATTTCTTACAACTCCGAATTCACTCTCTATGAGTTGAGGGCTGCCCTGAGCACGTGCAAACCTTCAGCTCCAGGCGCAGATAAGATTACATACACCATGATACAGCACCTACACCCAGACACTCTTGAAACACTCTTACACCTATACAATAAAATATGGCTTTCGGGGCATATTCCACGCTCTTGGAGGGAGGCCATAGTAGTGGCTGTCCTAAAGGAAGGGAAGGACCCTTCCTCTCCTGCCAGTTACCGCCCCATTGCCCTGACAAGCTGCCTGTGTAAGCTCTTCGAGAAGATGATGAACAGGAGGCTTGTGTACTTCTTAGAGTACAATGGTCTTCTCGAGAGCTGCCAGGCGGGCTTCAGGCCGGGGCGATCTACCAACGACCAACTCGTTGCATTAGAGGCGTATATAAAAGATGCTTTTCTCCATAGGCAGTACTGTATGACAGTATTCTTTGATCTAGAAAAAGCGTACGATACCGCGTGGCGGTATGGCATCCTAAGCGACCTCAAGTCCTTTGGCATGTCGGGTAACATGATGAACACGCTTGCCAGTTACCTGTCTGAAAGAACGTTTCGCGTGCGAGTTGGAACTGCACTTTCTAGGGTTCAGGTGCAGGAAAACGGCGTGCCGCAAGGTGGAGTTTTGAGTTGCACTTTGTTTATTGTAAAAATGAATTCCCTTCGGAAGGCGCTACCACCATCAATTTCCTGCTCCATTTACGTAGACGACGTTCAATTATCCTTTATGTCTTGTAACCTGTCTGTCTGCGAGCGCCAAGTCCAGCTTGGTGTTAACAAGCTAGCTGGTTGGGCAGACAGCAACGGTTTTAAATTTAATCCAGGGAAGTGCACTTGTGTCTTGTTTTCCAAGAGGCGTGGTATCCGGCCGGATCCTGACATTCAACTCAATGGTGTCTTGATTCCTGTCAAAAAGGAACACAAGTTTTTAGGCATAACCTTTGACGAAAAGCTTACATTCATTTCACACGTAAAACAGCTAAAACATAAATGCCTAAAAACAATGAATATCCTTAAGGGTCTGTCGCACATCTCTTTTGGTGCTGACAAACAACTTCTTTTACGTGTTTTTACCAGCTTGATAGGTTCACGATTGGACTATGGTAGTGTTGTTTATGGGTCAGCAAGTAAAACATCCCTGAAAATGCTGGACCCTGTGCTTCATCTGGGGCTCCGCTTGGCGTGTGGCGCCTTCCGGACTAGTCGAGTTGAAAGCCTGTATGTCGAGTGCAACAAATGGAACCTACAACGTCAGCGAGCATACACAGACCTCCTTTATGCTTTTAAAATTTCATCCATGCCTCACCATCCTTTTAAATCAGTTTTTATGATAGATCCATGAGTGAACTCCTTTTAAATCGACCATCGTTCTCTGCGCCCTTCTCTTACAGAGTTAGAGAGGAAGCGTCAGAGCTTTCTGTCTCCTTTTTAGACACCATACAAAGTTCTCAAACAGATTTTATAGCACCATGGCATCTCCGCCCTGTATCATGCGACACATCTTTCGCACAGGTAGATAAAAACCGAGCTCCCACATGTGCAGTTCTGCAGCACTTCTTGTATCTGCAGCAGAAGTACCAATATTCTGAATTTTATACGGACGCCTCTAAAACTTCCACCTCGGTGTCCTGCGCGGCGCATGGGCCCGGCCTTAGTGTCACGAGAACTCTTAACAGTAATACAAGTATCTTTACGGCAGAGGCTTATGGTGTACTTCTGGTTGTCAATCATATCCTTCAAAGCCACATCCCACAATCCATTATATATACAGATTCTCTCAGTGTTGTGCGGGCGTTGTCGTCAACAAAGGCTTCAAAAAATCACGTTATAAATTTAATAGTCAAGGGTATTATATCTGTGTATGTACGCAAATTTGAACTGGTTCTTTGCTGGGTCCCTGGCCACTGTGGTATAGCCGGGAACGAAGCAGCGAACCGAATGGCTGCTGCTGCTACACTCTTGAATACAGTAGACATAACCACATTACCCTACACCAACGTGAAACCACACAGCAGACAACAACTTCGCAAAACATGGCAAACACACTGGAGTGAACAGACAGACAACAAGTTACACGTAATAAAACCTCACTTGGGACCGTACACCTCCGACACACGGAACAGATACATAGAAGTCGCCTTGGCTATTTTACGGATAGGGCACACGCACGCAACGCACTCGCACCTGCTCACTGGATCTCCAAGACCTCTGTGCAGCAGGTGCGGAGAGGCCCTATCCGTGATCCACATCCTCATACAATGTAAGGCACTCGACATTACACGACGAAAACACTTCCCACAACTACACACACGACATACTCCACCACACCCGTCATACTTCTTAGGAGACGAAGCCCTGTTTTCAATCAAACGCGTTTTCGAGTTTCTCACCGACGTAAAATTTTTACACCTCATTTCTTATCATGCATGTTGACAACCTGGCCCTTTACACCAGTCATCTTCATTACGTTGTGTTTTACTTTGTTTATTTTTACTAAAATGTTCTTTTACTTCCATGTCACTTTCATGTAATCACTTTTGTTTGGCGCTCTTTGCCCTTAGTCGGCCTTGTGCCATTAAACTCTAAACATCATCATCATCATCGAGAGAATATGTTCTACAATATGCGGCTGATTTATTTGAAGAAGACACTGTCGTTTGCAAAGCAGAAGAGCCTCCGGTATTCCCAACATTTCGCGGCCCTGTTTTTCTTCACTTCAGTTTTCTGAACAGAGCCTCCAGAGAGGTTTTACATATTGGCGGAATAGTGTGCCTCTTGCCGGAAACTATTTTGGGAAACCTACGAGTTATATGATACAGCCGCATAGTTCTCGTGCATGCGTACTATAAATATCCGAAGAGCGCAATGTACATCCTGTGCACTTCACGATCACATAACGCCCTAATTACTGCTAATCGGGCACTGACTCAAATGCTTTTCATAATCAATAAATTTCCTGTGCGATGGTTCGTTATGTTCCCAACGTTTTTCGGTTACCAGCTTATTAGCGTGAGTGCGATGTAAACGTGAAAAACCATTTTTAATCCTTTCGGCATTTGACTCATTTGCCGACACCACTCTAACTCAAACTGAAATGCATTCTGAACACAATCAGAAATGCAGGCTTTTTGGGCAACAGTTCTGGTCAACAAATAGAAAACCGCCACTAAACACACGGTTTTGATGACAGCGCGTAAAAGGAAATTGATAACGTGCTCGGTCAAAATGTCCATACGTTTGTGAATACTTGCAGTAGAAGCTTTATTTTTTGTAGGCTCAGGGTGTCGTAGCTGTGAAAAAAAAGTGATTGTTTTTATAGCTCAGAAAAAGTACAATTTCCCAATTGGCTTACTGTCATATCACATGCCTGCATAAACAAGAAACTTGCAGTATCGCCAGAATGTTTTGTTTCTGTACTTGTGGGTGCATGAGAACAGACAGACTGCTCGGTTATTTTGAGCTCTTTGGCTATTACTTCTTCGTGCACCGGAAAGAATTTCAAGAAAATGTAGAGGAACTAAATGCCCTTGGCCCCATCGAAGTCCCGAAGGTAGAGCCTCAGCAATTTCTCGAAACAGAAGAACACCTTTTCAGAAGAGTGCGGTTTCGCTGAATCTTCAAGGTATTCTCAATATCCACAGTTTAAAAGTAAGGTTGGTAAATTGTATAGGGGCAGCTTTCCATCAAATAGGCGATCGCTAATCCACAGTGGTACCGCTATCGAGCATCCTTTCCATGCCAACGGCTCGCACTTGCCTTGGTCGCTGACTACTTCTTGCTGCGCCTTCACTGTTTGTTGTGCCTCCAAACGTGATTTCAATAAAAATAAATCTTCAACAAGTTATCTGTTTTCTTTCAAATCTGAGGCTAAACCTATCTGCTAGCGTAAATGTGTTTTTGCAGAAAAAAGCGAGCCCCCTTGAGCCACCTTGCGAACAGCTTTTGCACAGGCGGCTGCTTGAATACATTTGAGAAAATACAGTAATCTTGACATTACCTTTGACACTAAATTATATTGTTAGTTAAAATATTTAAATATCTGTCAACCTAAACGGCGGCGTACATAGCCATGACAATGGCAGCGCTCGTGTTGGTGCACGCTCCAGCTAAAGCAAATTGTGTGTAACGCGAACCTGAAGGCCATTTAAATTCCCACATGTGATGCTGATTGATGCGCCATCTAACAGATGTCATTTATGCTATATCGCTTCCGAGCGAATAATACTTCGAACACCAGCCACGAACGACATGGCAAGATGGAAGTTGGTTTTATTCCACGCAGCACAAATCCTGATGCTGATGATCCCTTGATTGTTGGTGATGATGATGATGACATATCATCTCTTCCCCCCTTAATAGGTAAAGCGTTCAGGAGAAAAGCCGTAGCGGTCAGGGGCCCGTCGGAGCCTTGTCGATTTTCGCAAAGTTGGCGGGTGGCCCGCTCCCGCCTCGGCTGCTTCCGGGCTGTCCTGCACTGAGGTCGTAGTAGCGGGAGATGAAGTCGAGTCCACCTGCGATGAGGACGGGGTACTCTCGGTGGCGGGTTCCTGCTGGTTAACGTCTTCTGAGCGACAGTCTTGTTCTTCAGCTCGACTCCTCAGCTGGTCCAGATGCCGTCCTATCCTCGTCGCCACTGCTATATCGCTTCCGAGCGAATAATACTTCGAGCACCAGCCATGAACGACATGGCAAGATGGAAGCCGGTTTTATTCCACGCAGCACAAACTCTGATGATGATGATCCCTTGATTGTTGGTGATGATGATAATGACATATCAATTTATGAAACCGGAAGCAAAGCGACGAGGTCAATTTACATACGGAGACGTTGCTTTCAATGAAAATGTGCATGCGTCAGAAACGAGCATGTAATAGCGCTGGTTGTTTAACCCCTGCGTTCTGGCGGCCCGTATGGGCGACCAATGGAAGCATGTGTTAAAACATGCGTCCCGTATCTGCTCACTTCGTTGAAAATGGCGACGAAAGACGATAGTGGTCTGGCGCCCAACTCCAGTAAACGCCCCCCTTTTCTTTCTCTCTCACCTCTCATGCTGTTCGTCTCCCGTAGCGCTCCTTCCAAGATAACACGGTAGAAGCTTGCTCAAGTCGATTTACATTTTCCGCATTCCAGCGCTCGACGCCGGCTGCCTCGATGCCAGCGGTGCCGTACAGAAGATACGCCCGTCAATCAAGCACCCTACGGCACGAGTAACCTACTAAATGGAACATTTCATTACTGTTGCCGTTTGATATTTCAAAATGCCGTTCGAAAAACGGCGGCCGACGAATTTTGTAATTTTTATAGAGCGCTTTTAATAAGTTAACATGTCTGCATTTTAAAGCAAAGCTTTCTAGCTCTGCCTGCCAACGGTTCTTTCATGGCGTGCGGGAAAAGAAACTTCCAACACGGCGGAGGCGGCGGCGAAGGATAGCAGGGGGGGGGGCAGAGGGTATCACTCACGGAGCTTGCTATAGATGGCTCCGCCAATTTACCTAGCGTTCCCCGCGCGCAAGTGCCTGCTCGGCGGCGGTGGCGGCGGCGATAGGACTTTATTGTCAGCTAAAGCGGCGGTTGTTTTGGGCCTGTTTTGGTGCAGCTTCGCGTCCATTGCTCCCTGCCTTCACACAGCTTGATTAACTTGCTCGACAGCACCTCCAGATTAACCCGAACCCGACGGAGTTAAGTGGTCCTGTGGCAAACATACGTCCAGGATTGGTTTGCAGGGCGGGAAAACAAAATGTACAAACCCTATACAGACATCTGGCCGCTAGAGAAAAGCTACCTTTTGCGCACTGCCCAAGACAAATGGTACTCTGTTTTCTAAATCGGTGAATACGAATTCGCTTTTGATTTAAGAGGTATTACAAAAGGCCAAAGTAGCAACTAGTAAAAGCTTCCTTTTGCACACTGCTTGCCACAAATAGGACTCTGTTTTCTAAATTGGTGAATACGAATTCGGTTGTGTTTTAAGAGGAATTACAAAAGGCGCAAGTAGCAACTGGTTTTTATAAATAGCTATTATAAAAGGTCCCTCAGCTTTCTCGGAATTTTCGAACTTACTGAACTAACTAGTTTAAATCGGTATAAATGGGAATCACTAAGCTCGCATGCCGAATTGTTTCGGTGACTGCGCTTGTGTTGCGCGACGGTGTAGCCCCAAGCTGGCACATCAGGATGGCTAGGTTCCGCTGTCTCACTCTTCGAAACACGCTCCTCTCCGTTTTCTTTCTCCCGACTCAAGGCCGGGCTACAGCGGTGGCGTCCGCCACTCTAGCCCGTCCTTAGCCGACGTTGCTGTTGCGTTCCGGACGTCGCCCCCGCGAATTCAAGGTAACGGCTGGCAGAATCTCTGGTTTCACTCTTTGTAGAGACACGTGTGTGAATTCAAGTGACGCCGCATGGGCAGTTATTGTAGGTGTCGTTGAAAGCTTTGCTTTCCAACCACCTTCGCAGCGTGGATTGGAGCATATTTTTTTAGTAACGCCACACTGCGATTATCATCTGTGTATCTATGTCTTTCTCAGATATGCCTAAAATTTTTTGTTCTTGGTCAAGAATTTTGGGAAGTATGATCATTGCCACCAGACTCAGACGGTTACATTTGGCTCTGGTTTATAAACCTATTGTTCAGCGTCTTCCTTAACTTTGGGCAAGCGGCTAAACGAGGGGCACAGAGATAGACACACAGAAAGACCATATTTTCGTGTCCAAGTAGCCAACGAAAGACTACCGCCTTTAAAAACACAGCTAGCAGCCGCATCTCGGACACATGGCTCAAGGACGTTCTATGCAGCGAACTGTTCGTTTGTGACATGCACTTCGCTCACACCTCGTGACGAGTAAGCAAGAACATTTGTTTGGGATTAATTTCATTTTCGCAAGCCTGTTGCATTCAGTGATCTTTTCGAGGCCTACGCAGCCCAAATTTGAATCTACCTTCGCGTGCGACCATGCATGACAATAATGCTGTCGTTTCTGCATCTCCACGTCACGTACACGTCATCGTTTACGTCAGGTACACGTCATCGTGCACTTTCTAAACTAAGGGACTTGTTAGGGGCACTTTCGGGGTTTCCTGTGTCTGCTGAATCTAAACTGTAACTAGGATCCGAATCAAATCCTATATTTCCGCCTTCGAGTTAAAACTCTAGAAGGCGATACGTATTATTTTGGAAGTGATGAGAATACAAACATATACCTTTATGCCAAATGGTGTCGAGAGGTCCAGCGAAATTGAAGGATTCACCTAGGGACAGGCCTCCTCGATCGCAGCATTCTTATAAACCATGATGTAGGGCGAGCAGATTTGCTGTTCTATATTTACCCTTTATGAAACCGTACTGTGGAGGATAAAGAAGGCAAGATTGGTAAAAAACGTGCAAGCATGCGTTTAGTAACCGCTCGAATAACTTTCCAACTACAAAAGTCCTGTACATGGCTCCCCATGAACAGACATCATGCTTCGAATGCCCAGCACTCCCGAAAAAAGCCCTGCGAACTCACTCTCGCCTGGCGTAGTATTTTCAGTGCTTTATAGGCATGAGAGGCACCCTTCCGTTTCCCCTTTACCAGATCTTACGCGCAAACTTCCCCTTTCCATGATAAGATAATTGGCAAAAAGCCTTTCGAGCCCTTACATCTGACCAATTCATGGGTCATTTTGACTACAAAGCACCTGATATGTTGCTGATGGATGGAAGCTTTTGCGGCCTTCGTTTCTTTCTCCTTCAACGCGATGCTAAGGTTTGGGAAAGAGTCAGGCTATGCTAGTCGCTCAATGAAACAAGCTGATAAAAACTACATCATTAAGTAACAGGAATGCCTAGGTGTCGTATGATCTCTTCAAATGTTTCGCCCGTATTTGTAGGGTCGTAATTTCACCATTGTGACAAATCACCACGCCATCTGTTGCCTATCAACGACGAAACACTTATATGGGTGCCTAGGAAAGTGAATACGGGGCCATAAGCAGTTTCATATCACCGTTACGTTCAAGTGATGTAAAAAGCACTGAGGTGTTGACGCTGCTTCGCGATTCCCACTATGCTTCCCACGGTAAGCTGCCTATCTCTACTCTCGGCGGCCAAGTTTACCTATGGGGCCCCTCAACCATGCTCCAATTACGGGCAAATAATTACTGCCACCAATTAATTAGAAGTCTCTGTGGCTCTCGTTCATCACCGAATAGCCGGTGTGACGCCGACCTAACTTTCTCCTTATAATTGCCGTGCGGTAACACTCCAAAACAATTCTTCGGCCTATAATAGAGTGCCTGCCGTTTCTTTACAGGTCCGGCTTCGCAGACGTCACGGTTTTTATGACTTCGCAACCACTGCACACCTCCAGTTCCAGAAGATTTTAATGGTTTTTGTGGTTCTTTTTGTGGCAGGGCATATCAGCGAATGTAGCCAAGTACGTCACATCTTGCTCTTCGAGCCCGAACCGCAAGCGATGTGTCCCTTCTTACCGTTTTGCTGCAGCGGGTTTTTTGCCCTTCTGTTCCGCTTTAAAAACGTATGCCTTAACGTGTAAGGGCCGCTGGCTTTATCATTGAATGGGTGCCGGTGGGTCGTAACTGGCGTCGATTACCTGACTAGATATTCAAAGACCGCCCTCCTCGGGTCTGGTTCCGCTTAGATGTAGCCGACCTTTTCTCGCATCATCGTCAGTATTGAAGTTGTTTGGGTTTCGATGGGCGACTGTGGGGAGGCATTCGTTTCCACAAATTCTTTGAAACGCACTTCTCGCGGCCAGCACCATCTAGAAAACTTGCTCTCACTTCATTCGTTTCTTAAACACCCACCGACGAATGGGCTTACCGAACGGCCGAACTACACACTGTCCGATGTCATCTCTATGTACGTGAGCACGACCACTGAATCTGGACGTCTTCCTATCTTTTATGACGTTTTCATATAATACAGTTGTCCAGTGTGACACTGGTTACTCGCGCTTATTTCTCGTTTTACGTAGCCCACGGTTTTTTCCCTTCGACACCTCCTTTTTCGCTACGCTTGTCACTGCTTCTTCGTCACTCAAGGTGAAAAAACCAGCGAAATAGACGGAAGACGTAGAAGAGACGAGACAACCCACACGCTGGACTAGCAACTGAGAATTTAATTGAAAAACAGAAACAACCAGAGAACGACCAAGCCTACGCATGCGCAACAAGTACGCACGTTCTGATAAAACGCTATCGTAATACACTTTTTTCCGCTCAGCTTTGTAGGAACGCGATCTCTTTATCGCTGAGGGAGATGGAAGAAACACTCACGCAATTTCCTTCTTCCTGTTGGCTGATGTAGAGCGATTCAATTATTTCCCTCTCTGTTTTAGTCCTGCCTCTTCCCAGAATCGTCACTCTTTCAAACAAGGCCTCACATTTGCCCTGACGTTTGCACTGACGACAGTGATAAGAAAGATGACCGGCTCCTTGCCCTCTGATCAACGCGCAGTGCTCTCGTAACCGGTCGTTGATGCATCGACCTGTTTGGCCTATATATACCTTACCACACGTCAACGGAATGTTGTAAATGACTCTTTCGTCACACTTTACGAATTGCTTTTCATGCTTCGTTTTACACGCACCTCTCTTTTTTCCCGCATTTTCAATGCGCGTGCACAACCCAGACAGCTTACATGGCGCGGAAAACACTAATCGCACACCATGCCGCGAAGCAATTTTCTTTAAGTTGTGTGACACTTTATGAAGGTAAGGCATCACTTGAAATTTTCTTTTTTGTTTGTTTTCATCAGGCCTTTGTTCACTTTTCTGTTGCCTTTTAAGCTTAACATGGAGGCACTCAGCGACTGCCGTAAGCACTGTGCTGGGAAACCCTGCTGCATTTAGCCTCTGACCCTGACAGTCCAGGCTTTCCTGGATTGCGTGGACACAGCTTTTTTGGAGTGCACTGCGGAAACATAATGTGGCTATGCCTCTTTTTACCAATTTGGAGTGACTCGAATCAAACGGAAGCAGCGCCTTCTTAGTCCTAGGTGAGTAAATCCAGCAAACGTGGCTGTCGTCTTTCAAAGTTAGCGTTAAATCTAAAAACCTAATGGTTTTATTCTCAGCAAGTTCAAAGGTAAAATTTAGGGTTTCGGAGCACGCCTTAAAATGCTTTAAAATGTCTTCAGCCGCTTGTTTCGGGCAGTCAGAGGGCAAAAGTTTTACAACATCTAAAAAATCATCCACGTAACGAAACATGCGAAGCACTCTGACGTCACTTTCTGTGACTCCCTTAAGCTTTTGATCGAACTTAGACAGGACTGCCCGAAACAAGCGGCTGCCCGACTGCCCGAAACAAGCGGCTGAAGACATTTTAAAGCATTTTAAGGCGTGCTCCGAAACCCTAAATTTTACCTTTGAACTTGCTGAGAATAAAACCATTAGGTTTTTAGATTTAACGCTAACTTTTAAAGACGACAGCCACGTTTGCTGGATTTACTCACCTAGGACTAAGAAGGCGCTGCTTCCGTTTGATTCGAGTAACTCCAAATTGGTAAAAAGAGGCATAGCCACATTATGTTTCCGCAGTGCACTCTAAAAAAGCTGTGTCCACGCAATCCAGGAAAGCCTGGACTGTCAGGCTCAGAGGCTAAATGCAGCAGGGTTTCCCAGCACAGTGCTTACGGCAGTCGCTGAGTGCATCCATGTTAAGCTTAAAAGGCAACAGAAAAGTGAACAAAGGCCTGATGAAAACAAAGAAAAAAGAAAATTTCAAGTGATGCCTTACCTTCATAAAGTGTCACACAACTTAAAGAAAATTGCTTCGCGGCATGGTGTGCGATTAGTGTTTTCCGCGCCATGTAAGCTGTCTGGGTTGTGCACGCGCATTGAAAATGCGGGAAAAAAGAGAGGTGCGTGTAAAACGAAGCATGAAAAGCAATTCGTAAAGTGTGACGAAAGAGTCATTTACAACATTCCGTTGACGTGTGGTAAGGTATATATAGGCCAAACAGGTCGATGCATCAACGACCGGTTACGAGAGCACTGCGCGTTGATCAGAGGGCAAGGAGCCGGTCATCTTTCTTATCACTGTCGTCAGTGCAAACGTCAGGGCAAATGTGAGGCCTTGTTTGAAAGAGTGACGATTCTGGGAAGAGGCAGGACTAAAACAGAGAGGGAAATAATTGAATCGCTCTACATCAGCCAACAGGAAGAAGGAAATTGCGTGAGTGTTTCTTCCATCTCCCTCAGCGATAAAGAGATCGCGTTCCTACAAAGCTGAGCGGAAAAAAGTGTATTACGATAGCGTTTTATCAGAACGTGCGTACTTGTTGCGCATGCGTAGGCTTGGTCGTTCTCTGGTTGTTTCTGTTTTTCAATTAAATTCTCAGTTGCTAGTCCAGCGTGTGTGTTGTCTCGTCTCTTCTACGTCTTCCGTCTATTTCGCTGGTTTTTTCACCTTCAAAATGTACCAACTGGCCCAGCAAGCTGCACTTCTTCGTCACTCAATCAGCAGTTATTCAATCTCTACGGCCAACTGCCGACGTATGGGGAGACTTAATTCTTGGTGCGAGCCCTAAACAGCAGAAGGCAAGATACGGGGATACCAATTTCGCCATTAGGTTCTCGAAAAGCGAAGAGGTCCTTCTTTGGATACCTGTTCACACATCAGGGATATGCGACCAGTTTTTTAAACGGTATATTTGTCCATACGTCGGCATCGACAATAGTTGTCTAGTGAACGCTTCAATATACCGTTGCTGTTGTTGGAAAGATAGTGCATGGCTCACCAGTGAAGCCCTTGAACATTCGCAGAATGTAACGGCCTGCACGCAGACACGCGCTATCAACCGAGGGGTTTAGTTTCCGAGCTTTGGGTATTTGTTAGCGGGATATTCTTGTGTGAACACTGCAGTATCATTTGCCTATCAATTTCGGGCGCCAAACGGTACGCTTCCCGAACGCTCTGAACCGCACCCTCATCGCCGTTTTTATGTGCAGGCACGCCAAAAAAAGGAGATAAAGGCATTTGCATATTTGTTCTTACGAAGGCTTTGAGAATTGAAGGGATTGATTTATTGATGTGTATTGCACAGGTTTCTCAATTTCAAGGCTCACAAAGGCAATAAAAAGGATTGCGCTCTACAACATTTGCCTTGGGAATAAATAAAAAAAGTTACGATGTGTATGAACGTTTGAAACTGAGGTTTAGTAACGACACAATTTGCATTTCTGTCAATATCTTGCTAGGCTCTTAGGTGATAGAAATTTCTTGTTAACTATTTCTACGCGCCTTTTAATCTTAGTGAAGCTGTTTTTGGCTAGTATCGAGCACATTGTCTCCTGTTACAGACAGCGTTCAGACGAATAAATTTCAGTGTAAAAAACAATTCATAAAAAACCTTGAGGGTGTCTGTATTACGATATAGGCCACGGTAGAGTGCTCTTCCGAAGATAAGTCCTCGGAAATGTACACAAGCTCATTGATGGAACCGGCTTTAAAAGGGTTGGTGCAAGCGTGGTCTTTGTAAGCGAGCTTATTCTAATTCTTTCAATGAGTTTTCCACGAAGTGGGTTGCCCAGTGAAACACAGCTATTTTAAAAGGGAGTATGACTACAGCCCCACTTTGTAATTCTCCCTATCGCCACCGCCTGTTTCTCGAATGATGTACCCTCCTGACCAAATGAGGTGTGTCATACCCCCTGACATTGCGCCATGGCTTGGGATCTTCGGCGGACACTTCTTTGCGCACTAAGGCCTGCACCGTGACTTCAGCAGCCGCGCGACCATTGAACGTCACTGTGCCTAACCAGCAAATGTGTGTGCCCGGTCAACGATTTAAAGACCCCGCCGCTGGTCGTAAAAGTTAAAACTTGCTCTACTACCTTCCCCTATATCGTTAAAGTGAGGAAATTTAATTCAACATTACATTCCTCCAAAACTGATTAATATGAGGTGCTCTTTTTTTTGCTTGCTTCCTTACGCGCCAAGATCACCTGATATACAGGTAATGTTCAATACAATAATGCGGGCTACTTCTTTAACAAAATGGCTAGAAATTTTGAAAACAGCTCAGTAAGCACTGCACTAAGCGAACAGAACCCCCAGTAAACGCGCTGGAAATGAACATAGAATTTTCACTTGCACAACATTTATATAGAAGCTGCGCTAGGAAAAACAAAGTAGACGTATTCAGGGACTAGGTAGGGAAGGTTACTTTTGTTTCCCGCTAAGGCGAGCATTCAAACGGGCGATTTTATTTTTTGACACTGCTACGGCTGGAGCTGACACTGCTAGCGTTCGCACTGCCGATGCACCAAGCCGTAATCTTTACCGCCTGTTGTTGATGAGTTTGCCAGTTCATTCTATGCGTTTTTTTCTTTCGAATTCAGCGTCTTTAGGTTTTACTATATATTTTACAGTTCTTAAACGGAGCACGTGCGTGCGCTTCTTCACTTGGCCGCTAAATGTTTTTTTGTGATTCCAAAACATCGATCCGTTGGTTCTTTTGATTTAGCAGTGCTTCAAGGAAAGCAACTTATCGCCACTACCGCTGTGCTGGGCGCAAATGTACACACTGCACCTAATAATTAGAAAACTTTTGGCAGTGGCTGTGCAAGAACAAATCTTTTAATGGTGTAAAGACGTAACACACCACTAAAATAAATCATTAAAATGTGTATTAGATGACGCATATTCCACAGCCACTGCTGGTTTCAAGTGATCTCGGTGCCGCTGGGCTCAATCTTATATGGTATTCATCGATGATGTGTGCAGTCGTCGCCGGCACACCAGTGAGTACATGACACAGACACTGGACTGGACTCAGGTTGTGTACAAGCGCTCGCGAAAACAAACCCACGGTGGCCCCTAACGACGTAGGATTAAAACAAGAACGTGTAGAACTACTCGCTTTATATCAATCCGTTGGCCGAATAAATAGGCATCAGACCGTAACATGCCGTCCCAAAGGGTGCTGCTCAGCCAATTGAGACGTTAGTTAACCCAGTTTACTTCCTATAGGAGGTTGTAAACACTGTTTATTTCATACCCCGCCACTGGGAGTTGTGACCGTTCTTCGATGTGATGTTCTGGAACTCCGCTTTTTTGCAGCTGAAATAACTTAGCGTAGGAGATGGCTATAGGTGCCATGCAACTTTGATGATCATGTCGGCGAGTTATGCGGAGACTGGTCAGAGACATCCAAAGCCATAGCACGGGTAAATTTCCTTGAAGGAGAAAAGCGCTCCTAGACAACCGCTTAAAAAGCGCTCAACAGCCAGAGCGGGCGCTACGTTTCCAATCGTTCACTTCAGTAGCAATTTTTCACTGATGGAAGCTTCCTCATCTTGAGATGAGAAAGCACAACACTCTTAGTCGAAAGTAACAATGACGTATCAACGCGTCCTCACAAATGCCCGGAAAAGTAACAAACATGTTGGACGCCCGTTTTCCACTACTGTTTTTTATCTGACATGATTAGGATATGCACCAGTATCCCACAACCAAGAGCAACAAAGTCGTGTTAACCGTTCCTCCCAACTATAAGGAGGGGATTTGGTGCCACAGAAATGGATGCTTCTGAATGCCGTATATTTGGCTCACTAGGACAGTATGTATTTGGCATCAAAGAGAGTGTCAAAACGAGCCACACTACCTCCGAAGACAGGATCAACGGGGCGAATCAGAGCCCATGATACGTGTCACCGAGCATTTTTGCAGAGATGAAGCTCCTGCACCATGAAGGCCATGGTATGTCGCACAGGCGGATTTGTAGTCGCAACTTTAATGTTCACGCAGTGTGAATTGACGAGCCATGGGTGCAAACCAAAAATTGAGTACAACTGAGCGTTGTGTGTCACGTGCCGCAAAAATAAGGAATGGTTGCGAAGCAGCATCATGTAACTGGGTGAAACCTCAAGGACAAAGAGGCGGCAGTCGGTGCTCATTCAACGAAATTCTGTACGTACACTTAAACGTCACTTTAATTCGCATAAGAGAATATACTTGTCGGAAGCTCTGCCTTGAGGTTAGGAGCCTTAGACTCGAAGAAATTGGAGATTTCCAACTGTACAACTTCTGTTGGGGCTACGGAGCTGTTTACAAACACCTCTCCAGAGAAGATGACGCCAGAGCTAGCCTATAACATTTGTTGCGATGAGGCGTTTCTTGGGTTCATGAAAATAATTTTTTTACATTCAGAAGCGATATAACATCTTTCAACGCGTAACGTGAACCAGTGAAGACAAATTATTCTTTTTTATTTCAGGTAGGTTGGCTTTTGAATTGGTACCTGGGGTTGTAGGCATCTCACCAATTTTGGGCTATTCTACTGACGTATTTTGGAATTTATGAAAAATATCTGATTACCGCAGTATGTAAACCATCAGCTATTGTAACACTAGTATTGTAGAGTTGGTGGTATGAAATAACTTTTTGGATCACAGAACAAACTGTTTTTTTTATTCTTAATACGTCATGCGTAAAAATCAACTCTAACCCCGCAAAAATGATAAACACATTTTTTGTTTTTCAGCTCGGCATCCCAGAGGCGCTGAATTGCTGCGATGCTGGCGTCCTGCATAAAAGCGGAGATAGCTTTTACTGTAAACTTTCTGCCACATAAGCTGCTTATGGATGGGATTTCGTGAAGTGCTGTTTTGCAAAACAATATTACGTCTTGCTGTAAAGCTCAGTTTACCATAACTGCTCCGCACAAAATGGCTCTATCTTGGGTTTTTTGAAACTTTCATGCTAACACTGACGCTACAATTCCCTGCCATTACCTCCGTCATTTTATGCTTACTTTCATTTTCTTTACTTAACTTCTTCACAGTGAAAATAAAAGCGCTAGATAGTGTGCGTGTGCTCTCCATACATGCGTTTCTGGTGCAGGAGTACTGTTACAGAAAAATCTCTAACAAATGTTTTAGGCAACTGTATTCCAGCAAACTATGTGGCAACAAATTGCAAAAATGTCTATCTTGGTGCATCATGTTTCACTTGTTTTTCTCATCAAGTATCTCGCAGGGAAGGAGCAAGCGTGGTAGAATTCTAGTATCCTCTCAATGAACGGGTATCCACCGGTGGGATCAAAACAGTCATAAGGTTACTCGCTGAAACAAAATTCTAGCCCTTCCAATTTTCTATGTAGTTACAGAGCCATACATACTACCATCACCGTTTTATTGAAAAAAACACGTGTAAATTCTTTTTTCACCAGTGTGAGATGGTATTGTATTAAGCTTGGCTGGTCATTCACTTTCACGGAGTGGATAGGCTGGTAATTGTTTTCTATCCACATATTGGAGTGAGCTCAGTAGTTACGTGTAGTTATCTATCGCTTGCATAAGGACAGGCGACAGATTCAGGTGATGGCTTGGTGGGAGGACGATGTTTTTCACTGCCCATAAAAATGACAACTGTCAACCATACAATTCAAAATTTTCGTTTCCGAATACAAGAAATAAAAAAGTGGCATCATCGAAATATCAAACTAATAGGTTTCGATTAGGGCTTTTGTTTTTCTGTGTGCCCTCTATTCGGGTATATTAAAATTCACATCTGTTTCTGGAGCCCACCTATACTGTTGTTCCTGTTCATGCGTGGTTCAGGAACTCAAGTATTTCATTTTCTGTATACTATTCAGTTTGCATGCCAAAATGTTCTTACCAGTGCATTTCCAAAACTTCCAGGCTTTTCCACCTTCTGTTCTATGTTCAAAGACCTGGTCATCGTCTTTGAAGGTGGTGCGGAAGATTTCACACAAGATCTCACACTTCGCGTGTAAGAAACGTAAACCTGCGTTCTTTGCAGCCCAGCCGATATTCCAGAACAGCTGACAATTATCAGAAGGAAAGGATGCTGGAAAGGGAAGCTACACTGGGATGAATGGCTATACGAGTGATTGGCCGCGCAACTGAGACAGGCAGAACGACAGCGACGATGACAAGGAAGAGGGACCGCGCGTAAGTGATCTCGAGGGCTGGAACAAAAACGGCTGGGAACCAAGCGGCGGAACAGGGCGCGGTCAGTGGACACTGACCCGTGAGACGCCTCGGTCATGCACCGTCATCACGGCACTGGTGCACCAATTGCTGACGCTCCGTTCCGGCTGTTCGGCGCTGCCGTTCCTGCTGTTCATCGGCCAGAAACGCATCGCGACGGAACGTGAGCTGACTTTTTTATCGGGCATTGCTCTCGAACCTTCCGAACTGCGAGGCTATTTTCAGGCGGTTGAATGTGCTCCCGGATGGGTAAAATCCGTCCTGTCTATAAAGTCCCACCGTCTGCTGTTCCGTGCTTGTCCTCCCTCCTGTTGAATACAGTCTTCGATGTGTTAAACAGCGTTTGACTCCACTTGCGTAGTCCGTGGCCCATTCGTTACATACAGAACCAACAAAGGGGTCTTAAACTCTGCTTTGCAAAACACTGATAGTTAACGTCTCTTATAAACACTTAGAATTTAGAATACAAATGTGGACTAGTCAACATTTGAATCACCTGAGTTCCATAAATTTACACCTTAAAATATATCGTAAAGAATGGAAAGATAAGGTAATTGATCTCGACGGCCAGGTTCGGTACTTGACAAACACGACGGAGCCTTGAAGCGCTAGGACACAGGGACAAGCGAGTGGGACGCAGAAGGCGCTACTTCCAACAGTTTTATTAGCAGACAAAAACAGATATATATAGACATGACCACTGGTCCACGTCACGATACAATCTTACACGGCACACTCCATTAAAAAAATCACGCTCTTTCTTCGATAAGGCGACAGACGCAGTACTAACACAGTCGTGGTCCGCTTTCGCTATCATGTCAGCTTTAATATCTCTCGCGTAAGCTGGTTTTTATGCTTTGCAACAACTGCGCACTTGTCGAACAGGGGCTTGCAACAATGCTGCTTACAGTGTGACGCAAGCCATCCCCCAGTGTTGTTCTTTACGTTATTGCCGTGTTCAAGGTGACAATCATTGAGGCACCGCCCTGTTTGGCCGATATACCTTTTCCCACAGTCCAACTAATGGCTGTAAACCGACGTGCACGAAAAGCACAAATACCGCTTTGTGGCTTGCACAGAACGCGTTGTATACAGCCTTTCGTTGGACTGTGGGAAGAGGTATATCGGCCAAACAGGGCGGTGCCTCAATGACCATCTACGTCAACACGGCAATGACGTAAAGAACAATACTGGGGGGTGGCTTGCGTCACACTGTAAGCAGCAGGGTTGCAAGCCCCTGTTCGACAAGTGCGCAGTGAATGCCAAGCATAAGAGATACTTCTTTGAGTGCTGATCACTTAAGCCTAGGCAACTGTGGTTTAATGGCGTCGCGTTCCCCGTAACGGAGTGAGGCGACACCGAAGACAGAAAAAAGCAGAGGAGTCATCTGCTTGGGCATAAAGTCCTCTGCATGAAGCAGAGCGCTATAAGCCAATGCAGGCCGAGACGCTCGCCGGTGGCGACGCGCTACGACATAACAGAGAGAACAAAGAGGCCACCTGGAAGAACCCTCCCCCGAACGTGGAGTAGGAAAGTATAGCAAAAGCTGCAAGTACATCGGTCCTTCGTCATCCTCCGTTTTGTGTTGCTCATCCAGTCAACGTGACGTTGTACCATCCAGTCCATGTATCATACAAGTTTTTGTTTATATTTCGTCACGTTTGCGCTTTTGATTTTATTCAGTGAATTTCGCGTAGAAGCTTAATGAAGCTTTGCCGTCCCGGCAGACGTGTTTACACATTGCAGCGCGAAGTTTTTATTTTCGCCGTGCAATCTGCACATGCCATAACATCCTTACGCACTTCTCTTTCATAACACAATAGAGCATCCTTGTACCAAATTTTAACCTAATGCACCAGTAATTCTACAGATATACACGTTCTGCTTTTTCGGTGTGGGGGTGGCTGCATCGAGTGAGGTGTCAAGGCACGTAAAACAAATCTAGCTAACTTGCGCGACAAGTTTAAAGGACATACTCGCGCACTCGTGGGTCTTTTTTGGTAGTATACCAGGTCAAATCAGTTCGCTAGGAGTATTTTCGTAAAGGTACTGCCGAAAGACCAGATGTAAAGAACCACAGTCGCCGTAGCCCAAATTCCAGACGGCAGCGGAGCAAATCACAGAGTAAGCAATTTATCCACCCGGTGCGGACTATGAACAACTGAAATAGGTTAAAAAACGCTTCCGCTACATCGGACGGGCTCTACGAAACAAGGAAAGGCTGAATAATAACAGCGCTTATTGAAACGTTATATAAACCGCACTAACCGCATGTCTACCCGCCGCAGCAGCAGAGGCAAATTGTGAATAAAAAAGCAGATTATTCGCTAGGAAGGTATTGAAGATTGATGTAAAACCTGAAGGAGACCTTCCGCAAAATCGTACACTAGGTTACGAAGGTCATAAACACTAAATAAGTTCAGCGGTACGTCAGGAACACCGTGTTCATTGCGGGCTAGAAATACGATGCCGGGCTGGCAACGCAAGTAGCATCGCCAGACATTGAATAACTAAGTAAGCCCTGGGTGCTCAAAACGTACAGCCCCTTTCTGTGACCGCCCGACCAAGGGCTACCTAGATATGTAATTGGTTTGTATGCAGGAATTACGGAAATAGAGTTCTTGCAAACCTGTCGTGGTCCCAATATTTCCAGACTCTAGAGTGCAGGATTGCCTAACTTTCTCGCGGCCCGGCGAAAAGGTCACCGTTGGTGGTCGAGCGCACGAGAAACACTTTTTTCGGTATCAATTAGTGTTAAAACATCGAGGAAAGACGCTAAAACACCTTCAACGGCCTATTTGGCCGGCTGAGCTGCAAACTAACCATTTTTTATAGTAAACACTTGAGCATAGTAGCAGCTTACTTTCCTAATGGCCGGACTTCAATGACGCTACCATCAGTAAGTCGGCGTCTCAGCTAATTCGTTCGGAACCGCTGATAAAAAGCAACACCGACAAACGCTGGCTCAGTATCATTAAAGGCGAGCAGGGCAACATCCTCCACGGGAAACTCCTCTCGCTCTCTCTCTCTCTTTCACCTGCCTCTTTGAGACAAAGTCAGCATGCAGGTATGAAGTGCTGCCTGCACCGGAAGTAACCATCATTCCAGATACCCAACAGCCTTTCTAGGAAGGTTCAACCATGCTGGGAAGGCTCTTGAAGACACGAACTGCGCTCCCTCACCAGAGAAGAATCTATCCACCCTGGTTTAGTAGTTGCCCGCCACTTCCGATGATTAACCAACTCCCCTCTCGGCCCTCAGTCCCCAGCCCCTCTAGAGCAGCTGGCCACATTGGCGCTCATAACAGCGATAGAGCAGAGGGTGCTAAAAATCTCTTAGTCCGCACAGACTGCCATTGGCACGTCACCCTGGCAACAGTCAACACACACACACTGTCTAGCGACGGAAGCTAAGCTGTACTACTAGAGAAGGTCTGCGACAACAATTGGGATATTTTACAGTTAAGCGAAGTTAAAAGAACACGAAAATATTAATGAAGCTCACTAGTGGGCATATTCTGTACTACAGTGGACCCCAATAGAAGAGAGAACACGGGCTGGAATTTTTAATCCAGAGAAATAGCAGGAAACGTGGAGGAGATTTTCAGCATTTGCGAGAGAGTCGTTGCGGTTGTCATCAAGCTAAACAAGCGATACAGGCTAGAGATGGTACAGGTCTATGTGCCTACAACGTGAAATGATGACGCAGCCGTGACAGCTAATACGAGGACGTCAAATAAACAATCAAAAAGGCAACAACGCAGTTCACGGTTGTGATGGTAGCCTTTTGTGCAAAGGTCGGTGAGAAGCAAAAGGGAGAAAGGTCAGTCTGAAACTTCGTAATAGACAATCGCAATAGTCGAGGAGATACACTGGTTGGATTTACAAAGAGAAAAAAACTTATGGGTGATAAAAACCTTTTTACAAACGAAAGAATAGGAAATAGAGCGAGAAAAGTCCAAATGGTAAAAACAAAAAAATGAAATTGTCCTAGTTTTAAGTTACAACTCAGGTAATATGCAAGACGTAGAGGTGATAACTAAGATTCGGAGAAGCGATCATATGATGGTTAAATGCAAGCTAATGCTGAATCTCAAAAGAGAAAGGAGGAAACTCCTTTAAAATAAAAAATCCCAGCATGGAGTTATTCAGGGCGAGATCGCAAGAGTTTAAAACAATTCTTCTACAGCGATTCGCCCTTCAGACGAGCAAAAAAAGGTCAGTGTAGACAGGCAAAATGACAACCTAACAACGGCAATCACAGAATCAGCCCGAGCTGTGGGAGAAGCAACATCCAGAGAAAAAACTGAAAAACTAAGGAAATGGAGGAACTAATTGCCAAACGTAAGAACATGAGTGTCAAGCACGGCAGTTCAGACTGAATTAGCCGAGCTGTCGAAACTGATTAAAAGAAGTAAAACAAACGAAATACGTGCATATAACATGAGAGTGATCGAGGAAACACTGCAAAAAGGGGTAAGGTTGAAAACATCTTAAAGAACGCTGGCCATCGGCAAAGGCAGCATCTACGCCCTTAGGGACGAGCAGGGTAACATAACGCGCAACATGGAAGAAATATAACATATACCACAACTATTGTCCACCAGGCTGTACGCCAGCGACATTGGATCAGGGGAAACTACTCAGAGTACAAGCTCAACTTTTGAGATATCCCACTAGCAACGAAAGAGGAGGTAGGAAAGGCTCTCAAAACAATGAAAAGAGAAAACGCTGCAGGTGACGACGGCGTAACAGCGGTTCTTTTGTAAGATGGAGGAGCTATTCTACTGGAAAACCTTGCGGTACTGTGTTCGGAATGTTCAAGGCTCAACAAGTGCCTACAGACCGGAAAAACGCCATCATTATTCTTAAGCATAAGACGGGAGATCTAAAGAACCTCAAGAAATACAGACCCATGAGCCTACTCTCGGTTGTGTACAAGCTAATTAGGAAAGTTTTAATTGCCCGCATTAGTGATAGCCTGGAGTTCCAACAACCCGGAAAGCTGCCGAGTGTAGGAAAGTGCACTCAACCAGGGATCATATCAATGTTGTCAATCAAGGGGTACAAAAATCCGCAGAATACACTAAAAAATTTACAGTGCGTTTATAACCTATGAGAAAGAATTCGATTCTGTACTGACCGCATTTGTAATAGAGGCAATGAAACACCAGGGAAAAGAGGAGACCTACATACGACCTTCAGAAGATGTAAGACCTACATATAAAGAATGCACGAACAGGGTTACCCTCCACAAGCAAAGCGATATTCCCGTTCTGAATTGGAGTAAGACAGGGATATACTGTCTCAGCAAAACCATTCACAGCATCTTGGGATGCGGTATTTGGAATGCTTGAGTCGCTATACATAGGATTAAGGATAAACGAGGATTACTTGAGACATTTGATGTTTGCGGGCGACGTACACTTGCTGAGTGAGACGGCAGAACACTTCAAACAATGTTTGAGGAACTACCATCGGAAAGCACAGCCGCGTGCCTGAACAGAAATATGAATAAATTTAAATAAATGAGGAATAAGCATGATCAAAGAGTCCTCGTCAGTTTTGAAAACGAAACGCTAGAAGTAAAAGAAATTACTTTGAACAGATGGTTAGTTCTGACCCTGACCACGTGAGAGAAATCAGCGCAGCATGGCTATGGGCCGGGGAGGCCATGCAACCACTCCCAAAGATGAAAGGTAAGCTACCCCGCACACCTCAAAATATAACAACGAGTGCATACTCTGGCTTATGACATACGGAGCTGAAACTTGGTGCATTACTAAACAACTAGAACGCGAACTTAGGTCGGCTCAACCGGCCATGGAACGAATTATGTTAGGAGTAATATCCAGGTACTGAAAACGAGCTACTTGAATCAGGGAAAGACTAGAGAGGAATTTATGATAGTTCAAATAAAGAAAAAGTAATGGACTGGGCTAGCCATTTAGTGAGACGAACTGACAACCGGTTGAAAAATATGTGTAACAGAGGGGATACCAAGAGATGGGTCTAGAACAAGGGGAAGGCCGTCATCCTGGTGAAGGGATGAACTAAAAAAATTCGGGGGTAAACTGTCCGCTCGAGAAGCACAGACTTGATTGGGCTGAAAATGATGGTGACGATTTTATTAGTCGTTCCGTAAACTGGCTTTGTTCCCGAAAACACTAAACAGTGCTACATTTGTGACATAGTGGCCGTTTTACTTGACAGGAAAAAATTCCTCATGTTGCGATTCCTCATGTAATTTACACATCTTCCTGGGAATATTATATAGCTCATGGGCACACCGAATTGCCTATTCGTATAACTTCGGTGCTGAAAAGCTCGTCTGATAGTTCTGATAGCATCACCGATAAAGTAACCGAGGGGCATATAAACAAAGCTGGTATGAGTGCATCTAGGCTGTTATCGAAACAAATGAACAGCAGTTAAAAGTGTGGTATATTTGTTGCCTTCGATGGTAATCCGTGTCTGATTCGATGTGCGCAGCTGTGGTCACTGCATTTTCAGGTGCTTAAGAACTGGTAATAGAGCAAGCCTACTGTATGCCATGAAACGTTTCTCGTCACGCCAATTTATCCCTCCTTCCATGTGTATTCACATACCTAGTAGTTTTTAAAGCTATCCTACCAATCTTCTGCGCATTTGTTGTAAGAAGGCTAGTCTCTGCAGATTTTTTCAATATTGGTGCCCAAACAGAAATAGTGTGCTCGGCGTCATAACTAGCACAAGACTTCTTAAAGGAGTACTGACACCATTTTCGGCGTTAATATAATTGCACAGTTCACTTCCTTTGCTCAACAGAATACCTTGGCTAATATATGAGCCGCCTGCGACGCAAAGCACATACTTCAATTGGATCTAATATATACCGCCGATGGCACTAGCACGCAGAGCGGCACTCAGCAAATTGACTTCAGAGTGACATGATACCGTAGTAGCCAAAAGAAGTGACACGTACACCGCTGGTCAAAAACTCGGGACATCACTTCATACGCGCGGCCTGGCGATTGGAGACTGGGTGCTGGCGCATTCACAAACGGGTGCACTTAGAGCTAGAGGTGTTACCACTGCCCGGAAAGGCCACTGTTGGGAAAAATAAATTTCGACACAGTGGGAAGAAAGCTACAATATAGCCCGTAATCGCAATAGAAGCCGCTATCAGGAGTTTTATTGAAACCGAACATCCAATTTTCGCCGCAATGATAGGCCTAGCATCTTAAGGCAGCTCCACCATTCAGCTCCGTTGGAGGGCGCGGCGGAAACAACGCCCCCAACGGCCTCCTCAGTGTTTTGACGTCCGCACAAAAAGCGGTGAGGTCATGCCGTGGTTCTGTCATATGCGCCTTTCGGGCTCAAAGCGCGGGAAATTGAAACGAATAATTTTCAGGCCCTTCAATGTAGTTAAATATCGCGCGCTGAAGTATTTAAAGTGCTGTTTCCGGTTCGCCAGTCCCTGAGGCATCAACAAAAGCCGTAAAAATGGATCATAAAATTTTCGTGTCAGTAATCCTTTAAGACCTTTGGTAGCCAAAGCTAAAAAAGATAATTTTGCCAGACGCCTCCAATTCGACGTGCCACCGAAATGGCAAAAGAAAAACGATGTATTCTGCGTGCAGGCTGTGTGAACACACCTATGGAGACCAAACAGAAAACTAGCAATCCGTAGCAAAGCGGCTGCTCTTTGTCTTTCAACCACAGCTAACCGATACGAAAATGAGTGCTAAGCGGCCAAAAGCTTGGAGTTTGTCTTACGACGACAGGTGGCGAAGGGAAACGGGTACTTCGGGGCCAAACGCCCGTTCTTCATGTTCCGACAAAAGATGGCTAAAGGTAGAAATGGCTCATGATCCTCACGCAAGCTTCTCTATCTCAGGAAGTGATCGCTTGACCGCGCCGAGGGCTACTCTGCCGTTATATCGCAGCGCGTCACCGATGCAGATCCGATTGTTCTAAATCCTGTTTGAACCTCAAAGGCAAGCCTACACCAATAAGCCTTAAGTAAAGCCACAGATTCACAATAAACACGCGTTGACCGATGCACGGTGTCAATATTATGTAGTTTGCTACGTGATAAGAAATGTTTCTTTGTGATGTTGTGGGTGAATCGGCGTCGCATATAGTCTGGAGTTCACATGGAAGTAGAATATGTTGGCCGTGAATATGTTGGCCGTGAACCTCTGAATTGTGGGTGGTGCAGCGGCCTAGACTTGCGTCATAGGCGATATCTCCTACTGAAACCCTCATATCAATTTTGCTAATGTGCGGGCATGGCAGACATGCAAGAGTGGCGTGTCCTTTTATTTGACCTTCCAAAAAACGTTAAACATCAGTTTTTTCTTCCATTAAGACTAAGTCCCTCATGCGTACCGTACACAGGGGTGCCGTGAGAGCAGTGACATTTTCAATCAATTTTACCTTGTCCTGTTAACTTAGAGCGTAAATGACCTAGCATTAGGAATTGCCTTTTCACAATATACCATAACTCGACTTTGTCAATCAGTAGAAAATAATTTTAAAAGGAATGTGAGTAACACGTGATGGGTGTATAAAGTCCTTTGTGGCAGCGATCATGACTTGTCTTTGAGAGCGCCTCTGCAGGCCTTTCTGCTGTCTTGGAAATCATCCACTTTTATAATAAGCGGCTGCGTCTGGTCACATATCAGTCAAAGTAAAACAACATTTCTCGCGAGAAAAAAATTTCTTCCTAATGCTTTCCTGGGGTGTGTGGAAATAGCCGGTGCCAACATAGCAGGCGGCCGAAGAGAATTTCTCCGTTGTCAGCGTAGAGACCAACCTAATTTAAGCACATCACCGAGTATTCTTTGGACGCAGTTACACGAATTGTCTTTTCATAGAAGCCGTTTCATTGGACATCGGATCATCAAGTACCGCTTGGCCACAGGTCGTTTCATCGGGGGCGTTTCATCGAAATAAGTAGCGCACATGGCCTAGGGCTTGCATGGCCAGAAATAAGATTTTTTTATTCACCCAAGTTTATAATTTGTAGTCGCGCTTTTGGTGCCCTCAAAATTCTTCAAAACGCATCTCAATAATCAGACTACCAATAATTCTCCGACAACTCTGCACTTGGTACTTCCTGGCTCCCCTCCCCCTTCCCCTTTCCGTAAGACTTCGCTAGGGACTTAGGCTGACCGAAATTACCTCAAGTGTTTTTTAAAAACTTAATGGCTGGCGGATGTAACACGAACTCAAGCACGAGTTCCAATCAACTTTCTCAGATCTTGATTGCTTTTTTTTTTAGAAGAATTATGCCCTCGCAAAGCCCCGCAAGCACCTTGGTGGTACTGATCCGCACGCCACCTGAATTTCTACGTACCTTCTCCTTCATTCAGTCGTCAACGAAACAAAAGCCGCTCCAAGGAAATAAATCTCAGCAGGCATAGAAAAATAAACAGGCACCAAATCTCAATAGGAATTTTCCGAAAGGTGTCGGACTCTGAAATCTTGGCTTTAGGCACGATTGCTCAGCTGCTGCAAAAACAAAAGGCTGCAGAAAGCAGGCATTACGACCTTAAGCGAAGCCAGCAGGTACCAAAGCATAGAAAACCAGTACCGGTCAAAGAAGAAGCGCATCTTTAGTGCATCTTCGAGAGCCAGGATTGCATCCCATTAACAAAACCCTTGAGAGTGATTGCAAACCATCCAGTGACTGCGTTCTTTTGCACTCTTGCGGCATTGTACAATAGAGCTGCATATAAAGCTTATTTCTATCTTGCGAAAACCTATTTTACAGTTCTGCCAGCCAGTTGAAGATTCTGAAGAGCATAATAATATTGTTTGCCTTCTGCCGATTCGTGCTGTCAAGCGCTTTGTATAAACCTTTCTTTAGAACAATAAAGAAAACGGTAACCGAAGGCAAACTTATGTAAAGGTTACAGAAAATGCAGCATCACAGAAAGCGCATGTGTTCTTTTGCAGATTACTCTTTATTCCCCTAGACATGAACAGGTACAGAAGCTTGTGATAGAAAACAGCGCTCTTTTTCGATGCGACACAAAAAGCACAAGGCACTTTGCGCTTCAGGAGTACCTTTCTGATGTAAATGGCTTGAAAATGTCTACCAACAATAAATATCTTCCGAAGCGTCTAATCAACATTCCATAAAACGGGCGACATCATTTAGCTGAAACGACGTTGGATGAATCAACATCATTGAAATGTACATGATTTTGACGAATAGGCATTTGAAAGAACGATGTACAATAAGTTGTTGCAAACTGCATTTAGGCATTAGAGACAGAGCTGCTTAAAAATTACTTACTCTGTAAGCTGCGCATGTATTTTAAATGAACGATCACTGTATGCATTTTTGGCTTTCATAACATTTAGTTTTAGATATATTTAGTTTGAGAGCAAGCACCTACATTTTGTCGAGTAATTCAAAATTGCCATACTTTCATGCGAAAAACTGCTAGCGCTCGCATTAGAAAACAGATTGCAGACAACCATAAACTCACTAGGGAGAAAAAAAAATCGATTAGGCAGGTGGCTCTTGAATATTGCAAATAATGCTATTTGGTTGGGCGCCGTTTATACAGTTCGAAGTGCAATGTTAATTTCGAGCAACGCAGCAATGCTTATGTGTTATGCATAACTTAACGTTCCCATGGAATGATTCAAAAAATATCTTACCCAGAGCAGTACGGTACTGTTTTACTGCATGCATATATTCTAGCCGAGGTCACTTTGTTGACTTATCCTCAATGTGTTTCGTGGATATTACACGGAGTAGTTATGCAGTAGTCGCCTAAGTTTCTGGATAGCGGAGAGCGTTTCTGCAAGTCCTACAACAGCTCAGAAACTGCACAAAACCACGGCGGCTGCAGCTGAGCTGATTTACAGCAAATTCGGTAGATGGAGTGTTTGCCAATTACGTATCTTTTAAGAGCTAAAGTTGAAATGCAACTTAGAGCAATGCACGGGCTCCGGCTTCCCAAAAGCCCGGGCCGGGCGTGGTTGGGCAGTTTTTTACGTTTTTTGGCAGGCCTCGGGCACGGCATGCGCTTTTTTTACGCGGCGGGCACGGGCCGGGTTTCGGGTTTTCGACACGAGCATGAGCCGGCTCAGACTTTCTGTCTGTGTGCATGTAATGTACAGCGAGGTATCCTCGGGTGACTCGACTCTGAAAAAAAAATGTCGGCCCAGCGCAGCTGCACGCTAGCAGTGCTACTCCTGAGTATTTCTTTTTTTTCTTTCGTCGTATTTCGCATTGTTTGACCATGAATTTCAAAAGGCTTCACCAGAAAGGTGATCATATCCTATTCTTCACCTTGATGAAGTGGTTTGTAACTTCCGATGGGGGGCGGCGTATATTTGCAATGGCGTGCAAGCGGGGGCTATTGTTGAAGTACTAAAATGGTAAATATGGGCAGTAAAGCAACAATATCACAATGGTTAATCTGTAGGGACCGGGCAGCCGAGCTGAAATGATTGTTTCATATCTCTCAGTGTTATGTCGTCCATTTTTTCTTCCGTTCACTTTGCTGTCGACGTCTGGCGAAAGATGCTTTGCCGATCTCCTAATTGCTGCCTGAATTTCTGATAAGCCAGCTCCGAAAAAAAAAAAAAACCTTGTGAAAAGACGAGAAAACAGTCTGAACTGTCAGCCCGGAAGCAAACACTTGTTTGGCTCATTTTGATTCGTGAAAGAGTACGGCCTGGTTGATTTTTTTAACGAACTTCCATCTGCGTACACGTTTGCAGGGTGTAATCTCCTTTATTCTTGCCACCTCTTATTGAGGGCATAGTTCGAGAGGTTTACTTGCCACTACATTTTTATGTGACTTTGTGTGTGTTTTCAGATTTCGCCAATTTTGAGACAAGGAAAAACGCCCAGTCCATTATTCTGAGCCTATATTCTTAAGTATAATATTCTCAACCCAGTACAAAAACCTAACCTACGCTCTATTTAAATTTTTAAACACTGTTCCTTGAAAACTTCATGGGATCTACCGGTTGATTATTCTTACTCCCACATGGACTAGAAGGAATCAGGATGCAGCAGGACCCCTGCCATAAAAATTGATGGTATGTTACCCCGGTTGGGCTTACGAACAAGCACGCTTACCGTACACCTCCTTTTTGTGCTCGTGAATGCAAAATATGTAAATAACGACTGCTAGGTCCGAAATCTGTCATCGCAGGTATTTTTCAGGTAAAACCTTTCGCAATGAAAAAATTACCCGGACGCCTGCTGAACATACCTTATGATGTCGGTATTGCAAATGCATTAGTGTACAATTGCAGAACGAGCGTGATTAGTCTTATAACTACCATTCTATATATTTCATGTATTTTTCTTTTTCAGTTACTCTGATTAAAAATGGACGTGCATCAGCATCGCCGAACACAGATCTATGCTTTTAAACTCGTACAATGCTAATTGCAAAGTTACAATTATCGTATGATGAGTTACCACGTTGGAGGCCCCACCCTGAGCGTTTTATACAGCAGCTGAACGCAGGCGCTTGACCGTCGCTCATGCGGCAACGCCCGCTCAGGCCTGGGCATACCCTCACTCCCAAGTGCACGCAAGAACAGGCGACCGCCGGTGACGTGCGAGTGCTGAGCAGGAAAGACCCCGGGCAATAGGTCGCTTACAGAGCGCTTCAAGAAGGAAACACAGATATTGTGACCACTCGGCCATGTTTTGTGTTCCGACATCTGGCGTTAAATGTTTTTGCGCCATGATCAAGTGATTTTCGACGAACATAGTTAACTAGTGCTTTCGCATAAAACTGGGCTAATCGGTAGATAAATGTTGGAATAGCTAAAGCTCATTCCGCAGGACTTTGGTTACCAGTGAAGACAAAACAAATCACTCGTAAGGACCGAATTTTATCGATCTGAAAGAGAAAAGAAGAGTAAAATAGGCCTATCAAATTATAAGCGGTTTCAAAGATTTGCACCTAGTGGCACTCCCGCTGGGTGCTTCAAACGATTTAGAAGTCGACAAGGCCATCGAGTTGTTATTTTAGACATACTGTTTCTTAACGAGAAATTCAAAATGAAGTGCAACGCAAAACATCAAATACTATATAGCAGGCTTTAAAAAAAATTGTAGCATCAGGATAGGATGTTTCGTTTGCTTCGGAAATTTGCACGTTTTCTGCAATTGATTCTGCGGCGCAAAGCAACAAATTTGGAGACACTCGCATATACGATTGCCAAACGTATAAACATTTTTAAAAATTATCATTTCTCAATCGTTTGAAAGTATTCTCTTCCTTAAGGAAGAATGACCTGATTAAGCAGTGGATTATTTAATCAATCTTTTGTACAATCGTTTAAAGGCTTCATTTTCTACGGATAAAAACTGTCGACGCAGCAACTGTCGCCATCGTCTGTCGACGCTGCAGTGACAGGCTGAAATCTTGAGATGCACATTGAAGATATACATATGAAATAAAGAAAAAGAATTAGGAGTGTGAGTTACTTCCTTCAGTTCAAAATTCTTCGAAAGATTCTAGTCGTCCCCTGCCGTTGGCACATTACACTTTCTTTGCTCTGCTCTCCTACCCGTCACTGTCCTCTTCTTCCCATCGCTTTGAGTGATAATTTGAATGAAGGGTCGTTCAATGCGATCCCATTTTTTTCGCTTCGCACTTCTTGCACGCCATTTGTACGAACAGCGTATCTCTTTTTTACATTGCCGTTCTGCATCTGACGGGCACTGCACGAGGACGGCAACTGTTCTCTTCGTGATTTCGTGTATTTATCTCGACGAGATAATTTTATACACCACTTTACCTCATTTTTACCTTCCACATGTATTGGTTTAGGCAGTACATACTCCGGTTGATGCGGTCGCTAGCGAATCACTGTTAGCGCTTGTATCTAAATAGACATAGGTCAGTTTGCATAGAGATTACTTCCTGTACATGCGTAGGTTCCCCAAAGTGTCTCGTTTGCCCTATTTCATGAGTAGATTGACCAAGCTCTTCGTCTGCAGGAGATACAGAAAAACGACCACACAACACAGTGGTTACGGGAGCACTCACACCCTTGAACACAGACGCACACTGTGCAGCAGCCTCGGGATTTCCGTACACTGACCTTCTGACTCTACTGAAATCCATAGTTCGGAGGATTATACATTATCTGATCCCAAAAGAACTTACTGCTATCGAAATGGTGCAAACCTCCAAATCATTAAACGTGGAGAACACCAATGCCAAACAGCGATAACTTTCTGCTCCTCTGGTGGAACTTTCACAGCCTCTGTGGCGTAGCAGCCGAACTAAATGAGTGCATCAAAAGCATGGATACCAATCCAATGGCGCTTTGCTACAAGAAATACGCGGAACACAGCCCATTTTATAGGGCTACAGAGCGTTACACGGCACCCGACATAAGATTTCACTCTGTTAAAACCCTCCACAAGCGGTTGTAGAGAGCAGGACAGTCCTTTGCGGCCTTGGGACAGTAACGCACACCCAGATCCCTACTTCCACCTTCTATACACGCTCCCACGAAGTAGCGTCTCCCCGGCTGCACTTTGGATGTCGCAACTACACGATTCGCCCTTATGCGTGCCCCACGCACTGCTGAACGTGAGGCCACGAGCGTGAAATTCTCCGGGATACGCCGCATTTGCGCGTTTTACCCACATGATGCTGCGAATTCGCTGCGATTTCAATGCCAGAACAAAGCCTGGAGGTACCAGATTTCTCGCGGTCGAGAACTACAACTGCTGGAATAGGCCGACGAAGCCGAGCTGCAGCTTTAGAACGACCTTAGTCAGCCGAGTTGACAAGGCGGGAACCCTGAAAGACGTATTACCAACCCGGACTTGACGTGGAGAACAGCCAATGAAGTGGCAGCATGATCTCTCGAGATAGTGCCATGGAGCAGAGCTCACTACCCCACCTGAATCAAACTTTCCGCTCGAGACAAGTGTAGGAAGCGCGTGCTCTACACGAACTGCCAGTTTCGGGGACATACTTGACCAGCTGACAAGATAGGGTGGACCAGACAAAAGCCGTCCATCATTGGTAGACAACCTTCTGATGACTGCAGAAGCTGCTACTAGCGCTTCAGAGGTAGAAGGAGACTTCCCATTACTGGATCGTCACCTGGTCAATGACCACCTAAGAAAAGCGCAATAATTCATCTGATTAGCTTAACCCAAAGATTACTGGCTCCTTCACCGAGCTTCCCAAGACATCGCCCACCGAATACTTCAAGCCATCCTTGTGAGCCAATGCAGCTACGGGTCCCTCTGGTTCCTTCCACGAAACGTGAGACAGGAAAGCTGGAGTCGCTTTAAATTCTAGCCCTTCATGTGGTCACGGTGCTTCCAAGGTGCACAAAGGTACCTAAGCTGTACCACTATGCTAGGCTTTGCACTGTAGAAAAAATGGACCTGCACGATCGCGAGAAATGCACGAATACCAAAAACTCACACTGCAAGGGAGCCGGTTACTGACCGCTCCTGCCCACATTCCACTGCGGGACAAGCCACTTTCACGGAAGCACATGCCTACATGAGAGGACGCGCTTATTACAGCACATCCGCCAGTTCCCTTTAAAGCTCACCGTCGAGGCATGGACCGCAGCGAACCTCGCTGATTGTAGCAGGTGCTACTTCCCGGCACAATCAACTTAAGGTAATACAAAATTCAAGTGTGATTACAAAATCAACTGTAATCAACTGTATTACTACTCTCAAACCCAGGATATAAAAAACTTGAGCTTTGTTCTATAATAGGTTACAGGTTGTCACCCATCACCCCGAAAAAGGCAGTTACCTGAAACATACATCCATTGATTGTAATGAGGCACTCAAGTGAGTCACTGGTCCACCGAGGTGCAATAGCACTGTCCAAGCTATTAAACATACATGCGAGGCATTCAGGGTGCATTCTGTGGTAGTGGTAACGGTACGCTGGATTCCTGGGCATCTGGGACATCAGCCAAACGACAAGCCGCATGTATTGGCAAGCAGCGATTCATTACAGTTCTCCCAACTCGCGATATCTGCGAGACCGGCGAGACCTGCGAGACGTTCTCCATGAACCAGATTTGGAGCGCGGCCGTCGACGTAATCGATTAAGGCAGGAATTATCAAATACCATTCCCCCCACATGGCGCGACTTGAGCAATCTTGCTGACGGTATTGGCGATATCGCGGACCCCGAGCCCCCAAACATAAGCTGGAATCAACCGTGGCGATGTGTTGTAAGGCGAAGGGTAGAAACCGCAAACGGTGACCTTCGGAGCGCAGGTCAAGCTCCGGCGGATGGACTCGCTGTCTGTTTACCAGGCGGGGAGCTCCGGGACGTCTTAAGCTATCAGAATAAGGCTGACGGAGAAAGTATTCCCGTCTTCCTGCTTTTATACTGTGCTGTATTGTATTATCTAAACTCCCCCAAACGTTATGGGCCCCCGATAAGGGGCCCCACCAAAGTTTCATTCCCACCTTTTTCAAAAACTGTATTTTCGACAAACCGTGAAGAACTATTTTCGTTTTTATGTGATTGACTCAGCTGACCCAGCAAGACCTGTCGCTTCGCTGTCCCTATTCCTCGTCTCGAAGTTTCTGCAAAGCACAATAGCTGAAAAGTATCAAGCTAAAAAGCTCAGTACGGGAGAAATCCTTGTAGAACTCAATGCCGAACAACAAGCCCGCAAACTTCTTGCACAAATTTGCATCCATGATCTGGAAATCAGGGTCACACCCAACCGGATCCTTAATACCTCCCAGGGTGTGATTTCTGAGACAGGTCTCCTTACGAAAACAGATGCCGACCTTCTCGAAGGTTTAAAGAATCAGGGCGTCACAGCCTTGCGCCGCATCACGATTCGTAGGGACGATAAGGTAATCCCCACGAAACATATTATCCTGACCTTTGACCCTCGGCACTTCCACAATTTATAAATGCACGCTTCATCCGATGTTCCATTCGCCCGTACATATGGAGCCTGCGCCGCTCCTTCAAGTGCCAGCGGTTCGGGCACAGTACAACCTCTTGCTGCGGCAGAACAACCTGTCCGAATTACGCCGCAAAGAATCACCCAACCGACAATTGCAATTCTCAGAACCTTACATGTTCAAACTGCAGGGGCCCACATGCGGCCTACTCCAGGAAATGGAGAAGTTTCAGCAAGAGAAACAAATATTCAACTTGAAGGTGACAGAGAACGTCACCTTCACAGAGGCGCGGAACAGGTTCGCCTCTTTCCCCCTGGGGAGGTACGCCGACGCAGCTCACCGGTGGGGCGGAACGGCGTCTGGTTTCCACAGGTCTGGTTCAGTGAGTCTGACTTGGTCCCTCCCCCAACCCCCAACTGGGTTGCCTGTGGCAGCCCAACCCGTCACCACACCGCTTGCTGAGGCAGCAGCGGTTGTAGTGCCAACCGCTTCCATCGGGACCGGTGCAGATCCCACCTGTGCCTCCCCGTCCTCCAGTGCGTTGGAGGGCGCCGAGGAGATGGACACTGGGGGCCCCGCATCAGCTGCCACCGCAACCAAACCGCCCGTTCCACCTCTGGCGCCCCCGACGCCCGCGGCGAGGGCGGCTCAAACGAAGGGTGCCCGAAGGGGGGCCAAGTCTGGGGGGCCCAGCCCGTCGGGCAACTCTTTCACATCTGACGAGCAGATGGATGTCGGGCTGTTCCTGCCTGCAACGCAGCGCAAGGAGCGGCCGCCAACTTCCAAGCCTACGGAAAGGCCCGAAGAGCCCACTCTCAGAGTAACAGTCCCGAAAGACGACACTTCAACACACACCCACACTCCATTCATTCTAAATGTAAATAATGGGAACAGAAAATATAATAAATGGAACTGCAGAGGCCTCCTTAAAATATTGTCGATGTGGATGAGATGCTCCATGCCAATCAGCCAAGTGTCCTGTGTCTCCAAGAAACACACCCCAATTCCAAAAAGACAAATTTCTTAAGTAGGTACATGGTATTCAGAAAGGACTGGGTTGGTTGCACACACTCTTCGGGTGGTGGGGCCATTCTAGCCAGGAAATCATTAGCATGCCACCCTCTCTCTTTAAACACTGTCCTTGAGGCTGTAGCCATCCGCCCGATAATATTTATTAGGTTGATAACAGTGTGCTCCACTTATATACCTCCTGATCTTGCGCTTTCGAGCTATGAATTCGAGGCACTGGTTGACCAGCTACCCGAACCATACATCCTCACAGGCGACCTTAATGCGCACAAGTCACTTTGGGGCTCCTCCAGAACTGATGCCAGAGGTCGCCTGATAGAGACGTTTCTTACAATCTTGGGAGCATGCCTTTTCAACAAAAAGAGCCTACATACAATATCTTAGGACACAATACAACTCACATCTTGACTTGGCTATTAGTTCTGCAATAGCCTTTCTATGTTTTGAGGGGGGTGTGGGCACGGACCCATATGGTAATGACCACTTCCCCACTTCACTAACGTATATAGGTAGAGGCCCAGGCAGCCCATGCTCCAACAGGTTTAATGAATCAAAAGTAAACTGGAATACATTTACAGAAACATCTAAACTACACAACACATTCATAAAACACCTACACGTGGAGGAAGCCGCTCAACTCATCACGGCGCACATTCTCAACGCTACCGAAAAGACCATTCCCCAGGCCTCTAGTGCGTCCCGCCACCCAAGGAGGTCCTGGTGGAACTAGGACTGTAGGCGGGCACGACAGGCCCAGAACAAGGTGTGGGGTGTCCTTCGCCGGTACCCCACATCAGATAATCTCAATTCCTTTACACGGGCAAAGGCCTTTGGGAAGCCTGTGCGTCGTGAGGCGAAAAGGGGTAGTTGGAGCGCCTTCCTCACTTCCATCAACTCATACACCGACACTCACAAAGTTTGGACATGAATAAGCAAATTCAAGGACAACAGACACACAGCCTGCCCCTGGTTAGCACAAAAGGGGACACACTCGAAGACCATGCTAACACACTTGCACAAAACTTTGAACACGTGTCCAGTTCAGCACAGTGCACAAACACTTTTATAAAACACAAAACACCTGCGGAAAAGAAGTACCTGCGTGATAACAACAAAGTCGCACAATTCCTAAAACTCTCCTTTTTCAATTCATGAGCTGAAAGCCGCTCTGACCACATGTAAGCCTTCATCTCCAGGTGCAGACAAAATCACATACTCCATGATACAACACCTACACTTAGGCACTGTTGAAACACTCCTACATATATACCACAATATATGGCTTTCGGGACACATTCCAAACTCTTAGAGGGAGGCCATAGTAGTTAAGTTCCTGAAGGAAGGGAAGGACCCTTCCTCTCCCGCCAGTTATCCACCCATCGGCCTGACCAGCTGCCTGTGCAAGCTTCTCGAGAAGATGATCAACAGGAGACTCGTGTACTTTCTTGAGTACCATGGTCTTCGCGAGAGCTGCCAGGCTGGCTCCTGGGCGGGGAGATCCACGAATGATCAATTGGTTGCGTTGGAATCATAAAAAAGGATGCCTTCGTACACAAGCAGTTCTGTGGCTGTGTGGTGTATGGGTCGGCGACTAAAAAAACGTTGCAAATGCTTGACCCAGCGCTACATTTGGGGCTACGTCTTGCATTGGGTGCTTTTCGCACTGGCCCGGTCGAAAGTTTGGATGTCGAGTGCAACAAGTGGTCCCTTGAAAACCAACGTGACGCACATGGACGTACTTTATGCTTTTAAAATTTCATCGCTGAACAACCATCCTTTTTATCCTGTCTTTACAACACATCCACATCTCTGGTCTTTGTAAAGCGCCCATCCGTTCCTTTGCCCTTTTTGCTTGGAGTTTGAGAGCAAACCACGGATCTCAGCACTTCGTTTTTAGATGTGTACAGATCATCCTTTTTACACATTTTACCGCCTTGACAAGTTCGCCCTTTCTCCTGTGACCTCTCTTTTATGAACCTTGACAAAAATCGAGTACCACGTGCTGCAATACTGCAGCCCTTTCTGTCTCTGCCGTTTAAATACCCACGTGCAGAATTTTACAGTGACGCTTCCAAAACCTCCCCTACTGTGTCCTGCGCTGCTCATGGTCCAAATTTTAATGCAGCCAGAAGCATGAGCATACACACAACAATTTTTTCAGCAGAAGGGTATGAAATTTTGATAATTGCACAACTCATTCTTGAAAATGATATTCCCAATTCCCTCATCAATACAGATTGGTTGAGTGTTGTTCGCTCCCTATCATCGCACAGGCCACCCAAAAACCACCTAGTTAAGCTTCTGTTCAACACCATTATGTCGGTCTGTGCGCAAAAGCATGAGCTGCTCCTCTGCTCTGTCCCATGACACTCTGGGATCGCTAGATACGAGTTGGCAGACGAGAGAGCCGCTGCTGCAGCACTAGGGAACACTACCCTATACTGACTTCAAGCCATACATGAGAAAACACTTGCGCAGAACATAACAAACACACTGGAATGAACAGACAGACAACAAACTACATGTAATAAAGCCACACTTGGGACGGTACACAGCTGACTCACACAACAGACACACCAAAGTCGCCTTGGTTAGGCTAAGGATAGGGCACACCCATGCAACGCACTCGTATCTGCTCACGGCATCTTCAAGACCCCAGTGCAGCTGGTGCGAAGAGGCCCTATCTGTAGTTCACATACTCATTCAATGCAAGGCGCTCGACACCACACGACACAAACATTTTCTTCAACTGTACAGACAACACATCCCACTACACCCATCACACTTCTTGGCCGACCACCCAATGTTTCCTAACAAGCGTGTTTTTCAGTTTTTATCAGACATCTACTGTTTACAGCTTCTTTCATATCATGCATATTCACACTGGCCTTATACACCAGCCAATCTTCATGCATTCGCTTCACTTTTGTCTTTACTCAGACCATTAGGTATTTAATTGCATGTCTAGCCTCATAAAATAACTTTGTCTTTGGTGCTCTTAGCCCTCGTCGGCCTAACACCATTAACCTGAAACCATCATCATCATCATCAAATATCATTCCACCATGCCATGACACCGCACTCCTCGGTCACACCCGAGGTGCTCCGGTGTTCGTCAACCGGGAGAGATCCGGGGACGCTTATACTGATGATGTGTTTGCTCAATCGTGGAATTTCCTCCACCATCCAAATTCTCATTACTGCAAACTCCTTAACGGTGGTTCCGCCGCAGCGCTTCTCAGATAAGTCAGATGCTTTATCTTCAAAATTTACGAGACCCCAGCAATACGCCATCTCGTTTGGATGTGCAGCGCATGGCCTGCTTCGTGAAAAAAGCTCTGACAACTGGGTCCTCTCTAATGAGGACTTGCAGTGGCCAAAATACGTTCACCGCGTTGTGGAACTTAGTGTGTGAGGCAGCCACGGCCAGGCATTATTAACCAACTCCTTTCACCCTGCTGACTCGAGCCATTTACAACAAACATATTTGCATGTCTTTTTGTCTCATTGAGCTGACAGGTACCTTTCAATGAGGTTATATTTTATGTGGTTTGGGTTAAAAGACGCGGTGCTTAAAAATCTCTTCGAGCAATGCAGGCACATTTTCTCTGTAATGTCTGTGAAGCTACGGGTTCATATCCATCCTATACACACTCCTAAACTACCAAAAATTATATACTTCAGTAGTATTGTGTATACATCGAATCACGCTTTATTATGTAGTAGGTTGCCCTCGTCCTTACTCCAGGTGTAAGCGTTTTTACTTTCTATAAATGGAATCGCGTTTTATGTTTTACGTCTTCCGCTTGCCTTTGGTCCGGAACTGTTTTTGACGCTCATGACAAGTAAGACAAGCCATCTGAAATAAAAAGTACCATACTGCATTTTTCCCATTAAAAAACAAAACTGATCCAAAATATTTTCCGTACTATATATCCGGAATGATTCTTACACATTACAAATTAAGAGCAGAATATCGCGGTAAAAAGGTTGTATGTGTGGGCGATCACAGCCAGCTTCTTCCAAACCTTGACTATCTAACATTTAGTTCGCTCTAATTGAAATTCAACGATTTTCAGCTCCTCAATGTGAGGTTTTTCTTAGGCGGGGCGTATTTTGCGTTAAACGAACCATTTCGGTGTTTTTTGTGGAAAGCTGCTCGCAATTATTTGCTTGAAACCTGATGATGGTTGCTCCGAGTAAATGTCGACACGCACCAAATTTTGATACAACGTCATGAACATCTCCCTTGCTTCATCAAGCATTTTAGAACCACTAGTGGTCATTTTTCTTTTAAAATATCCACACTTTATCTCAGCATTCTCTGGTTCGGCCGCTTATTGAGTTCGGCTCTACCTTGCAGTGCAATGTCGGTGGCATATAAATCAACTCTATTTATTTATTGCTGACTTCCAAGTTGCGATCGATCAACACTATTGTTTTCTGTACAATCTCCATGTACATTACTCATGCATGCCAGGTATTATAACAAAGAGTTATTGCCATCTGATACTTTAAAACAAAACTTTTGCCCATAAAAATGTTATTTACCGCAGCAAAAAAGGCTTTTTTGTCTATAAAATACAACATTAGGGCGGCTGTAACTACACTCAGAACGGTGTGTTTGTCAAGTGCGAAAACTGGCAGCCGTGATCCATTATCTCATCTTTTCAGGCTTTACGAAAAAATTAAGGTTCCTAATTTATAGAACTAAGGGGAATGAAGTGTTGCCTGCTCCACATTTGTATTTTTACAGTCTAAATCTTTATGAGACTTGTTAGTCATGAGTGTGTTGCACAGCAGAGTCTAAGCCCCTTTGTTCGTTCCGTAGCTTCCATTTCCAGCATACTTTTCGGCTGATATATGTCCGTGGTACTGATATACATGGCCGCACTGTAAAGAACGCAGACTGACGTTTCTTCCAAGCGAAGTGTGAGATGTTGTTTGAAATCTTCCGGAACACCATCAAAGACCATAACGAGGTGTTTGAACGTATTGAGGAACATGGAAAAACTTGAAAGAGTTGGAAATTTACTGCTAAGAACATTTTGGCATGCTAATTAAATAATACGCAGAAAGTATAATGCTTGAGTTGCTGAATCATGTATGAACGGAACAACCGTAGATGTCGTATTCAGAAACAGATGTGCATTTTAATATACCCGAATAGAGGCCACTTACAAAAACAAAAGCCCTCAACGAAACTTATTAGTTTTCTATTTCAATCATGCCCCCTTTGTCTTCTTTTTGTATTTGCTAACAAATATTTCTGGAATTTTATGATTGGTAGTTGTCATTTTTATGGACTAAAAAACATCCTCCTCCCAACAAGCCATCACATAAAGATGCCACCTGTCCTTATGCAGGTTAGAGATTCCAAAACGTAACCACTGAGCTAGATTCATATAGAAAACAATCACCAGAGTATCAACACCGTTAAGGTGAATGACAGGCGAAGCTAAATACAATACTTCTCATACTGGTGAAAAAAGAAGGTACATGTTTTTTTCACCAAACGGTGATGGTTGTGTCTATGGCATTGCAATTACATAAAAAATTTGAAAGGCCAGTCTTTTCTTTGAGCAAACACTCATGAATCTTTTGTTCCCTTCGCACGGTGCCCGTGCAATTGAGAGGATACTGGAATTCTACAACGGTAGCTGCTTCTTTGCGAGATACTTAATCAGAAAAATAAATAAAATACGATGCACAACGACAGACATCTTCGCAAGTTTTACCCATTTAGTTTGCCGCAATATAGTTAGTTAAAACAATTGTTACAGCCTTTTCCTTTAACCGTACTCCTGCAGCAGAAAGCCGATATATGAATAGCACATGGGCATTATATAACATTAGTTACTTCGTTGTGAACAAGTTCAGTCAAGAAAACGAATGTAAGCGTAATAATGGGTAGGTGTTAGCGGCAAATTGTCGCATAACTGTTAACGCGAATGTTTTAAAAAACAAAAGTTACAGCCATTTGGTGCTGAGAATTTCTGGCAAGCTTAGCGTTTCCACAAGGCGTATTATTGTTTTGCAAAACAGCACTCCACCAAACTTTTTCCGTAAACAGCCTAAGTGGCTGAACGAACACAGTAAAAGCCGTCTCCCCTTTTATGCAAAACGTTGGTATCACAGCAATTAGGCGCTTGTTGGTAACCCAGATAAAAACATAACATCTAGATGTCATTTTTGCGGGAAGGGGGTTGCTTTAATGCATAACGTACTTACAAACAAAAAAATGTGTTTTTCTTTGATCCAAAAAAGGCACTCCATACCACGATCTCTACAATACTAGAGCAACAATAGCTCATAGTGTACACCCGGCCGGCATTATATATTTTTAAGAAATTCTGAAATGCATCTGCTGAATATCCCGAAATGGGTGAGGTGCCTACAACGCCCAGATACCCACACAAAATCCAACCAACCGGAAATACAAAGAAGTAATTTGCCTTGACAAGTTTACGTCACGAGTTGCAATATTTTATTTCCCATTCGAATCTAAACACAATAGTTTCATGAACCAAAGAACGCCTCATCAAAACAAATGTTATAAGCCAGCATTCGCGTCATGTTCTCCGGAGGGGTCTTTTGTAAATAGCCCCGTGGCCCGAAAAGAAGTCCTATAATAGCAAATCTCCCATTTCTTCAAGTGGAACGTTGCCAAGCTCAAGGCAGAGCTTGCGACAAGCAAATTATCTTCTGGGAATTAAAGTGAAGTTCAAGTGTACTTACAGAATTTTGTAGAAAGAGCGCTGACTGCCGCCTCTTTGTCTATGCGTTGTTACCCAATTACACAATTCTGCTTGGCAGGCACAGCTTATTACATTGGCACTTGACCCACCTACCCCCCGCTGTACTTATTTTTTTTGTTTGTGGCCGTGGCTTGTCTATTCAGACTACGTGAACATGAACGTTGATATTACAAATCCGGATATGCGGCATACCATGGTCTTTGACCGTCATCGAATGCAGGAGCTTCATCTCTGCAAAAAAGCTCGGTGACCCGTCTCATGTCCACTAATTTCCCCCAATGATCCTGTCGTCAGATGTAGCGTGGCTGCTTTTCCAGTCGAAAAACGCAACAGAAAAATACTACAGAATGATCCTGTGAGAGAATGCGACATTCGGTAGTCTGTAGTAAACCCTGTTCTATAGTCTGTAGTAAATACGGTCCTGTAGTCTGTAGTAACTCCTGTCCTGTAGTCAGTCGTAAATCCGGTCCTGTAGTCTGTCGTAAATCCTGTCATGTAGTCAGTCGTAAATTCTGTCGTGTAGTCTAAAGTAAAACCTGTACTGTTCTGTTATAAATACTGTCATGTCTGTTTTCAGCCATCTAGTCTTGTAGTAAATCCTGTCATCTCTTGAACCTCAACTTGTTTTGCATAATAAATTTACTTTCTGTAATGTTTTTTTTTCTAATAAGTAAGTGAGGTATGCAGCATGTGCATAACCATTTCAAGAGAATTATGACCAACAACATATGCACTGGGGGGGGGGCATCCTTGCCTTTCTGGTACAAGCTTAAAACAGAGACCGGTCGCCGAAAATTTCGTCCATACTGCGGAGAGTGTCCATTATAACGGGGACCATATTAACGAGACATGACTGTACCAGCATGAGAGGACGCGCTTGTTATAACACATCACCCCGCTCCCTTTAAACCTCAGCGTCACGACACGCACCGCAGCGAACCTCGCTAGTTGTAGCAGGTGCTACTTCCCGGCACAATCCTTTTCAGGTAATACAAAATTCAAGTGTAATTACGAAATCAAGTGCAATCAACTGTATTACAACACTGAAAAACAGATATTTAAAAAATTCAGATTTCTTTTATAATAGCAGGTATCCAATTTGCATGCCAGGTTGTCACCCATCACCACGAACAAGGCGACTACCAAGAGCATATATTCATTGGCTGTAATGAGAAACTCAAGCGCGTCATCGGGCCACCGAGACCCAATAGCACTGTCCAGACTATCCAACAGGCATGCGAGGACCCCGCACGGGGCACCTTGACTAATCTTGGTGACGGTACTGGCGATTCCGTGGACCCCGACCCCCCCAACATAAGCTGTGACCTACCGTGTTGATGTGTTTTTAAGGTGAAGGGTAGAAACCTCTAACGATGGCCGTCGGAGCCTTGGTCAAGCTGCGGCCGATGGGCTCCCTGCCTGTCTACCAGGGAGAGAGCTCCGGGACCTCTTTGACTACTAGGGTAAGGTCAAAGAAGAAAGTACCCACGTCTCCCTGCTTTTATACTATGCCGTATGGTATCTTCTAAACCCCCCCCCCCCAACCGTGATCGGCCCCCTAAAAGGGGCCGCACCAAAATATCGTTACCTTCATTGCCATCTTTGACATTTCCTGAACCAGATCATTACTCTCGATTTCTTGTCATGGAGTCCCTCAATCAAACCCACCCTCTAGCATCTCAGTCAGACTTCTTGATCGCCAAGTATCTTGAAGCAATAATAGGAAAATCGTATAAGTGCAAAAAACAAAGAACTGGTGAACTCCTAATAGAAATAAATGACAAGCAGCAGTCTGCAAAGCTTCTAGCTCAGACTAGACTGGCTGATCTCAACATCAGGGTCACACCCCATCGGAGCCTCAACAGCTCGCAGAGTGTGATATCCGAAACAGATCTCCTGAACGAAACGGATGCGGATCTCCTTGCCGGCTTGAAGGATGAGGGCGTCACTGCCGTGAGACGCATCACTATCCGCAGAGATGACAGGGAGATTCCCACCAAGCACATTATCTTGACTTTTGACCGCGCAGTTCTTCTACAACACGTACCTGCAGGGTTTATCCGTTGCTCTATCCGTCCGTACATCCCGAATACGCGGTGCTGTTTTAAGTGCCAGCGGCTCGGGCATCGGACAAACTCTTGCCGTGGCCGAACGGCGTGTGCAAAATGCGCGGCGCACAATCATCCAACTGACAACTGTCCATCCGACGCCCTCTGTTGTGTGAACTGCGGCGGGCCGCATGCAGCGTACTCCCGCAATAGTGAAAAAAAGATAATCAACAGAAAGAAAACTGAGAACATCACCTCCCCAGAGGCGCGAAAGAGGTTCGCCTCTTTCCCCCTGGGGAGGTACGCCGACGCTACTCGCCGGGGGGCGGAGCGGAGTCTGGTGTCCACAGGGACCCAGTTCAGCGAGTCTGACCTGGTCCCTCCTACACCCCCCCGGGGGTGCCTCAGGCATCCCAATCCGTTGCCACGCCGCTTGCTGAGGCAGCAGTGGTTGGGGTGACAACCTCTTCTGTAGGAACCGGTGCCCCTCCCGCCCCTGACTCCCCGTCCTCCAGTGCGTTGGAGGGTGCTGACCGGATGGACACCGGGGGCCCCGCATCGGCTCCCACCGCCACCGCACCTCCCGTGCCACCTCTGGTGCCCCGAGCGCCCTCGGCGGGGGCGCCTCAAACGAAGGGCTCCCGAAAGGGGGCCAAGTCCAGGGGGCCTGGACCGCCGGGCACCCTTCTGGCATCCGACGAGGAGATGGATGTTACGCCGTTCCTGCCTGCAACGCAGCGCAAGGAGCGGCCTCCGATGTCTAAGCCGACAGAAAAGCCTAAAAATCCTAGAATAACAGCCTCGAAAAACCACACATAAACAAACACACACACACTCCAGTTATTCTTAAATTTAAATAATGGGAACAGAAAACATCATCCATTAGAACTGCAGAGGCCTCCTTAAAAATCTTGACGATGTGCATGAGATTCTGCATGCCAGTCAGCCAAGTATCATGCGTCTTCAGGAAACCCACCTCAATTCTAAACAAATTACTTGAACAGGTACATGGTATTCAGAAAGGACAGGGTTGACTGCACACACTCTTCAGGAGGTGTGGCAATTGTCGCCCGGAAATCCTTAGCCTGCCACCCTGTCACACTGAACACGGTCCTTGAGGCTGTAGCAATCCGTACGATAATATTTAATAGGTTGATAACGGTATGCTCCATTTACATATCTCCTGATGTTGCACTTCTGAGCTCTGATTTCGAGACACTGGTTGACCAGCTGCCCGAACCATAGATACTAACAGGCGACCTTAATGCGCGCAACTCTGGGGCTCCTCCAGAACGAATACCCGAGGTCGCCTGATAGAGAAGTTTCTTACATCCTCCGGAGCATGCTTTTCAACAAAAGACAGCCTACATACCATAACTTAGGACACAATACATACTCGCATCTTGACTTGGCTATTGGTTCCGCAGTTCTCTTTCCATGTCTGGAGTGAGGTGTGGGCACAGACCCATATGGTAGTGACCATTTCCCCACTTCCTTAATGTACATAGGAAAAGGCCCATGCAGTACATCATCCCATAACAGGTTTAATGAATCAAAAGCAAACTGGAGTACATTCACAGAAACATCTAAACTACACCACAGAACCATAAAACACCTACACATGGAGGAAGCAGCCCAACTCGTCACGGCACACATACTCGACGCCGCCGAAAATTGTATGCCCCAGGCCTCCAGTGCGTCCCGCAACCCAGGGAGGCACTGGTGGAAAGAAGACTGTAGGCAGGCGCGAGAGGCCCAGAACAAGGCGTGGGGTGTCCTTCGCCGGTACCCCACGCCAGATAATCTCATTTCCCTTATACGGGCAAAGGCTCTTGGGAAACGTATGCGTTGTGAGACGAAATGGGAGAGTTGGCGCGCCTTCCTCACTTCCTTCAACTCATACACCGACACTCACAAAGTCTGGACACGAATACGTAACCTCAAAGGAAAACAGACACACAGCCTGCCCCTGGTCAGTACAACAGGGGACACACTAGAAGACCAGGCTAACACACTTGCACAACACTTCCAACACGTTTCCAGCTCTGCACACTACACAAACACTTTCCTAAAACATACAAATACTTGTGAAAAGAAGTCCCTACATAACAATAACAGGTCGAAATGTGGTTACCATTCTGAATTTACACTCTATGAGTTGAGGGTTGCCCTGAGCACATGTAAACCTTCAGCTCCAGGGGCAGATAAGATTACATACCCCATGATACAACACCTACACCCAGACACTCTTGAAACACTCCTACACCTATACAATAAAATGAGGCTTTCGGGGCAGATTCCACACTCTTGGAAGGAGGCCATAGTAGTAGCATTCCTGAAGGAAGGGAAGGACCCTTCCCCTCCTGCCAGTTATCGTCCCATCGCCCTGACAAGCTGCCTGTGCAAGCTGCTCGAGAAGATCATAAATCGCAGGCTCGTGTACTTCCTTGAGTACAACGGTCTTCTCGAGAGCTGCCAGGCAGGCTTTAGGGTGGGGCGATCTACCAACGATCAACTTGTTGCGTTGGAATCCTTCATAAAAGATGCATTTGCTCATAAGCAGTTCTGCCTTACTGTATCCTTTGATCTTGAAAAGGCTTACGACACAGCCTGGCGATATGGCATCCTTAGCCACCTGAAGTCCTTTGGTGTGTCAGGTAACATGTTAAATACCATTTCTAGCTACATGTCCACGAGGACATTTCGTGTTAAGGTTGGGTCATCCCTGTCCGGGATACATGTGGAGGAAAATGGTGTGCCGCAAGGTGGAGTTTTAAGCTGCACATTGTTTATAGTTAAGATGAACTCCCTCCGAAAGGCATTGCCACCAACCATTTCTTGTTCCACCTATCTAGACGATGTTCAGATATCGTTTAAATCCTGTAACCTGTCAATTTGCGAACGTCAAGTACAGCTCGGTGTTAAGAAGCTTGCTGGATGGGCGGACCTTAACGGTTTTATACTGAACCCGGGCAAAAGTACTTGTGTTCTGTTCTACCGCACGCGCGGGCTTAGTGCGGACCCTGAGATTGCTGTTGGCCGTGCATCTATTCCTGTTAAACGAGAGCACAAGTTTTCAGGTGTCATATTTGATGACAAGCTCACGTTCACAGCTCACGTCAAAGCACTTAACCATAAATGCCTGTAAACACTAAACATTCTCAAGGCGCTCTCCCACCAATCCTATGGTGGGGACAAAGAACTACTTCTCCGGGTCTTTACCGCCTTAGTCGGGTCCCGGTTAGACTAGGGCAGCGTTGTGTATGGGTCGGCATCAAAAACCGCACAAAAATGCCTGACCCCGTACTCCACTTGGGCCTCCGCCTTGCGTCGGGTGCGTTCCGCACAAGCCGGGCAAAAAGTCTATACGTTGAATGTAACAAGTGGTGCCTTGAGGACCAACGAACGTACATGGACTTGATCTACGTTTTCAAAATTTCATCGATGAATAACCATCCTTTTAAACATGTTTTAATGGTGCATCCACATCACCAGTGTTTGTAAATTGCCCGTCTGTTCCTTTGCCATTTTCACTTAGAGTGAGACAGGAAGATCGGATTTCAACATCTCCTTTTCAGCCATTTACACATCTTCTTTTACTGATGTTTTACCACCCTGGCAGCTTCAACCTGTGTGTTGTGACTTGTCTTTCATGCATATTGATAAAACCAGGGTACCACAAACTGCAATTTTGCAGCACTTCTTCTCCCTGCAGTACAAGTATCAATGTGCAGAGTTTTATAGTGACGCATCAAAAACTGCAACCATAGTGTCTTGCGCTGCTTATGGACCAAACTTTGATGCAGGCAGAACCATAAGCACATAGACCACAATTTACTTAGCTGAAGCATATGGCATATTACTCATTGCACAACACATTCTTGAACACAAAATCTCGAAGTCCATCATATATACAGATTCCTTGAGCGTTGTGCGCGCATTGGCATCATACAAGCCATGCAAAAACAGAATTGTCCATATGGTCTTCAACACTATCATGTCTATATTTGCCCAAAAACTTATTCTGGTGTTGTGCTGGGTTCCAGGCCATGCTGGAATTGGTGGTAATGAGGTTGCGGATCGGAAGGCCGCAGTTGCTGCACTCAGAAACACAGTAGATATAACCATACTACAACACAGTGACCTTAAGCCACAAATTCGACAATACCTTCGTAGGAAATGGCAAGCACAGTGGAATGAACAGACTGATAAGAAACTACACGTAATAAAGCCACACTTGGGACGATACACAACTGACTCACAAAACAGACACACGGAAGTCGTTTGGGTAGGCTGTGGATAGGGCGCACCCATGCAACGCACTCGTATCTGCTGACGGGATCTTCTAGACCCCAGTGCGGCAGATGCGGAGAGTCCCTATCCGTAGTGCACATACTAATCACATGCAAGGCACTTCACACAACACGACACAAACACTTCAGAGAACTCTACAGACAACATATTCCCCTACATCCATCGTTTTTTCTAGGTGACGATGCCATTACTTCCGTGAAACGTGTGTTTGAATATTTGTCAGAAGTCAAGTTTTTAAACCTTATTTCCTATCACGCATAACCAAACTAGCCCTATTCACCAGCCATCACCATTATCTTTAATTGATTTTACTATGTTCGCTTGACACGTTTTTTTTAACCTACCGTTTTGTGCTAACCACTTATCTTGATTAAATAACCTTGTCTCTGGCGCTCTTTGCCCTCGTTGGCCTTGCGCCATTAAACACTTACCATCATCATCATCAGGCATGCGAGGTGTTCAGGGCAGATTCTGGGGCACTGGTAACGGTACACTGGATTTCTTGGCATCTGGAACATCTACGAAACGACAAGGCGTATGTACTGGCGAGCAAGGGTTCATTACAGCGCTCCCAATTCGTGATCCCTGCGAGACCAATTACGCTTTCCGTGATCCTGATTTGGAGCACGGCCGCTGACTCAATCGATGGAGGCAGGAATTATCAAATACCACTCTGCCATGTGATGACCCTGCACCCCTCGGTCTAACCCGAGGTTCTCAGGTGTTAATCAACCAGGAGAGATCCGGGGACGCTTATACTGACGATGTGTTTGCTCGATAATGTAATTTCCTGCACCATCCGAATTCTCAAAACTGCAAACACCTTCAAGGTGGTTCCGCCGCAGCGCTTCTCTGACCAGTTTGATGCTTCAGCTTCGAAACCTACGTGACCCCAGCAATCCGCCATCTCGTTTTGATCTGCGGCGCACTAGACCTGCTTCGCGCAAAAAGCCGTCTCAAATGGGTCCCCTCTAATGAGGACTGGCCCCGACCAAGATACGTTTACCGTGTTGTGGCATTTATCTGTGATGCAGCCATGGCGAGACATTATTAACCATCTCCTTTCTTCCTGTGGCCTCGAGCCATTTCAAACAAACTTATTTGCATGTCTGTTTCGCTCAATGAGCGGACATGTACCTTTGAATGAGGTTATATTTATGTGGGGTTTTGGGTAAAATACGCTGTGCTTAAAAACTTCTTCGAGCAATGCAGGCAAATTTGCTCGGTTATGTGTGTGAAGGTACGGCTTGATATCGTCCTATACGCAATACTAAACGACCAAAAATTATATATTTTAGTGCGATTGTCCATACCCCCGCACGGGGCACCTTGAGCAATCTTGGTGACGGTACTGGCGATACCGCGGACCCCGAGCCCCCAAACATAAGCTGGATCCAACCGTGGTGATGTGTTTTAAGGTGAAGGGTAGAAACCTCTAACGGTGGCCGTCGGAGCCCAGGTCAAGCTCCGGCGGATGGGCTCCCTGTCTGTTTACCAGGCAGGGAGCTCCGGGACCTCCTCAGCTATCAGGGTAAGGTTGTGGAAGAAAGTACCCCCGTCTCCCTGCTTTTATACTATGCTTTATGGTATTGTCTAAAACCCCCCCCCAACCGTGATCGGTCCCTGAAAAGGGGCCGCACCGAAGTATCCTTTCCTCCATTGCCGTCGTTAACCTTTCCTGAACCGGACCATTTTTCTCGATTTCTTGTGATGGAATCCCTCAATTCAACCCACCCTCTTGCATCTCAGTCAGTCTTCTTGATCGCCAAGTATCTTGAAGTCATAGTAGGAAAATCGTATAAATGCAAAAAACAAAGGTCTGGTGAACTCTTAATTGAAATAAATGACAAGCAGCAGTCTGCAAAGCTTCTAGCTCAGACTAGACTGGCTGATCTTGACATCCGGGTCACACCCCATCGGAGCCTCAACAGCTCGCAGGGTGTGATATCCGAGACAGACCTCCTGAACGAAACCGATGCGGATCTCCTTGCCGGCTTGAAGGATCAGGGCGTCACTGCCGTGAGACGCATCACCATCCGCAGAGACGACAAGGAGATTCCCACCGAACACATTATCTTGACTTTCGACCGCGCAATTCTTCCACAATACATAAATGCAGGTTTTATCCGTTGCTCCATCCGTCCGTACATCCCGAACCCGCGGCGCTGTTTTAACTGCCAGCGGTTCGGGCATGGTACGAACTCTTGCCGTGGCCGAACGACGTGTGCAAAGTGCGCGGCGCACGATCATCCGAGCGAGAACTGCTCAGCCGAAACTCTCACTTGTGTAAACTGCGGGGGGCCGCATGCGGCATACTCCCGCAAGTGCGAAAAATTTCAACTAGAAACGAAAATCATCAACATCAAAGTCACTGAAAACATCACCTTCCCAGCGGCGCGAAAGAGGTTCGCCTCTTTCCCCCTGGGGAGGTACGCCGACGTGGCTCGCCGGGGGGCGGAGCGGCGTCTCGTTTCCACAGGGACCCAGTTCAGCGAGTCTGACCTGGTCCCTCGCCCGCCCCCCCCTGGGTTGCCTCTGGCAGCCCAACCCGCCACCACGCCGCTTGCTGAGGCAGCAGCGGTTGTGGTGGCAACCTCTTCCGTCGGGACCGGTGCCGCTCCCGCCTCTGTCTCCCCGCCCTCCAGTGCGTTGGAGGGTACAGAGGTGATGGACACCACGGGCCCCGCACCGGTTCCCACCGCCACCGCACCGCCTGTGCCACCTCTGGCGCCCCGGACGCCCTCGGCGGTGGCGGCTCAAACAAAGGGCTCCCGAGGGGGGGCCAAGTCCAGGGGGCCCGGTCCGTCGGGCACCCCTCGGACATCCGACGACGAGATGGATGTCGGGCCGTTCCTGCCTGCAACGCAGCGCAAGGAACGCGTCCCGACGCCAAAGCCTCCCGACAAGCCAAAAAAGGCGAGAGTCACAGCCCCGAAAGACGACACATAAACAAACAGACACACTCCAGTAGCTCTCACACTAAATAATGGGAAGAGAAAACATAATTCAATGGAACTGTAGAGGCCTTCTTAAAAATCTTGACGATGTATACGAAATACTGCATGCTAATTAGCCAAGTGTGATGTGTCTTCAGGAGACGCATTTGAATTCCAAGCACACAAATTTCTTAAATAGGTACATGGTCTTCAGAAAGGACAGGGATGGCTGCACACACTCTTCGGGCGGTGTAGCCATAATAGCCCGGAAATCCCTAGCATGCCACCCTGTCGCTCTCAACACCGTCCTTGAGGCTGTAGCAATACGCACAATAATTTTTAATAGGTTGATAACGGTATGCTCCATATACATTCCTCCTGATGTCACACTTTTGAGCTCTGACTTCGAGGCGCTGGTCGACCAGCTACCCGAACCGTACATCCTAACAGGCGACCTTAATGCACACAACTCTCTTTGGGGCTCCTCCAGAGCGGATGCCCGAGGTCGCCTGTTGGAGAAGTTTCTTACATCCTCCGGAGCATGCCTTTTCAACAAAAAACAGCCTACATATCATAACTTAGGACACAATACATACTCTCATCTTGACTTGGCTATTGGTTCCGCAGTTCTCTTTCCATGTCTTGAGTGGGGTGTGGGCACGGACCCATATGGTAGTGACCATTTCCTCACTTCATTAACGTATATAGGTATAGGCCCGAGCAGTCCATCTTCCCATAACAGGTTTAATGAATCCAAAGCAAACTGGAGTACATTCACAGAAACATCTAAACTACACCACACAACCATAAAACACCTACACGTGGAGGAAGCCGCCCAACTCGTCACGGCGCACATCCTCGACGCCGCCGAAAAGTCCATTCCCCAGGCCTCCAGTGGGTCCCGCAGCCCAAGGAGGCCCTGGTGGAACGAGGACTGCAGGCGGGCGCGAGAGGCCCAGAACAAGGCGTGGGGTGTCCTTCGCCGGTACCCCACGTCAGATAACATCATTTCTTTTAAACGGGCAAAGGCTTTTGGAAAGCGAGTGCGTCGTGAGGCGAAAAGGGAGATTTGGCGCACCTTCCTCACTTCCATCAACTCGTACACTGACACACATAAAGTCTGGACACGAATACGAAAACTAAAAGGACAACAGACACACAGCCTGCCCCTGGTTAGTACAACAGGGGACACACTGGAAGACCAGGCTAACACACTTGCACAACACTTCGAACACGTGTCCAGTTCAGCACACTACACAAACACTTTCATGAAACACAAAACATCTGTAGAAAAGAAGTCCCTGCGTGATAACAACAAGTCGCACACTTCTTACAATTCTCCTTTTTCAATTCATGAGCTGAAGGTTGCTCTGAGCACATGTAAGCCTTCAGCTCCAGGTGCAGACAAAATCACATACACCATGATACAACACCTACACCCAGACACTCTTGAAACACTCCTACATCTATACAACAACATATGGCTTTCGGGGCACATTCCTCGCTCTTGGAGGGAGGCTATAGTAGTGGCTTTCCTGAAGGAAGGAAAGGACCCTTCCTCTCCCGCCAGTTATCGCCCCATTGCCCTGACAAGCTGCCTGTGCAAGCTCCTCGAGAAGATGATAAACAGGAGACTCGTGTACTTCTTAGAGTACAACGGTCTTCTCGAGAGCTGCCAGGCGGGCTTTAGGGCGGGGCGATCTACCAACGATCAACTCGTTGCGTTAGAGTCTTATATCAAAGATGCTTTCCTCCACAAGCAGTACTGCATGACGGTCTTCTTTGATCTTGAAAAGGCGTACGATACTGCTTGGCGGTACGGCATCCTTAGCGACTTGAAGTCCTTTGGCATGTCGGGTAACATGTGGAACACGCTTGCCAGTTACCTCTCTGAAAGAACGTTTCGCGTACGAGTTGGAACTGCACACTCTAGAGTTCATGTGCAGGAAAACGGTGTTCCGCAAGGTGGAGTTTTGAGTTGCACGTTGTTTATTGTAAAAATGAACTCTCTTCGGAAGGCTCTGCCACCAACCATTTCCTGCTCAATCTATGTAGACGACGTGCAATTATCCTTTAAGTCTTGTAACCTGTCTATCTGCGAGTGCCAAGTCCAGCTTGGTGTTAACAAGCTAGCTGGCTGGGCAGATAGCAACGGTTTTAAATTTAATCCAGTGAAGTGTACTTGTGTTTTGTTTTCGAAAAGGCGTGGCATTCGGCCGGATCCAGACATCAAACTCAATGGTGTCTCAATTCCAGTCAGAAATGAACACAAGTTTTTAGGTGTAGTCCTTGACGAAAAGCTCTCGTTCATTCAACACATAAAACAACTTAAACATAAATGCTTAAAGGCCATGAATATACTCAAGGTTCTCTCCCACTCTTCATATGGGGCTGACAAACAACTTCTTTTACGTGTTTTTACCAGCCTGATAGGTTCACGATTAGACTATGGAAGCGTTGTTTATGGGTCAGCAAGTAAGACATCCCTCAAAATGCTGGACCCAGTGCTTCATCTGGGGCTCCGGTTGGCATGTGGCGCCTTCCGGACTAGCCCGGTCGAAAGCCTCTATGTGGAGTGTAATAAGTGGAACCTACAACATCAGCGAGCATACACAGATCTTCTTTTTGCTTTTAAAATTTCATCTATGCCACACCATCCATTTAAATCGGCTTTTTATGATACGTCTCAGACTCCACTACTCCTAAACCGACCATCGTTCTCTGCGCCCTGCTCTTACAGAGTTAGAGAGGAAGCGTCAGAGCTTTCTGTCTCCTTTTTAGACACCATACAAAGTTCTCAAACAGATTTTATAGCACCATGGCATCTCCGCCCTGTATCATGCGACACATCCTTCACACATGTAGATAAAAACCGAGCTCCCACATGTGCGATTCTGCAGCACTTCTTGTATTTGCAGCAGAAGTATCAATTTTCTGAATTTTATACGGACGCCTCTAAAACTGCCACCTCTGTGTCCTGCGCGGCGCATGGGCCCGGCCTTAATGTCACTAGAACTCTTAACAGTAATACCAGTATCTTTACGGCAGAGGCTAATGGTGTACTTCTGGTTGTTAATCATATCCTTCAAAGTCACATCCCACAATCCATTATATATACAGACTCCCTCAGTGTCGTGCGGGCGTTGTCGTCATCAACGTCTTCAAAAAATCACGTGGTAAATTTAATAGTCAAGGGTATTATGTCGGTGTAAGTACGCAAATTTAAACTGGTTCTTTGCTGGGTCCCTGGCCACAGTGGTATAGCCGGGAACGAAGCAGCGGACCGAATGGCTGCTGCTGCTACACTCTCGAATACAGTAGACATAACCACATTACCCTACACCGACGTGAAACCACACATCAGACAACAACTTCGCAAAACATGGCAAACGCACTGGAGTGAACAAACAGACAACAAGTTACACGTAATAAAACCACACTTGGGACCATACACCACCGACACACGTAATAGATACACTGAAGTCGCCTTGGCTAGATTACGGATAGGGCACACTCATGCAACGCACTCGCACCTTCTCACGGGGTCTCCAAGACCTCTGTGCAGCAGGTGCGGAGAGGCCCTATCCGTGATCCACATCCTCATACAATGTAAGGCACTCGACATTACACGACGAAAACACTTCCCACAACTACACACACGACATATTCCACCACACCCGTCATACTTCTTAGGAGACGAAGCCATGTTTTCTGTTCAACGCACCTTTCAGTTCCTATCAGAAGTTCACTTTTTACAACTCATCTCATACCACCCATAGTTTTACCCCTGGTCCTATACACCAGCCACCTTATTTATTTTTTAACCACTCTTGTTCTTCACCCTGGCCCTTTACACCAGCCGTGCTGGTAGTTTTTGACTGATTTTATTTCTTGTTCTCACCTCATCAAATCACTTTGTGTTTGGCGCTCTTTGCCCATGTCGGCCTTGCGCCAATAAAATCAAACCATCATCATCATCAGCGATTGTCCATACATCAAATCAAGCTTCAATATTTGGGGGGTTGCCCTGGTCTTTGCTCGGCATATAATTGTTTTTACTTTGTAAAAATAGAATCACGTTTTTTTTAGGTCTTGCCCTTGTCTTTGCTCCGGAACTGCTTCTGACGCTCATGAGACGTAAGAGGAGCCATGTAAAATAAAATGCACCGTATCTTGTTTCCCTCATTAAGAAACAAAATGATCAAAAAAATTTTCAATAATTTAAATTGGGAACGATTCACAGAATTTACAAATTAAGAGCATAATACCGGGGTAAAATGGTTGTATCTGTGGGGGATCACAGACAGTTTGTTCCCAACCTTGACCATGTAACATTTAGTTCGCGCTAATCGAAAGTCAAAGACTTTCAGCTCCTCAAGGTTAGGTTTTGATTACGCACGCCGTATTTTGCGTGGAACGAACCAATTCGTTCTTTTTTATAGAAAGCTCATCGCAATTATTTGCTTTAAACATGAAGATGGTTGCTCCGTGAGTAAATGTCGACACGCACCAAATTTTGAATAATCTTTAAGAAGATGCCCCTTGCTTCATCAAGCAGTTTAGAACCAGGAGTGCTCGTTTTTCTTTTGAAATTGCCACACGTTATATCAGTATTTCCTAGTTCTTCGGCTTTGTGAGTTTGACTTTACCTTGAAGTGTAGTGTGGGGGCATTTGAACCAACTCTATTTATTTGTTGCTGCCCGTCAAGTTGTGATCGAGCAACACTAGTGTTTTCTGTACAATGCGCATATATACACCTGTTGCAAGTCAGTTATTATAACGGAGGTTTTTCGCCATCTGATGCTTTTAAGCAACACTTTCGCCCATCAAAATGTTAGTTACCACAGCACAATATGCTACTTTTCTGTATAATACAACATTAGTGCGGCTGTAATTACCCTCCCAACGGTGTGTTTGTCAAGTAGCAAACCTGGCAGGTGACATCCATTATCTCATCTTTGCAGTCTCGACGAAAAATTTTAGATTTTAAATTTATCGGAATAAGGTGAATGAAGTGTTGCCTTATCCACCTTTCTATTTTTACAGTTTAAGTGTCTATGAGAGACGCTAGCCTTCAGTGTTTTCCACAGCAGAGTTTGCGCCCCCTTTGTTCGTTCCGTAGATTCTCTTTCCAGCATCCTTTTCCCCTGATAAATGCCAGAGGTGCTGAAAGAGATCGGGCGTGCTATAAAGAACACATTTGGCGTTTCTTACAAGTGAAATGTGAGATCTTGTTTGAAATCTTCCGGAACACCATCAAAGACCATAACCACGTGTTTGAACGTATTGCGGAACATGGAAAAACGTGAAAGTTTTGAAAATGTACGGCTAAAAACATTTTGGCATGCTAATTAAATAGTACGCAGAAAGTATAATGCTTGAGTGGCTGAACCATGTATGAAGGGAACAACCGTAGATGTCGGATTTAGAAACCGAGGTTGCATTTTAATATACCCGAATAGAGGGCACTTACAAAAACGAAAACCCTCAACGAAACTTATTAGGTGTCTATTTCAATCATGCCCCCTTTGTCTTCTTTTTTGTATTTGCTAACAAATATTTTTAATTGTATGATTGTCAGTTGTCATATTTATGGCCAATAAAAACATCCTCCTCCCAAAAAGCCTTCACCTGAAGCTGCCGCCTGTCCTTACACAAGCAGAAGCTTCAAACAGATAACTACTGTACTCACTCCATAATGTGGATAGAAAACAATTACCAGCCTATCCACTCCGTCAAGGTGAATGACCAGCGAAGATGGATACAATACTTCTCAAACTGGTGAAAAAAGAAGTTACATACGCTTTTTACATCAAACGGTGATGGTAGTGTGTATGGCTTTGCAATTACATAGAAAAGTGGAATGGCTGGACTTTTCTTTGAGCAAGCAAATATGACTCTTTGGTTTCCTTCGGAGGATGCCCGTGCAATTGAGAGTGTCAGGGGCTACGAAGGATTCACTGGGGGCAGACGAACGAAAGGAAAAGAAGTACGAACGGAAAGCGGAGAAGATGGCCCTGCAGCGTATACGACACCGCCACAACTTACGCCGCCAACGCCTCCCCGAGACGCCACCAGTGCTTATACGTACCATCACGTGGCCCCGACACGGCGCCAGCATTTATACGTGTTGTGTGCGTGTGGTTCGGATTTCGGACTTCGTGCGCAGGGAGTCGCCCCACCGCCGCGCATCACGACGGACGTTGTCAGTGCTATTTACCCGATCTCATAACGCAATGTAATAAGTTTTCGTGTCATTAAACAGTTTAATCTCTTTCCAAGACAAGTCCTTACTAAAACCGGCCACTCTGACATGGTGCAGCATACAGGATCTGGATTTGAGGCCATGGAACGAACGGACGACGAAACGAACGACGCGGACGAACAGCACCACGACTACGAGAGTGCGGCACGCGGACAAGGGGCAACGACGGACTCCACGTCAAGGGTGATCGACCGGCTCCTGACTTCAACGAAACGTGACATCCTGTGTTCAACGAAGAAGCAGCAGTTGGTGGACGAACTACGATGACGAGGGCTCCCTTGCTCTGGCCGTAAGGACGACGTCGTCTCGAGTCTCCTCGAAGACAACAAAAAACGTCACCAGCTCTCCAAACGAATGATTGTTCCAACGATACTTCAGGCTGCCTATGAAGACAAACAGCAGACGAACCTGCAAGCGGCGCTATTCGAGAACGGGAGGCTGCGCGAAGAACGAGAACGTCTTCGGAGACAAATGGCGAGAGTCGGCGACACGATTCCCACGGTGCCAGAGCCAGCGGCAAGCCTTCAATGACACGACGCACACCTTGGTCCGGAGACGTGCAGCACGCACAACGGCACGCACACCGACACGCAGACGGACAAACCAACGCATGCAAAACGGTGCTCCACCCCCTCACCGGACCTCTCCCAGGTGATTGCCACTATTACGGAAACGCAAGCAAAGATCAGTGAATTCCTGGCGAAATCGCGGACATCGGCTGTTCGGACACTGAGCCAACCGAAGAGCTTGGTCACCCACGCACAGGTCTTCCCGGAAACAAGCAACGAGACGCGCAACGTACTCAGCGCGCACGAGCCAGAACGCAGCACGTACCTGGTACCCGCTTCTTCCGTACAGACCTTGCCTATGAAAGGTACCGTGCCCGAATCGGTGGAGCTCACGAAACAAACGCCCAAAGCACCGAACGCAACCGAGGCAGTGCGTACGAAATTTTTCGCACATGCTGTCCCGGCCCCAGTCCACGCAACCAACGACAACGCACCTGGATTGGTGGACATGGCACGGACAATCGAGACGCGAAGTGCACAAAACGTACCAGTGTTGACGAGCGACATCGAACCCGGACTTGTGGAGCTGACCACTACAGCCGAAACGAACAGCACACGGAACGCACCCGAGCTGGTACGCACGACAACCCTCGCACGTGCTGTTCCAGTCCAGGTACTGCCCAAGAACGACATCGTACCCAGACAAGAGACGCTGGCCACGACCAACGAAACGCACAGCACAGGGAACACGACCAAGCCAGCACGTACGGAGGAAACGCTATTCATAACACCCTCCGGTCCCGCTGCTGCCTTCCGGACTTGGCCACCGAACGGAACAACCGCAGGAACCAACCTTGCCAGGAGAAACGAAATGCCAAGCGCACGTGGTTCAACCCAGCCGGAACGTACGAGCTCTCCGGCACCCTCTTCTCCAACCCGAGTTCAGCTAACGAATGACATCGCACCCGCGCAGGTGAACCCGTATGGGAACAACCGCGCACCCAGCGCACGCGGCACTTTCAAGCCGGAACGTACAAGTTCCCCGCCCCCGCTGCTCCGATCGAGACTCATCCGACAAACACCACCGTGGTACAGGAGGATGCAGCCGTGAGCCTACGGGCACCAAGCAAACGAGACGGCATCGAGCCTGCCTGCACGAGAGGAATGCCGACCGCAGCACTTTCGAACCAACCGGCAAGTGACGAGAGCTTTAGCGACGACACAGACACGGCGAAAACGACAACGAACGAGGCCGATCCACACGAAGGCATCGGATGCCCTACCGAGGAAGCCACGCCTACGACGCCAAGAAATGTGGGACCGAATGTACAATATGGACTACGCCTACTTCCCCACCATTATGGCTTCACTTCCGAGGGCAACCACGGGGAAAGCGAGCACGGAACCACAACTATTTGGACCGATCAGCCATGCCACTGCAGGCTGAACAAAAAGGCAAACGGCTCCCGAACCGCACGAAACGCACACCTCGAGCGAAACAACGCACCTAACTCCGCCATCTTTACAAAACTCATCTCGCCACCGGACAAAACGCACGTGAACGCTCCCACGCGCATCAACCACGCGGACACTTGTGCCTGAGGACAGGCAGAAAATTAAGGAGAGGCATGTCAGCTCGCTCCGAAGATTCGCGGAAATCTCTCTGTCGAGAAACGAGAACGCTCGGTCACAGGGCTCTTAGCCTCTCAACACCCCTCCGAAGCTGCCGCCCGAAGACGCGGAGGACGACCCCAATTTACGGCCACGGCCGCGCCGCGAGGATCGGACCTCCTCAAGAGCACGAACGCGCCCCTGACTCAACGAGACTGTTTATGTTTCGTTCTCACTCTCTCACATCTTCTTGCTGTTCGCCCAGAGAGTCGCCCAACGCCTGTGCACCGCGTCAGATGTTTTCTCCCCGTGCTCCTCTGTCCTGATCTACTGTAACCTCAGTTTTTCTCTGTGATTAAACATTTTAAATTCCCAAACCCTAGTTTCTCCCATTCGATCTTCAATATGAGACATGACCTAGCTACGGAACTTCCCGGCACAATTGAAGCCCCGTTACCCGAAATTATTAGCAACCTAAAATTGAAGCGGATGGAGAATGGCGGACCACTCGACGCAAGGATCCCACGACACTGACTCAACTCGGACACGCCCGACTCCGGAATCTGACCTCCTTTCATCGGAAGACGCCAGTTCCCAGGAATTGTTCACAAAGAAAGAGCTGACCGACGAACTCAAGTTTCGCCTTTTGCGTCACACGGGCACCAAGAGTGAAATTGTGAAAAGGCTTCTCGAAGACAACGCACAGCGACGAGCTGACAGTACACTCGACTTCATGACGATGCTACGCAACACCAGCAACGAACGGCTGGCAAGCATGGAGAGCCTGGCGGCTAGCAACGAAAAGCTTCAAGCCGATGTAGACGCTTTGAAGTATCAGCTCCAGATCCTCAAGGCAACAGCCAACGAGCGCCCTTCGGAACAAGTTGGTCAACGTCACGACGACCAAGTTGATACCGAGCGCATCGACGAACAACGGGAGTCAACCCTTGATACTCCACGGCACGTTACGCCTGCTGACGCATGAGGCGAAACTTTGGGAGTCCGCAGAACCCCATCGGAGACGAACGATATGGCTCGATTAATGGCTATGATGGTCAAGTCTCAAGTCACGATAGCCGAATGCTTAGCACGAGCGCAGAAGCCTCTGCAGGTCCACTCAACGAGCGATACTTCCACAGCCATTGCTTTCATCAACGGCTCGGTAAGAGCAGACGTAACGGCCTGGACAGCGGAGACCGAGCGCATCGCATCGCTAGCCCACTAGACTCCATCACTAACTTTGGTCAACGCGATCTCTCGGTTGAAGGGTCCTGTCCGCGACTGGCACACGAGCTATAGCAGAAAAATAGAAACTTGGGATGCATGGAAAGAAGCACTAACAGAACGCTTCAAACGCAAAATGATCATCCAGGAATTCCTTAACCACTAAGCCCAACGAACGCTGCGCGAAAACGAAACCATAACCTAGTATGTTTACGCGAAGAATGCCATGCTTGAGAAAGCACCGTACAACCTCGCAACGGAAGAAAGAATTTCACTCATTCTCGCTTGCATCACGGACGACAATTGGGCCTACCCGTTGGCAGCGCAATCCTGCACTTCAGTCATCGACCTCGTCGACAGAGCAACCATGCTAGACTGCCGCCGATCAACGGAACGAGACCAAACTGACGACAAAACACCAAATCCAACGAACCAAAGAAAATCAGAACGTGTGGGCTCGGGAACGAACAGTTTCTCACCATTCAGGGTACCAACCGGAAGACCCTGTTACAATTGCAACGAGCCTGGTCATCTATCCTGCCAGTGCCCAAAACCGAAAACGAGCGCCACACTACGAGCTGAAGAAAGGCGTCTATCGCAACCAGCGCCCGACGATAGACGCCACAGTTCCAGCCGACAAGCGAATTGCTTTTTGCAATCATCTGGTGGAACGCTGCCGATCGTAAACGGACTTTTTAACAAATCCTCACCAGTGAAAGTTTGCATCGACAGTGGTGCCAACGTGTCACTAATCTCTGCTGAAGCATTGCCTCCAGATACACCCGTCACCCACTGGAAATCGCAAGACCTCATCGAAATATTGGACAGGACCATCCAGCCCAAGCTTTCAGCAACTATTGACATCACGGTAGGCAACACACGTACAACACTGTCGAACATTGTGGTAAGCCCTCTTCCGAAGCCTTTGGGCATCATTCTTGGTTCAGACTGGCGACGAAACGCAAATGTTGAAGTCACGTTTTATCCAACAAATGACGTCACGCTCGTTAACGTAACGAAAAAGGACAAACAGTGCCCAACTTTCGCAGTCCAAAATCTAACCAGTTCATCAAAACCGGATGAAATTGGAGAGGCCCTCATAGCCTCGTTCTGCAGTCACCGCGAAAACGAAAGAACGGACTTCGTACGCATCGAGGGCCGAGAAATCGAAACCGACCCAGTCACCCGTTAAGGTATCGAAACTGCCGTTTCCTCGATGACAACAAACGCGACAAACGAAGAACGTGATCAGTTGAGAGCGTTGCTCCTGAAAAACTCTTCGGTTTTCGTAGCAAAACAAGCCCGAGTGGACTTTGCCCACACATCGAGCACTGTTTCGAACTACTAGGCAACATACCGGTTGCTTCACGACCCTACAGATGCTCTCCAGCGGATCGTAACTTAATGAAAGAGCAGGTCAACGAATACTTATAGAAAGACATCGTTCGTCAAAGCGAAAGCGAGTATGCCGCACCGACGATTGTGGTTGACCAATCGAATCACCCTACCACACCTCGACGCATGGCGCACGACTGCAGAAAGCTGCACGAGAAGACCATAAACCCAACGTACACGATGCCTGTGATGGAAGACGTCATCTTTGATATCACCGCGGACAAAGCGCAGTACTTCACGGTCATGGATGTAAAGGCTGCCTTCTTGACAGTTCGAGTGAAGGAGGACGACGTGCACAAAACAGCATTTGTCACCCCAGATGGGAAGTACGAATATCTCAGGATGGCATTCGGTTTCTGATGATCGCCACAAACAATGCAGAAAATAATGCGCCACACATTCGACGGTCTACCACGTATGGCGACCTACATGGACGGTGTTGGTCAAGGCGCACGCACGATTCAAGAAGCTTTGGAACTTCTAGAAGAAGCTTTAGCTCGAATCAAGATCAATGGACTGAAGATAGACATCCGTAAATGCCAGTTCATACGCAGCAGCATCAGCTTTCTTGGCTACGAGATCTCACTGGAAGGCGGAATTCCAGACCGTTCGTGCATCGCAGCCATTGATATGTTGAGCCGCACGTCAACGCTAACAAGCTATACTCCTTCTTGCAATTTGCGAACCACTATCGCCAATTTTTTTCCGAACTTCTCCAAAATCACACGACCTCTACGGAATCTGGTTTCCGAACAGGCTGAATTTCAGTGGACTTCAGAACACGAAAGCATCGTTGAAAGCCTCGAAAGCACGCTGAAGAGTCCCCTAATTTTGTCAACGTTCCGTCCCGAATGTCAGACACGAGTCCACGTTGACGCCTGCCAAACTGGGACTGGGAGCTGTACTGACTCAGCTCCAAGACGGAAAGGAACGAGTGATCGAGTGTGCAAGCAAAGAGCTCAACAAACACGACTCTAAGCTTCATTCCAACCTACTGGAATCCATAGAGCTGCACTGAGCTCTAACAGAGAAATTCACTTTGTATCTACGAGGAGGCCCACGGTTCACCGTCTTCACGGACAACTACAGCCTAACGTACCTCATGAAGAAGGGAGCAATCAATCGACGATTTGATCGCTGGATGCTCGACTTGGCTGACTACACGATCGATGTGTTGCATCGCCCAGGCCGACTCAACACCGCCGCAGATGCTTTATCACGCCAGACCGAAACAGAAAGAATGTCAGGAGACATACTCGAAACGGAGGGTGCGAGAGGCTACGTACTTAAATCCGTAATCACCAGTAATCACGAGACGGTGCGGGAATTCCAAGCTTTGGACGCGCGCTCCCACAGGTTCACGGAGGGCAGCCGAAGACGAGACAGCGCTTTCAAAATGGACGACGGCATTCAGACCAAAGAAATCGTCAACAAGGGGCGTTCATCGAAGAAAACTATTGTACCGGGAGCTCTGCGCGACACTGTCATGAAGATTTTCCACGACAGTAACGGACATCTGGGCGCAACGAAAACGAAGGACATCATCGAACGCAAATATTGGTGGCCTTTCATGTCAAAGGATGTCAAGACATACGTGCAGTCCTGTCATACCTCCAAGACCATAAACGCAAGAACAAAACGAAATCAAGGCTGCCTCCAAACACGAGAAATTCCAAACGACCCCAACACTGTTATCTCCTTGGATCACCTGGGTCCAATTAATGACAGCGAAGACGAGGGTTACGTCTTGGTATGCATCGATCACGCGACACGCTACATGGATGCAATAGCAGTGCCAAGTGCGGCATCGACATACTACATAGATTATCTACTCAACAGATGGATTCCACGCTTCGGCGTCCCAGAGGTAATCATCACCGACCAAGCCAGAGGATTTGTGAACAAGAAGACAGCTTCGCTTCACAAACGACTCGGCATCGAACACGTCAACACGCCACCTTACTGGCCTCAAGCCAACGGTTTCGAGGAAAGAATGGTGGCAACATTAAAACAAGTTCTCAGACAGCTGCTCAATAAGACGCGCGGCTGGGATCATTTGCTTGCAGACGCATGGTTTGCCATCAACGTTGCAAAGACACATCAGTCAGGGTACAGCGCATTCTGGCTTATGCACGGATACCAGCCGAGACTACCCGGTGAGCTGAACAATGGCTTCATCAGAAATGACATTGAATACTCGGTACGGCTTCACGAGCTTGCGATGGCACGCAAAGAAGCTAAAGCAAACTTACAGAAGAGCCAAGCATACTCTACGAGACGATACTACGCGAGAAGGGTTCCTCCGAGTTTCAACGTAGAAGACAAGGTTTTGTGTTCTGTTGGAGCACGAAAGTGGACACTCGACCCACGATATGACGGTCCCTACGAAATCACGGACCTTGCTTGCGAAAACCTGGTGCGCATCAAGAGAATCCGAAACCTCGGAGGCCCAAGTGATAAAACTGTCAACGTGGAACACTTGCGTCCATATTACGAGCGCATCAATTACCCCACCAAGCTCGCGGATAGTTCCATCGGGCGCCACCCGGGTGAAAGACGTGCGGACAGATCCTTCTAAAGGGAGGTCGTGTCAGGGGCTACGAAGGATTCACTGGTGGCCGACCAACGAAAGGAAAAGAAGTACGAACGGAAAGCGGAGAAGACGGCCCTGCAGCGTATACGACACCGCCACAGCTTACGCCACCAACGCCTCCCCGAGACGCCGCCAGTGTTTATACGTACCATCACGTGGCCCCGAGACGGCGCCAGCGTTTATACGTTTTGTGTGTGTGTGGTTCGGATTTCGGACTTTCGCTTGCGAGGGTGAACTTCGTGCGCAGGGAGTCGCTCCACCACCGCGCATCGCGACGGACGTTCTCAGTGCTATTTCCCCGATCCTATAACGCAATGTAATAAGTTTTCCTATCATTAAACAGTTTATTCTCTTTCCAAGACAAGTCCTTACTAAAACCGGCCACTCTGACAAGATGATACTTGAATTCTACAATGGTTGCTGCTTCTTTGCGAGATACTTATTTAGGAAAACAAATAAAACACGATTCTCAAAGATAGACATCTTCACAATTTTTCGTCATATAGTTTGCTGCAATATAGTTGGTTAAAACAATTGTTACAGCCCTTGCCTGTAACCGTATTCCTGCAGCAGAAAGCCGATACCTGAAGGGCACCTGGGCAGTATTTAACGTTTTTAACTTCACTGTGGACACGTTCAGTCAAGAAAATATATGTAAGTGTAACGATGGGGAGGTTTTAGCGGCAAATTGCCGCATAACTGTTAACGCGCACGTTTTGAAAAAAAGAAAGCTACAGCCATATGGTGGTGAGAATTTATGGTAAACTTACACTTTCAGCAAGGCGTTTTTGTTTTGTAAAAAAGCCACCTCCGCTTTTATGAGGACGTGCGCATCACAGGGATTCAGAGCTTGTTGGTAGCTCAGATAAGAACAAAACATCCGTTTATCATTTGTATAGGATGGGGTTGATTTTTACACATAAAGTATTTCCAAAAACAAAATCAATTTTTCGGTGATCCAAAAAGGACACTCCATACCACTACCTGTACAATACCAGGGTGGAAACAGCTCACGGTTTACGTCCTGCAGCCATTATATATTTTTTAGAAATTCTAAAAAGCGTCTGTAGAATACCCCGAAACGGGTGCGACACCTACTATGCCCACTTACCCACACAAAATTCGTCCTCCTCGAAATAAAAAGAAGTAATTCGTCTTGACTTGATGACGTTACGCGTTGCACTATTTTATTTCCCTTTTCAATCTAAACACAATAGTTTCATGAACCAAAGAACCACTCTTCGCAACAAATGTTATAGGCCACCATTAACGTCGTCTTCTCAGGAGAGCCGTTTTTTTGTAAACAGCTCCGTAGTCCCAACCGTAGTGCTATACTTGGAAATCTCCAATTTATTCGTGTGGAACGCTTCCAACCTCAAGGCAGAGCTTCCGACAAGCATATTATCTCCTACGAATTAAAGTGACGTTCAAGAATACCTACAGAATTTCGTTGAAAGAGCACCGACAGCCGCCTCTTTATCCTTGAGTTTTCACCAAATTACACGATTTTGCTTTGAACGCATTCCTTATTACTGTGGCACTTGACCCTCCATTCCCTGTTGTACTCAATTTTTGGTTTGTGACCGTGTCTTTGTCAATCCCCGCAACGTGAACATTACAGTTGAAATTACAAATCCGGTGGTGCGACATACCGTGGCTTTCATGGTGCAGGAGCTTTATCGCAACAAAACAAAGCTCGGTGACGCGTCTCAGGTGCACTCATGCGCCCGGTTGATCCTGTCACCGGAGGTAGCGTGGCTGGTTTGCACAAACTATTTGATGCCTAATAAATACTGGCCTAGTCAACCACGTAGATGGCGTTCAGCAGCATTTCTTTCTGTGTCAACAAATCCCCTCCTCATAGTTGGGGGGAGCGGTAAGCACGACTTTGTTTCTCTTGGTTGTTGGATGCTGGTTCATCACCTAATCATGACAGGTGGAACGACAGCAGTGACAAGCGGTCGTCCTATATATTTGTTTTTTTCTGCAGACATTTGGGGGAAGCAATGATACGTCATGGTTACTTTCGACTGACAGTGTTGTGCTTCCTTATCTCAAGAGGAGACAGCTTACATCACTAAAATCTTGAACCTAATGTACCAATTTGAAACGTAGCGTCCGCTCTACCTTCTACGCGCAATCAAAGTGGTTGCCTTGGAACGCTTTACTCTCCGAAGGTAAATTACCCTTCCTATGGCTTTGGATATATCTGCCTTTTCTTGGCGGAGCTCCCCGTCATGATTATTGCAGTTGCATAGTCTCTATAGCCATTTCGTACGTTAAGTAAATTGTGAATTCTTGCGCCAGCTGCAAAAGAGCGGTGACCCAGACCTTCCCATCGAGAACTAGCCACAAGACCTCCAAGTGGCTGGGAACGAAAAAAAATAGTGTTTACAACTTCCTCTTTGAAGAAAACTTGGTTAACTAGCGTTCGAAATTCTAAATTAGCTGAGCACCACCCGTCGCAACAGCATGTTGTGGTCTGAAGAATATTTATTCTGCCACTATGTTGGCAGGAAGCTAGGAGTTTTACACTTCACGCCATGAAGTGTACAATGTGTTACATCCTACATCCTATCCTACGTCATGAGGTGTCACCATGGGTTTGTTTTACGTGCGCTTGCACACACCGTGACTCCAGTTTAGTGTTGGCGCGTTGTACTGTCTCCTGCGCCGGCCACGACTGCACACATCATCAATGAATACCATATAAGAATAAGCCCAACCACACGGATTTCGCTAGGTCCCACCAGTCGCCGTGGAATAGCCGCCATCTAATAGACATTTTAATGTCTCAGTTGCACTGGTCGGTTACGCCTTTACACCTTTAAAACATTTCTTATGATTACCTCGTGAAAAGCTGCTGGCCGAGATAAGATTACTTTGCTACCGTGCAAACCAAGCGGGTCATGACATTGGCTTTCAGTGGCTTCCCAGTCATTGCGGCATTGTCGGAAACAAACGTGCCCAGGCTGCAGCCCGCTTGGCACACCAAAAAACGCAGACCATATCATTTCCGTTATCCAGGACGGACGCAGCTAGTACCCTCCGCGAACTTGGTCGGGAGACCACGCTTTCCAAATGGACTGCCCAAGAGTTCACGAGCGCTCGTATTCATGCCCGGGACCCGCATCTTCAGTGCCCCTTTCCATAAGGCCCCCCACAATCTGATGCAATCAATCTCAGTCGTCTCTGGCTTGGTGTCGCATTCACAAATTCTATTCTACAGATGTCCTAAGCCCTGGGTTTTTCACGGTTTTCATCGGTTTTCATCGGAAAGAAGCCAACTCTCCTCGACTCTACGGAAGCTAGAAATCTCGGCGCCCGTTCTCTGGAGAGACAATTCTGGGCCAATGGCTTTTCCCCTTATCTATGGTCAAGGCGTCAAAAACGTTCCTGTGTTATCTGAAAACGACGGAATTGCACAGAAGACTGTAGCGCAAAGACTGCCCTGTGTGAAGTCACTGATCTTGTTTGTCTATAGAGTGCTACCGCTGGGCACACCACTCTACGCTATGTCTCTACATTTTTCCTTATTTTTCTGGTTTCCTCTTTTTCCTCTTGTTCCCCTTTCCCCCGCGCAGGATAGCATACTGGGCCGTAGCCTGGTTAACATTACTGCCTCACCTTTATCTTTTCTCTCTTTTCTTCTTCCACAGTGACGGCCAAATTTTTTTGTTATTATGGGTGTGTGCGAGCATTTGCGCCTAGCCCAGCGGAACTTACAAAATTGTGCTTTCTTTGCAGCATTGCGTAATTAAAAGAACAAAGAAATCGATGTTTTCCATTCGCAAAATATTATCAAGCCGCCGAGTGCAGAAATACATTAGTATGCTTCGCTTTAAAATATTGTTCAGTTTATAGTAGCATACTAAACACGCTGCAGCCCAAAGAAAAAACGCATACAATGAACTGGTAAACGCATTACACAACGCGGTAAGGATTAGGGCTTGATCTATCGGCAATGCGGGTGATAGCATTGTAGGAACGCAATCCGTAGCAATGTCAAAACACAACATCGCATGTTTGAATTCACCCCTCCGACGGGCGAGAAACTAAACCTACCGTGCTTTGTCACTAAATAAGTTAATAATACGTCTCCCTTGTTTTATCGAGGAGCGTTTCAATATCAATTTTGTGCGATAGAAAAATCTGAGTTTCCCAGATTTTTACTGTGCGTTCTCTGGGTTTAGTTCAGGCCTTACGCCTTTGTTTGCAAATTGTTTTGCAATTACATAAATGAGCAGCCCGCGAAATTGCATTGAATACTCTTGGAGGGGGGCCATTCCAAACTCTTGGAGGGAGGCCATAGTAGTTACGTTCCTGAAGGAAGGGAATGACCCTTCCTCTCCCACCAGTCCTCGTCCGCCAAGCCAGAAAATTTGTGAACAAGAAGACAGCTTCGCTTCACAAACGACTCGGCATCGAACACTTCAACACGCCACCTTACTGGCCTCAGGCCAATGGTCTCGTGGAAATAATGGTGGCAACATTAAAGCAAGTTCTCAGAAAGCTGCTCAATGAGACGCGCGGCTGAGATCGTTTGCTTACAGACGCATGGTGTGCAATCAACGTTGCAAAGACACAGTAGTCAGGGCACAGCGCATTCTGGCTTATGCACGGATACCAACCGAGACTACCCGGTGAGCTGACCATTGGCTCCGTCAGAAATGACATTGAAGACTCGGTACGGCTTCACGAGCTTGCGATGGCACGCAAAGAAGCTTAAGAAAACTTACAGAAGAGCCAAGCATACTCTACGAGACGATACTACGCGAGAAGGGGCCCTCCGAATTTCAAGGTAGGAGACAAGGTTTTTTATGTTCTGTTGCAGCCCGAAAGTGGGCACTCGACCGGCGATATGATGGTCCCTACGAAATCACGGACCTTGCTGGCGAAAACCTGGTGCGCACCAAGAGAATCGGAAACCTCGGAGGCCCAAGTGATAAAACTGCCAACGTGGAACAGTTGCGTCCATATTACGAGCGCATCAATTTCCTCACAGAGCTCGCGGATAGTTCCATCTTGCGCCAACTGGGTGAAGGACCTGGGGACAGATCCTTCTAAAGGGAGCTCGTGTCAGGGACTACGAAGGATTGGCTGGGGGCAGACGAACGAAATGAAAAGAAGTACGAACGGAAAGCGGAGAAGACGGCCCTGCAGCGTATACGACACCGCCACAACTTACGCCGCCAACGCCTCCCCGAGACGCCACCAGTGTTTATACGTACCATCACGTGGCCCCGAGACGGCGCCAGTGTTTATACGTGTGGTGTGCGTGTGGTTTTGATTTCGGACTCTCGCTTGTAGGGGTGAACTTCGTGCGCAGGGAGTCGCTCACCACCGCGCATCGCGACGGACGTTTTCAGTGCTATTTTCCCGATCCTGATAACGCAATGTAAAAAGTTTTCCTGTCAGTAAACAGTTTAATCTCTTTCCAAGACAAGTCCTTACTAAAACCGGCCACTCTGATAAGAGGATACTTGAATTGTACAATTGTTGCTGCTTCTTTACGAGATACTTATTTAGGAAAACAAATAAAACATGATCCACAAAAATAGCCATCTTCACAATTTTTCGCCATATAGTTTGCTGCAGTATAGTTGGTAAAACAATTGTTACAGCCTTTTCCTGTAACCGTAATCCTGCAGTAGAACGCCGATACCTGAAGGCCACATGGGCATTATTTAACATTTGTAACTTGACTGTGGACACGTTCAGTCAAGAAAATATATGTAAGTGTAACAATAAGGAGGATTTAGCGGCAAATTGCCGCATAACTGTTAACGCGCACGTTTAAAAAAAAAGAAAGCTACAGCCTTATGTTGCTGAGAATTTATGGTAAACTTAGACTTTCAGCAAGGCGTTTTTGTTTTGCCAAACAGCACTGCACGAAGCCCTATCCATAAGCAGCTTATGTGGCATAACAAAAACAGTAAAAGCACTCTCTGCTTTTATGAGGACTTGCGCATCACAGGGATTCAGAGCTTGTTGGTAGCCCAGATAAGAACAAAACATCCGTTTATCATTTGTGTAGGATGGGGTTGATTTTTACACATAAAGTATTTCCAAAAACAAAATCAATTTTTTGGTGATCCAAAAAGGACCCTCCATACCACTACCTGTACAATACAAGGGTGGAAACAGCTCACGGTTTACGTCCTGCAGCCGTTATATATTTTTTAGAAATTCTAAAATGCGTCTGTAGAATACCCGAAACGGGTGCGACACCTACTATGCCCACTTACCCACACAAAATTCGTCCTCCTCGAAATAAAAAGAAGTAATTCGTCTTGATTTGATGACGTTACGCGTTGCACTATTTTATTTCCCTTTTCAATCTACACACAATAGTTTCATGAACCAAAGAACCACTCTTCGCAACAAATGTTATAGGCCACCATTACCGTCGTCTTCTCAGGAGAGCCGTTTTTTTGTAAACATCTCCGTAGTCCCAACAGTAGTGCTATACTTGGAAATCTCCAATTTATTCGTGTGGAACGCTTCCAACCTCAAGGCAGAGCTTCCGACAAGCATATTATCTCCTACGAATTAAAGTGACGTTCAAGAATACCTACAGAATTTCGTTGAAAGAGCACCGACAGCCGCCCCTTTATCCTTGAGTTTTCACCAAATTACACGATTTTGCTTTGAACGCATTCCTTATTACTGTGGCACTTGACCCTCCATTCCCTGTTGTACTCAATTTTTGGTCTGTGACCGTGTCTTTGTCAATCCCCGCAACGTGAACATTACAGTTCAAATTACAAATCCGGTGGTGCAACATACCGTGGCTTTCATGGTGCAGGAGCTTTATCGCAACAAAACAAAGCTCGGTGACGCGTCTCAGGTGCACTCATGCGCCCGGTTGATCTTGTCATCGGAGGTAGCGTGGCTGGTTTGCACAAACTATTTGATGCCTAATAAATACTGGCCTAGTCAACCACGTAGATGGCGTTCAGCAGCATTTCTTTCTGTGTCAACAAATCCCCTCCTCATAGTTGGGGGGTAGCGGTAAGCACGACTTTGTTTCTCTTGGCTGTTGGATGCTGGTTCATCACCTAATCATGACAGGTGGAACGACAGCAGTGACAAGCGGTCGTCCGATATATTTGTTTTTTTCTGCAGACATTTGGGGGAAGCAATGATACGTCATGGTTACTTTCGACTGACAGTGTTGTGCTTCCTTATCTCAAGAGGAGACATCTTACATCACTAAAATCTTGAACCTAACGTACCAATTTGAAACGTAGCGTCCGCTCTACCTTCTCTGCGCCATCAAAGTGGTTGCCTCGGAACGCTTTACTCTCTGAAGGTAAATTACCCTTGCTATGGCTTTGGATGTATCTGACGTTTCTTCGGGGAGCTCCCCGTCATAATTATTACAGTTGCATAGTCTCTATAGCCATTTCATACGCCTAGTAAACTGTGAATTTTTTGAAGAAAAAATGGTTAACTAGCGTTCGAAATTCTCCATTAGCTGAGAAGCACCCGTCGCAACAGCATGTTGTGGTCTGACGAATATTTATTCTGCCACTGTGTTGGCAGGAAGCTAGGAGTTTTACACTTCATGCCATGAAGTGTACAATGTGTATTTCCTACATCCTATCCGACGTCATGAGGTGTTACCATGGGTTTGTTTTACGTGCGCTTGCACACACCGTGACTTCAGTTTAGTGTTGGCGCGCTGTACTGTCTCCTGCGCCAGCCACGACTGCACACATCATCAATGAATACCATATAAGAATAAGCCCAACCACACGGATTTCCCTTGGTCCCACCAGTCGCCGTGGAATAGCCGCCATCTAATAGACATTTTAATGTCTCAGTTGCACTGGTCGGTTACGCCTTTACACCTTTAAAACATTTCTTATGATTACCTCGTGAACAGCTGCTGGCCGAGATAAGATTACTTTGCTACCGTGCAAACCAAGCGGGTCATGACATTGCCTTTCAGTGGCTTCCCAGTCATTGCGGCATTGTCAGAAACAAACGTGCCCAGGCTGCCGTCCGCTTGGCACACCAAAAAACGCAGACCATATCCTTTCCGTTATCCAGGACGGACGCAGCTAGTACTCTCCGCGAACTTGGTCGGGAGACCACGCTTTCCAAATGGACTGCCCAAGAGTTCACTAGCGCTCGTATTCATGCCCTGGACCCGCATCTTCAGTGCCCCTTTCCATAAGGCCCCCCACAATCTGATGCAATCAATCTCAGTCGTCTCTGGCTTGGTGTCGCATTCACAAATTCTTATTCTACAGATGTCCTAAGCCCTGGGTTTTCCACGGTTTTCATCGGTTTTCATCGGAAAGAAGCCAACTCTCCTCGACTCTACGGAAGCTAGAAATCTGGGCGCCCGTTCTCTGGGGATACAATTCTGGGCCACTGGCTTTTCCCCTCATCTATGGTCAAGGCGTCAAAAACGTTCCTGTGTTATCTGAATACGACGGAATTGCACAGAAGACTGTAGCGCAAAGACTGCCCTCTGTGAAGTCACTGATCTTGTTTGTCTATAAAGTGCTACCACTGGGCGCCCCACTCTACGCTATGTCTCTACACTTCTCCTTCTTTTTCTGCTTTCCTCTTTTTCCTCTCGTTCCCATTTCCCCCGCGCAGGATAGCATACTGGGCCGTAGCCTGGTTAACATTACTGCCTTACCTTTAACTTTTCTCTCTTTTCTTCTTCCACAGTGACGGCCAAATTTTTTAGTTATTATGGGTGTGTGCGAGCATTTGCGCCAAGCCCAGCGGAACTTACAAAATTGTGCTTTCTTTGAAGCATTGCGTAATAAAAGAACAAACAAATTGATGTTTTCCAATCGCAAAATATTATCAAGCGGCCGACTGCAGAAATACATTAGTATGCTTCTCTTTAAAATATTGTTCAGTTTATAGTAACATACTAAACACGCTGCAGCCCAAAGAAAAAAACGCATACAATGAACTGGTAAACGCATTACACAACGCGGTAAGGATTAGGGCTTGATCTATCGGCAATGCGGGTGATATCATTGTAGGAACGCAATCCGTAGCAATGTCAAAACACAAAATCGCATGTTTGAATTCACCCCTCCGACGGGCGCGAAACTAAACCTACCGTGCTTTGTCACTAAATAGGTTATTAATACGTCTCCCTTGTTTTACCCGCCGCGGTGGCTCAGTGGCTAAGGCGTTGCGCTGCTGAGCACGAGGTCGCGGGTTCGATTCCCGGCCGCGGCGGCCGCTTTTCTGATGGAGGCGAAAAGCAAAAACGCCCGTGTGTACGAGATTTCGGCGCACGATAAAGATCCCCAGGTGGTCAAAATTAATCCGGAGCCCTCCACTACGGCGCGCCTCATCGCCTGCGTTGCGTCGGCGCGTTAAACCCTACAATCAATCAATCAAAGTCTCCCTTGTTTTATCGAGGAGAGTTCTAATATCAATTTTGTGCGATAGAAAAATCTGAGTTTCCCAGATTTTTACAGTGCGTTCTCAGGGTTTAGTTCAGGCCTTACGCAATTGTTTTCAAAATTGTTTTGCAATGTCATAAATGAGCAGCCCGCGAAATTGCATTCAATAATAGCTGCACATCTGGTTGTCTTCCGGCGTATCGAAGTACGCAAAACAAAAGCACCTCATCTTAACCAGTTTTGGTAGAATGTAATGTTGAACTCATATGCATCTCTTTATCGCTATAGGTGAAGCTGATGAAGCAAGTGCTAACCTCTAAGCACGGCGGCGGGATCTTTACGTCACAGAGTGGGACACACGCATATTTTCTGATTAGGCACAAAGTCGTTCCATTGTTGCGCGGCCACTCCAATCACGGCGCAGGATTTAGTCGAAAAACAAGTGTCCGCCGAAGAGCCCGAGGCATGCTGCAATTTGCAATTGACGAGGAGGGTACATCACTCGAGAATCATGTGGTGGGGACGGAGTGGAGTACAAAGTGGGGATGTAAATTTACTCGTTCTTTAAATGGATGTGCTTCACTGTGCAACGCACTTTGTGGAAAAATCTTTGAAAGAATTGGAATTACCTCGCTTACAAAGACAGCGCTTTCGACTATACGTTTATAGCCGGTTCCATTGCTAAAGATACAGTAGAGCCCGCTTATAACAAACCTGAGCGTCACGCGGCCTCCGTTCGTTATATCCCGAAGTTCGTTGTAAGTGGGCCACCGTAAAAAAATCAGAAGTCGAAGCACAATTTATTTTTTCGCCAACAAGTCCGCGATGGCTGTTTGTTTCTGCAGCGGAGACTTGATGAGGGCGGAAAAGTCATGTCCCGTTTATATGGACCCCATTATTACGGACACCCCGCAATATGGACGAAATTTTTGGTGACCGGTCTGTCGCCATGCCGTTCTGCCCCGTTAACATAGAAATCCACAGTCCGCACAATGGACGGCTTTTTCGGGGACCAAACGGGTAAATACAGGCATGTTTGTTTCGTTATAATAGACTCGGGTCCACAAAGCAAAAATGAAAAAAAAAATGACTAGTGACCCCCAGAGGTACCAGCGCATACCAGGAATCCACTGTTGGCCGAAATATACAAAGCCAAAGCATGCAACTATTTCGGAACGCTCTTCCTCACAGCAGCATCGAATTAGATCGAGAACATTCGTAATCAGCGAACAACACTCTAGGGTAGTGACGACAGGGTGACACTGTTTCCCTAAAAAACAAGATGGCCCAGCGCGGCATACGCCGGAAAGAGAAAGTCCTAAGGCTTAGGAGTAGGTAACAGGACGATAATAGTTCGTGACCCTATTTGCTGCACATAAAAGGCAAGGCTGTACGCTTCTCTGCTCAGTTCATCACAGGCAATGGCTGGTGTTAAGCGTGAAGCTCGCCGTGGCTTGGAAACGGCTATCATATACTTTGAACAGGAGGGACAGGAAGACACGAACTTCGAGAAGCCGACATGGTGCGCTTTCCTGACACTAAAGTAGGATAGAAGGCATCAGTGCAAACCCACATCTCGTTTCTTGGCTGAATAAACTTGTTCTTATCTGGAACAATTTTTCCTTTTTGTTTGTTTTTGACATTTTTTCGTGGCGTAGGTATTAAGGAGAAATGATTGTATTCAGTTTATTTAGAGCAGCCGCATGCTCTTCGCCGATGCCGTTCGCGTAAACAAGTTGTCTAAGGCCCTCAATGTAGCCCTTGGCAACAGGCGCGCTTATAGGCGCAGGCTCAGAAGTTTTTGTCGTTCGCGTCCGATTCTTCCGCATAACTCTTGCAGCCAGCTTCATTAACGATGCCCTCGTCCGTGCACGGTTCCGCAGTGTCAGCTTCTTCATCGACACAAACGAAATCGTCCCAGCCGGGGACATGGCTCCCCATGTCGGAGTCGATGACTCACTGACACAAATTGCCGCTGGATTAACCAGTTGAAGTATCAGGATCGGCTTCAGGTTGTGTGTCGACGAATACGCCCTTGCGGAAACAATTGCGCACGCAAGTGGCTGTCACCTCCGACCAGCTCACCTTCACCATCTCTACAGCTGAATACAGCGAAACTCGAAGCGGCAAGTTATCTGCCCGGCGGTAAGCAGCTATGACCAAGCACTCCACAACGCGGCGCCTATACGATGTCTTAAAGACTCGGATTATTCCCAAATCAAGCGGCTGCACTTTCGAAGTGGTATTGGCTGGCAAAAAAAATTCAGGCCAATCCACAATGTGAATGTGGTTGCAAAGCAAAGCTGGAAACGGCACCCACAACGATACCCCTGCGCCGCCACTTAAATTCCCTCACGTCGCTCTACAAATACTGAAACAAGACAGAAGTGAAATTCACTTAACCACACCCGTTGTTACTGAGACTGACGCGCTGCCAACCGCGCTACCGAGGCGGATAAGCCCCACCCGTTGTTACTTCAAAGAGACATTCTTGGTAAGGAATAAATCAATGCATGATGTATAAACGGTGGTTGGTTGAGTTGTGGTGGTGTAGCACATGAGTGGAAACTTTTTTTATATAATTAAAGGAAGCTGAAACCCGGTGTCAGACGATCTCACTTCTCCGTCTCTGCCGTCGCGGACGGAGGCTACGAGATCGGCGGCAGAGACGGAGGATCAGGCGGAGGAAGACGAGGAGGAAATACTTCTATTGAGATTTTTGAACAGCACAGAGTGCGGCCCAGGGGAGGGGTTCTTTCTTCACTGGAGCCCATATGCAGTGCACGGCACCTCTCCACCAGCCGAAGCTGAGTAGGCGGAGAAAGTCTGGGCAGCAGCATCTCCCATTGCTCTTGTTTGGTAGTTGGTGGAAAGAGAGGAGGGTGCTCAGGGCGAAAGTCGCACACCCCGGTTATGTGGCCGAGTGTTCCTACTTCTGAGCAAAATATACATTCAGCGTCGTAGCGATTCGGGTGCATCAAGTGAAGATACGTCTGGTGTGGGAAGGAGCGGGATTGTGTGAGCCGTAGGGTAGCATTCTATGCAGGCCATCAATGAGTATTTGAATGTGTTCCTTGATGTGTCGTTTGGTGTGAGGGCGGACGACAAGGAGCTTTGATTTTTTACGTGAACACTGGAGGCCACGGGCTTTAGGACATTTGCATGCTAGAAGTGAGATGCTATGCGTTGGTGTGAGCGTCCTTTAATTTTTGTAATTTCAAGCACACCCGCAAGGCGCGCGCAGGGCCGTTAGACGTGCCGTGGGCGGAGCGCACAGTGGCGCGAGAGGTCGCGTGACGTTATCATGTGGCATTCAGCGAGAATGCAGGGGGTAAACCCGTAGATGCGCTCCGTGAGTACACCACCTGTCTTCCCCGTCACCGCGTGGGCTCGTAGCTAAATCGGTAGGACAACGGTCTCTGCTTTGGTACTCTTTTAGTCCCATGTTCGATTCCCGGCGGCGGCAGTAAATTCTTTTATTTGTTCGCGGGAGTTTTCTGGTGACACCAACGGTCATGAAAGAACCCTTGGGGGTAGAGGTAGAAAGCTTTGCTTTAAAAGCAGGGTAACTGCCGTGGGGGAAGTTTGCACGTGGTGCGCAGAGCAGTTATCGATCACCAGCAGCACGCGCCTGCTTTGCCTGTGCATGTCACGGTCGAACTGGCTCAGCCACTCCGCGAATGAATCGCGCGTCATCAAAAACCTTAGCGTTGCGCCTGTAGCGCACGGGCACATAGCTAACAAAGCCACGCGGCTTCTTCAATTTTCCGTAAATGAAGGGCACGCGCGAGTCGCTGAAATCCATGTTAGTGCCCAGATGTGCTGTGACGCTACGCTAACTTTACTATACTTCTCGCCCGTGCATGTGTCGCCTTTATTAAGGTGCCTTTTATCCGGCAACATCTGGTAAAATAACGCCGTTTCATCTACGTTATAGAAATAACTACTTCAACATCTTGGTCACTTGCGTTGCGGGCGCCGCCTCGCCGACAATCGACTTAAAAACAATGCCGTGCCGTACCTTGAACCGATTGTAGCCAGCAATTGTAGCCTAGGCAGATGTCGGAAAATCCCGATTTGCCCGGTTTGCCTGCGAGGAGGTTCGCTAAAACCTGTGCCGGCAGAGCTTGGCAGAGCCCGTCATTTCAACCCACATCGCGGCGCGGGCGTTCGCTGTAACCGATCGGCAGGGGTCAAAGACGTTCGTGGCACGTGGGATTTTATGCAGTTAAAATAACGTATATTCTTACGGTCACGCGGGGTTTGTTCGTTATAAGCGAAAGTTTGTGTAAAGTGGGGCCGTTATATGTGGGCTCGGCTTTATATATATATATATATATATATATTTATATATATCTAATAACATATATATATATACTTATATATATATATCTACGCAGTTGTGTTGAAGGAGAAACATGCTTATTGGAGCAAACTTGTGCTCTCCTAACAACAAAAGAATACAGAGGAGGGGAAGCAGCGGTCAACAAAGTGACGTGCGCAGGCGAGTGTCGTCGAATCGAATGCCGCAGCGTCTGCTCTTAATGCTTTTATCTTTCGCGCGAGTGTTTCTGGAACCGTCGATTCACATCCAAAACATTGTAGATCACAGAAGATTACTCTGGGCTAACGACGTTGGGGCGAAACAGTCTGCTTATCTGAATGTGATAGCCCAAGCGGCATAAAAATAAAGAATGGAAGACGCACTTTGCTTGCAACGCAGATAACACAGCCGTGCGTGGCCCGGCAGTAAAAACAAACAATAAATAAGCAAACCCTTACATGGTTCGCGGCATTACCCCCCCTCTAATAGTGCATCGACTCGATGCTAAATGAAAGACAGTCCGAACAAACAACAACAAAAAAAGTCCGTCATCTTGCATACTAAGGTTTCAAGCGAACCACGTGGACGAATTCGGGCCGCGTGCGACGTCGTGATGTTCCGGAATGACCATACGGGATCACATCGTAGGTAAGTTGGCCGACACGTCGTGGAATCTGGTAGGGTCTGAAATACCGTCGCAGAAGCTTCTCACTGAGTCCGCGTCGTCGGATGGGAGTCCAAACCCAAACATGGTCCCCTGGATGGTACTCAACGTCTCGGCGTAGGAGGTTGTCGCGCCCGGCATCCACCAGCTGCTGGTCCATTGTACGAACTCGAGCGAGCTGGCGGGCGTCCTCCGCACGCTGAAGGTATCCTTGGACGTCGGGGTTCAGGTCGTCGTCTTCTACATGCGGAAGCATGGCGTCAAGCATCGTAGTCGGCAGTCTTCTATAGACAAGCTCGAACGGTGTCATTTGCGTAGTTTCCTGGATAGCCGTGTTGTACGCAAACGTGACATACGGGAGCACTTCGTCCCAAGTCTTATGTTCAACGTCGACGTATATTGACAGCATATCCACGATCGTCTTGTTCAGACAGTTCGTTAGTCCGTTCGTTTGGGGGTGGTACGCCGTCGTTTTTCCGTGATCCGTGTTGCTGTAGCGTACATTCAACATTCCTTGAGTAAGCTCCGCAGTGAAGGCCGTTCCACGGTCCGTGATTAGGACTTCCATGTCGCAGCACAACTTGGTTTATAAAAAACTTGGCTACTTCTTGTGCAGTCCCCCTCGGAAGAGCGGCGGTTTCTGCGTAGCGCGTAATGTAGTCTGTCGCTATAACAATCCACTTGTTTTGGGATTGTGACGTAGGGAACGGGCATAGAAGGTTCATTCTAATCTGTTGAAAGGGCCTCGACGGGACGGCGATCGGTTGCAGAAAGCCGGCGGGTCTTGGCGGTGTTTTTCGGCGCTGGCTGTCACGGCAACTCCGAACGTCGTGGGTGACGTCAGATGTAAGGCGGGTCCAGAAGTACTTCGCCTTGATTTTTGCAGTAGTGCGAGCTGTGCCGAGATGTCCGGAAGACGGGTCGTCGTGGCACGCTTCCAAAATTAAGTCACGGAGCTCTGCGGGGATGACAAGTAGATAATGCGTTCTCGTTCCGGGGCTGAAATTCTGCTTTACGAGGGCGGAGGTTTTGAGGCTGAATGCTGGTAAGTTCCGCTTGAACGCCCTACTCACGGCGACATTGCGTCCTTCGAGGTAGTCGATCATGACGCGCAAGTCGGGGTCGGCACGGTGCTGCGCGGCTAGGTCGCTCTCCGTGACGACTCCGAAGAACTCGCTGTCTTCATCGGAGCCTTGTGGTTGCGGGTTGACGGGGGCACGGGACAGGCAGTCGGCGTCGGAGTGTTTTCTGCCGGATTTGTAGAGGATTGTAACGTCGAACTCTTGCAGGCGCAAGCTCCACCGCCCAATACGGCCTGAGGGGTCCTCAAATTGGCGAGCCAACACAGCGCATGGTGGTCTGTCACAACCTTGAATGGTCTAGCATACACGTGTGGGCGAAATTTTTAAATGGCCGATATAATTGCGAGGCACCCTTTTTCAGAGGCTGAGTAATTTTTCTCCTCCTTCGACAGAACACGGCTGGCAAAGGCGATTACTTTTTCGCAACCGCTTTGCTTTTGGACGAGAACGGCACCCAAGTCTACATCGCTGGCGTCGGTGTGCATTTCTGTTTCGGCGTTTTCGTCGAAATGAGCAAGCACGGGCGTGTTTTGCAGGCATTGTTGCAGCTCGCATAATAATTTCTCTCGGGTCTTTTTCCATGCGAAAGCGGTGCTATCTTTTGTCAGGCGCGTGAGTGGCTCTCTCGGTCTCTCTCGTCCACTTCAATTTGCCAGTAGCCGGTCTTCAGATCCATTCATGAGAAGTACTCCGCATGGCAGAGGTGGTCGAGGGCGTCGTCGATTAGAGGCAGGGGGCACACGTCCTTTTTGGTGATTTTGTTCAGTCACCGGTAGTCAACGCAGAATCTTAAAGTGCCGTCTTTTTTTCTTCACGAGTACGACCAGCGCAGCCCACGGACTTTTCGATGGCTGTATAATGTCATTGCTGAGCATGTCGTCGACTTGAGTCCGGATGGCTTCGCGCTCGTGTGAAGAGACGCGGTACGGTGACTGTCGGCTGGGTCGGGCTCCGTCTTCGGTTATTATCCAGTGCTTCGCCAGAGGTGTCTGACGTAATTTTGAGTTCGACGAAAAACACTCGCTGTATCGACGCAGCAAAGCCGATAACTTGTTACTTTTTTCTTGCAGTAGCGCAGGATTCACGTCGAAGGGATGCGGAAGATTGAAGGTGTCTTCGGGTGCACGTTCAAAATCAGCGACTGCGATCACGTCACTTGCTTATTGCGTTTCTTCGATGATCGCAATTGCAGCGCCCTTGTTTAAATGCTGGTACTCCTCGGCGAAATTGGTGACCGAGACGTGGGATTTGCATTGCTTAAACCACTCAATGCCTCTTGCGACAGACACACCGCGGTCGAGAAGCAACCTTTGATCACTCTCCACAATAGCGTCGACTTCAGGAGCAGCACCTTCACAGTAGACGGTGATCATGAATCTTGCGTGGGGTGGCAGGGTGATGTGATCGTCGGCGATCCTTACAGCAGCACGGTGTTCGGGGTTCTTCTGCGGCGTCGTGGAGTGATCGGAGGCAAAAGTTCTCGACTTCGTCTGTAGATCAATATTGCGCCGTGATCCATAAAAAGTTCATTCCGAGAATTACGTCGCGGTCACAGTTAGGCAAAATGATCCACGCCGCAGTGTACTTTGTGCCGTCTATGGTGACGCGCGATGCGCACGTTCCACTTGGCGTGACGAGGTGGCCTCCTGCTGTGTAAATAAATGTGCGGACAGTACCATCTGGTCATAACTTTCTTCAGCTTAGATGCAAATGGTCCGCTCATTACTGAGTAGTCGGCTCCCGTGTGTATGAGGGCGACTACATCAAAGCCGTCGATGGACAGCTAAACGTCGGACGCCGCTTTTTTCGAGTTTCGGGTGCGTCGGGGCGTCGTATCTTGGCTTGTACGTGTTGACGGTCGGGCACTGTGCGTCGTAGTCTTCGTCGTGTTCTCAGCAGCAGTTTCGGTCCAGTCGGGCACGCGTGGCGCCGTTTTGCTGTCGTCGTGTTCTGGAGTCACGTCAGGGTTAGATTGTGTTGTCGGGCTAAGCACATGTCGTGAATCATGGTATTCAGCGAGTCGCTGCGTCGTTGGAGGGTTTTCATTTTTCCGCGGCCGTGCAACTTTACCTCCAGAAGTTGCTGCTTTTAGTTTCCCCCACGTGGGCTGGGGGTCCTTCCACGTGAGAAGTCAGCAGTGATGTGGCGGTTTGGTGACCAATATGGGTAGGGCAACAGTGAACGGTTGAAGTGGGCTGGTCCTCGGTTGGTGTTGGAGAGGTATTCTTCGATCTCAGAAGGCCGCTGGCCGTATCGGTGGCGTGGGGCGTCGACGAAGAACCCTCGCAAACCGAGCTTCTTGTAGGGACAGCGACGGTAGGTGTGGTGTCGGCCTCTCCGCAGTGGTAGCACAGCGGGCGATTATCGAGGGTTCGCCACACATCGGTTTTCCTTGGCGTCTGGTATTGGTCTACAGGGCGTCGGGCGGGCGGCATTGGACGGTGGTATGGCTCGGCCTCTTGACGACGGTTTGGAGCAGGGCGGGGTTGCCGAAGAGCTGCGGAGTAGGTCATCGCTTGAGGCTGACGGATTGCTTTTAAAGGCGAAGAAGTCCCTAGCGCCTGTTCAACCTCTTCTCGGATGACGTCAGTCAGGGAAGCCACTTGAGGTTGCGGCGTCGTTGGAAAAAGCTTCTGAAGCTCCTTCTTGAACACTGCTCGAATGGTCTCGCGCAATGTATCGGAGCTTACAGTTGCGGCACCGATGGTCTCCGAGAACAGCGCGTTGACAGGGCGGTCGTACTGCCTCGTTCGAATTTCTAGTATTTTCTCCATCGCGGCCACCTCAGACGCGAATTCACCCACTGTCTTCGGCGGGTTACGGACTAGACAAGCAAAAAGCTCTTGCTTCACTCCTCGCAATTAAAACACGAGCCTCTTTTCTTCGGTCATTTCTGGGTCCGCACGGCGAAAAAGTTGCTTCATCTCCTCAACAAAGATCACGACACCTTCGTTGGGGTGCTGCGTTCGAGTTTCAAGTAAAAGCGCAGCTCGCTCTTTTCTCACCACGGTAGTGAAGTCTTAAGAAACTCCCTTTTGAATTGAGTCCAGTTGGTCAAAGAGCTCTGATGGTTCTTGAACCACGTTCGAGCAGCGTCTTCTACGTAAAAGAAGACATGCCGGAAAGTTTCTTCGTCGTCCCACCTGTTGAAGATACGGATGCGCTCCAGCTTCTCCAACCATTCTTTGGGGTCTTAAGCGGGGGCTCCCCGGAACGATGGCGTTTCCCGGGGCTGCTGGAGGACGATTGGCGACGTTGTTTCTTGCACCATGGTGTTGGTTGCAGCGTTCCTTTTCTTGGGCCCTTCTGGCAGAAGACCGAACTCGGGTAGCAAACCTTGCAGTCGGCGGCTTTCTCTGGTTGGACTAGCTTGGCGGCTTCCAGATGTCGTTGGGAGCATAAAGGCTTAGTACCCCGCACCTCACCAGATGTCACGAAGCCAAGGACAACGCAGTTCTCTTGAAGGAGAAACAAGTTTATTGGAGCGAACTTGTGCTCCACTAACAACTCAAAAGTATACAGAGGCGACGAAGCGGCGGTCGGCAATGTGACTTGCGCAGGCGAGTGTCGTCGAATCGAATGCCGCGGCGTCTGATCTGTAGGCTTTTATGTTTCACGCGAGTGTTTCTGGAACCGTCGATTCACATCCAGAACATTGTAGATCACAGAAGATTATTCTGGGCTAGCGACGTTAGGGCGAAACAGTCTGCTTATCTGAATGTGATAGCCCGCGTGGCATAAACATAAAGAATGGAAGACGCGCTTTGCTTGGAACGCAGATAACACAGCCGCGCGTGGCCAGGCAGTAAAAACAAACAATAAATTAGCAAATTCATACATGGTTCCCGGCAATATATATATATATATATATATATATATATATATATATATATATATATATATATATATATATATATATATATATATATATATATATATATAGGCTTATTCTTGAACTTAACAATTTTGAGTTCGACGGAGTTCATTACGTGCAAGTCAGCGGAACGTCAATGGGAACACGAATCGGACCTAACTACGCTAATATCTTTATGGCTCACCTCGAATTAAACTTTGTTGACACCCAAAATTTAAAGACAATGTACTGTAAAAGGGATATTGATGACATATTCATGATCTGGCAACACAGTGAGGCGGAGCTCCTCACCTTCATTGAGGCATTTACCCTAGACCATCCTCGTATTTCCCTTGCTCATTCCTATTCGGAACACAGTGTAAACTTCCTAGACGTCACCGTTACTACCTTCCAAGGTCGGCTTCAAACTAAACTGTATAGAAAACCGACAGACACGCGGCAGTATTTGCACTTCCGAAGTAGCCATGTCAGGCACTGCAAGACAGCAATGCCTTACAGCCAAGCCCACCGATTTAGGAGAATTTGCTCAAACCAAGCCGACTTTGACTCAAACTGTCGAGAACTCAAGACCGCCCTCCTGAATAAAAAGTACCCGAAAGAAGTTATCGACGACGCTATTGTGCTAGCCAACCAATTAGACCGTAATGAAATCTGCAAGAAAAAAGCCCCGAACGGGAACCCGCAAACTAACTTAGTTTCAACCCACTCATCCTCCGCTCCAAGAGTGTCAACCGTGCTAAAAAAATATCACAATATCCTAATGCAAAGTGACCGCTTAAAAAGCATATTCCCCGAACCACTACGCGTTGTCTACCGGCGTAATAAGAATTTAGGTGACTTTCTTACTAACTCTCGTATCAACCGACCGGCAACTACTGGCTGCATGCCCTGCAATAAACCCCGATGTAAAGTATGCCCACACATGACCACTACATAGCGCGCCACCAGCACGGCTTCAGACTACTACGTAAATATAAAAGGTAAATTTAACTGTGACTCCGCTAAAGTCGTATATCTTCTAGAGTGCACTGTTTGTAGGCAACAATATATCGGCCAAACTGAAACGCCCTTCCGAATACAGTTCAATAATCACCGCTCTCATGCAAAAAGCTGCCCTTATTTGCCCCTGTCAAGACATGTGAACAGTCCTGGGCATAGATTTGAACATCTCAAAGCAACGATTTTGGAATCCGCCTTCAAAACGCACCACGACCGCGAGGTTCGGGAATCTTATCTCATTTATAGGTTTGGGTCAGCCACACTTGGAATTAATGAAAGTTATGGAAAACTAACGTGCTTATCCCTCGATTAAAATTAGCGGCTTCAAAATTTTTATAACTATGTTCATTATTCCTACCCTCGAGTTTTCCATCAGAATTCGCAGAAACTCTCCTAATACAGCAGCTTTATTAGCCTAATGCGGCTCAACAACGCCATTTGTCCTGGTGAAGGAGGCCTCGTTCCCACCACCACTTAAGAATGTTTAACTCTTTGTGATCTACTCACGTTTAAGCTTTTGTGACCCTACCTATTTCCTGTTCAGTTGCTAGCTTCTGTGAAATGCTCTTTTGTACCCCCTATCTATTCTCTTCGTCCGCGGGGGGCACACCCATCTTCGCTTCCCCCCCAACCAGTCTCCCCAGCCACTGAATAGCTTACTGTATACTCTTCCCTTTCTTTTCAAACCGCGGTTGTCCAGTTTCCCTTATTGTCTGAACTTGCAGCCCGCGCGGCATACGTTGACCCGTCATGGTGCAACCTTGAACGCTGCATTGTTAACACGACCCCTTTTTCTCTATCTCGCTCACCCTCCCCCCCCCCCATTTTTTTTTGGTTTGTTGTTGTTGTTGTTGTAACATAGGCGTAGCCCGTACTGTACGAACACTCTCCATTTCCGAAACATTTTCCACTCCTGCTCACAGTTTTCTGCAAACCTATATAAGAAATGTGTTCGAAATGTTTGCGACAGCAAAATTATGTAACTTTACTCTGATGAAGGCAAGTCCCGTTGCCGCTACGTAAGTAAACGTTGTTTGTTATTGTTCTTGCTGTGTATCCGACTCTTTACTTATACTATATATATATATATATATATATATATATATAGAGAGAGAGAGAGAGAGAGAGAGAGAGAGAGATCATGAGGTTCGATGGGCCAGTATAAAAATAGTGAAAGAAGTCGACTGACACGTTTCCCGTTTTTGTTGCCAACAGTTTCGGAGTTAGAAACTCCTTCTTCAGGGCTGTATTTTAATTTCTCACATTGCGTCTTTATACAAAAACTTCTATTAGGGAGGGTTACTTCCCTCATCCCTGCAGGAGAGGTCGCGGATGAGGGGTGTTTCAAACAGTTTGAGCAAGTGAGACATTCCGATTGGCTAGAAAGGTGGAAGGTGAGGGAAGGGGAAAGAACACGGACGAAAAGGCAGCACGAAAACACGTAACAAGAGGCACACAAGCAAACACAATATCAAAAACAAGAGTGAGTCCTGCGCGCTCCGCAAATGGTGTAAAAGTAGTCAGCGGGAGAAAAAAAAAGGGGGGGGGGTGAAGGGAGACGGACATAAGATGGCGGCACAGGCATGGATCTTCGATTTGGTCAAACTCCCAAGGCCGCATGCATGCACGGCCCGCCCAGTCGACGCATGGTCCCCGCGCCATACTCGGAATTTTCTGTCCCATTTTCGGTTTTGTTTTACTACTGGTTAAACCTACAGAAGCTCTCGTCTTGGCGCCGCTTCGACGAAACCGAGTGGTGCAGCCAAGCTTTGCTACGCGGCCAGCGAGCCGCGGAACAAGTCACACTGGGATTTGGTTTCATTTGCGGCGCATTCTTCGGCCGTTTGTCTGTCAGTGGTGCGGCGGTCATAATTCAGGCCGCTGTGCGTCGGCGGGCCCGCGGGGCGCGCTCACAGCTGTTCAAGGTCACTGATTAGTCTGGTGGTGGTTGCCGAACGGGCGGGGAAGGGGGGCGCAGGGGCGGCGTTCTACCCGTTTGTTTTGCTTGACTTCGTCCCTAAAGCGGGGTTTCCTTTTTTCCTTCTTGCTTTCTTTTTTAAGTTGTATGCACGCTCTCGGGTCCGCGCTCACCCCCTCTATTGCCCGCTGGGTCCCGATATTTGCGTCTAAGGCGCAGCTTTTTGTCGCAAGAATGACAGGCGGCCCGGGTCCTCATTGATGCCATGGGTGAATGCCTGGAATTTATGTATAAAGTAGGACTCCCTCTGCTCGCGTTCGAGGGTAGAGCGGAAGCCGGACTGCAGGAGAGTGATTCTGATATGCTCAATGGAATGGTCCGGCAGGCGCATATGTTTGGAAAATGGTAGATCCGGCTGTGAGGTGACGTGGGATTTGTGGCTGTTGAATCTGAGTCGGAATGCATTCTCGGTCTGGCCAATATACTCCTTGCCACACATTTCGCAGTGCAGTCTGTATACGACGTTACTGGAATCACAGTCGAGAATTTCTTTTATTCGGAAGGAAAATTTGGAAAAGTTAGATTTTGCCGTGTCGGTTGGGGTGATGAGGGGACAGATTTTGCAGCGCGTTTTCCCGCATGGGCGGCAGCCTGAGTGTTGTTTCGTGATCCCAATTTTAGCCTTAACAAGCATATCTCTTAAGTTCTTGTCTTTACGATACACTACACGGGGTGGTTCGGGGAAGATAGCTGACAGGTGCTCACTTTGTCTGATCATGTTGAAATGCTTGCTCAGTATGTTGTTCACTCGCGGCATGTTCGCACCCTATGTTAATATCAGGTTGGTCTGGGGTGTTTTCGTTTTTTGTGAATTGGCTTTTGACAATGCTGACTGGCGGTCTGTTTGGCAGGCCCGGTTGATTGCGTCATCAATTATATTTTCTGGGTAATTTTGATTCAGAAGGGTGTTCTTTAGATTTTGCGAGTTTCTGTCAAATTCTTGCACATCAGAACAGATTCGGCGGTATCTGTATGCCTGCGAGTATGGTATTCCAACTTTGCAATGTCGTGGGTGGTTGCTGTCAAAATGCAGGTACTGTTGGCGATCCGTGGGTTTTTTGTAGACGGTGGTCGCGAGGCAGTTGCCATGTACCTGAAGGGTTACATCCAAAAAGTTGATAGTATCTTGAGATATGTCGTGGGTGAACTTGATTGATTGATGGAGGCAGTTAAATTTTGAAATGAAGTCGAGAAGGCTCGCTTTGTCGTGGTTCCATATCATGAATATGTCATCTAGAAAACGCCTGTAAAACAGTGGTTTCTTTTCTTGCTTCTCCTTTCATTGAAACTCCTTTCATTGAGAAGCAAGAAAAGAAACCACTGTTTTACAGGCGTTTTCTAGATGACATATTCATGATATGGAACCACGACAAAGCGAGCCTTCTCGACTTCATTTCAAAATTTAACTGCCTCCATCAATCAATCAAGTTCACCCACGACATATCTCAAGATACTATCAACTTTTTGGATGTAACCCTTCAGGTACATGGCAACTCCCTCGCGACCACCGTCTACAAAAAACCCACGGATCGCCAACAGTACCTGCATTTTGACAGCAACCACCCACGACATTGCAAAGTTGGAATACCATACTCGCAGGCATACAGATACCGCCGAATCTGTTCTGATGTCCAAGAATTTGACAGAAACTCGCAAAATCTAAAGAACACCCTTCTGAATCAAAATTACCCAGAAAATATAATTGATGACGCAATCAACCGGGCCCGCCAAACAGACCGCCAGTCAGCATTGTCAAAAGCCAATTCACAAAAAACGAAAACACCCCAGACCAACCTGATATTAACATACGGTGCGAACATGCCGCGAGTGAACAACATACTGAGCAAGCATTTCAATATGATCAGACAAAGTGAGCACCTGTCAGCTATCTTCCCCGAACCACCCCGTGTAGTGTATCGTAAAGACAAGAACTTAAGAGATATGCTTGTTAAGGCTAAAATTGGGATCACGAAACAACACTCAGGCTGCCGCCCATGCGGGAAAACGCGCTGCAAAATCTGTCCCCTCATCACCCCAACCGACACGGCAAAATCTAACTTTTCCAAATTTTCCTTCCGAATAAAAGAAAGTCTCGACTGTGATTCCAGTAACGTCGTATACAGACTGCACTGCGAAATGTGTGGCAAGGAGTATATTGGCCAGACCGAGAATGCATTCCGACTCAGATTCAACAACCACAAATCCCACGTCACCTCACAGCCCGATCTACCATTTTCCAAACATATGCGCCTGCCGGACCATTCCATTGAGCATATCAGAATCACTCTCCTGCAGTCCGGCTTCCGCTCTACCCTCGAACGCGAGCAGAGGGAGTCCTACTTTATACATAAATTCCAGGCATTCACCCATGGCATCAATGAGGACCCGGGCCGCCTGTCATTCTTGCGACAAAAAGCTGCGCCTTAGACGCAAATATCGGGACCTTGCGGGCAATGGAGGGGGTGAGCGCGGACCCGAGAGCGTGCATACAACTTAAAAAAGAAAGCAAGAAGGAAAAAATGAAACCCCGCTTTAGGGACGAAGTCAAGCAAAACAAACGGGTAGAACGCCGCCCCTGCGCCCCCCCTTCCCCGCCCGTTCGGCAACCACCACCAGACTAATCAGTGACCTTGAACAGCTGTGAGCGCGCCCCGCGGGCCCGCCGACGCACAGCGGCCTGAATTATGACCGCCGCACCACTGACAGACAAACGGCCGAAGAATGCGCCGCAAATGAAACCAAATCCCAGTGTGACTTGTTCCGCGGCTCGCTGGCCGCGTAGCAAAGCTTGGCTGCACCACTCGGTTTCGTCGAAGCAGCGCCAAGACGAGAGCTTCTGTAGGTTTAACCAGTAGTAAAACAAAACCGAAAATGGAACAGAAAATTCCGAGTATGGCGCGGGGACCATGCGTCGACTGGGCGGGCCGTGCATGCATGCGGCCTTGGGAGTTTGACCGAATCGAAGATCCATGCCTGTGCCGCAATCTTATGTCCGTCTCCCTTCACCCCCCCCCCTTTTTTTTTTCTCCCGCTGACTACTTTTACACCATTTGCGGAGCGCGCAGGACTCACTCTTGTTTTTGATATTGTGTTTGCTTGTGTGCCTCTTGTTACGTGTTTTCGTGCTGCCTTTTCGTCCGTGTTCTTTCCCCTTCCCTCACCTTCCACCTTTCTAGCCAATCGGAATGTCTCACTTGCTCAAACTGTTTGAAACACCCCTCACCCGCGACCTCTCCTGCAGGGATGAGGGAAGTAACCCTCCCTCATAGAAGTTTTTGTATAAAGACGCAATGTGAGAAATTAAAATACAGCCCTGAAGAAGGAGTTTCTAACTCCGAAACTGTTGGCAACAAAAACGGGAAACGTGTGAGTCGACGTCTTTCACTATATATATATATATATATATATATATATATATATATATATATATATATATATATATCTATCTATATATATATATATATAGCGAATCAGAATAGGAAATGAGGGGCTCGTAGAAATAACACAGAGAATTAGGGTTGGAAGTCACGAAAACCTCTGAAAGCAAAGAGGAGGATGTGGTAGGTCATTGAAACAGAAAAGGAATTTGGAAAGAAAGAAAGAAAGTGGAGAAAAAATGCCCGCCAGGTGGCATCCGAAACCACGACCTCCAGAATACCGGTCTGGTGTGATGACCATTACGCTACCGGCGGGGCGATTTTCCCATCCACTTTCTGAGATATTTATGTCAATGTAATTTTTTCCTGTGCTTGGGAGTGGTAGCCAGCACCACCCCTAAACGCACCAGACCGCTATTCTGGAGGTCGTGCGTTCGGATGCCACATGGCGGGCATTTTTTCTCCACTTTCTTTCTTTCTTTCCAAATTATTTGTCTGTTTCAATGACCTACCACATCGTCCTCCTTGCTTTCCGAGGTTTTCGTGACTGCCAACCCTAACTTTCTATATATATAAAAATATCTCTCTCTCTCTCTCTCTATATATATATATATATATATACATATATATATATATATATATATATATATATTTATATATATATATATATATATATATATATATATATATATATATATATATATATATATATATATTTCGTAGAAGGCATTTTTGAAGGGGCACAGTACGCCAGCCTATAGCGTAATATCTTGGCCCTGAATGTTTTTTTGTTTCATTTTTTATGATTTGTTCTTTACGAGAAATTTATTGGTCTTAACGCTGTCTGTAACAAGAGACAATGTGCTCGATCCTAGCCATAAACAACTTCACTACAAATGAATGACCGCTGGAAATACTTTTTCTATCACCTAATGTCCCGGAAAATTGATGACGAGTGACCATTGTGTCATCTCTGAACGTGAGTTTACAATCTTCAGATGATGCATCGTAAGTCTTTTATTTTTCCCCAAGGCAAGGAATCTGGTATACGTTCTTTTTTCATTGCCTTTCTTCCCTAAAACTGACAAATGTGTGGAATGAACAGCGATAAATCAATCATTAATTCTCTTACCCTTCGTAAGAGCAAAGAAGCAAATGTCTTAGGCTCCATTTTCCGGCACGCCTTCGCTTTAACCTGCAACTTAGAGGCGGCATTTTTGCAACTTAGAGACTTGCAACTTAGAGACCGCTTTGTTAGAGTGGCTTTTTTTATTTGATCTGCATTTTGTCCAGTCCTTACTGCGCTGTTTTGAAAATTGTTTTGCCATTCTATTAAATAGGTTGTGGGCATTATTGCATTGTCTAACAGGAGCGCATCAGGTGGACTTCGGGCGTAAGCAATCACGCAAAACAAGAGCACCTCACTTTAAGCAGTTTTGGAGGAATGTAGAGTTGAACGCAAATGTGTCCCTTCATCGCTATAGGCGAATGTGATAAAACAAGTGTTAACTTCTAAGCACCGCGCATGATCTCTACATAACAGGCTGGGACAACACACACATTTGCTAAATTGGCACAACGACGTTCAATTGTTGCGGGGCTGCTCCTCCAATCACGGCGCAGGCTTTAGTGGAAAAACACGTGTCCGCCGAAGAGCCTGAGGCATGCTGCAATGTCAGCGGTAGGAGACACCGCCCTTGGCAAAAAGGGTACAGGTTAGAATGTTCAGATGATGCATCGTAACTTTTTTTTTATGTTCCCCGAGACAAGGCCTCTAGTGTACGTTCTTTTTTTGTTGGCTTTATAGCCCTAAACAGAAATATGTGCAATAAACCGAGCGAAATCAATCATTTCATCTCTCTTAGCCTAGGTAAGAGCGAAGCTGCAAATGCCTTAAGCTTCATTTTTCGGCATGCCTTCACTTTGACTTGCAACATAGCGACGAGAACTCTGACGCCCACAACGTGAGTGGTTTTGTTGTATTTTATAAAGCTGAATACAATCAACCAAGTAGTAGTGATGCTGGTGCCGCAATTTTAACTTCACCAGATACTACAGGTACGACAACACTTTATGTGGCTGCACGTGGATCGATCAAAGGCAGTATATGTAGTCTTCGACTAGTGATTCCTAAAATATAAGAAGTTTCTTTCGGGATTGCATTTATTCCAAACTGCGATTTTACGTAAGCAATTTCTCGCTTCGTCAGAAAGTCGTAATAATAAAGCCAACTTCTCAAAAAAAATTCCCCGCATTTCCCCGAGGGGAAGAATGTGAAAGTGCGAATGCAGGAGTTGAATTTGCGCCGTTCGGGAATGTTCGCGAAAGAGAGATCACACACACACAAACAAGTACAAAGAAAGAAAGATGCATTTATTCACAGACACCTATTTGTGTTGTCGTTGTACTTGATTGCTAGAGCGGATCTCAGCTTTGAAATTTCGTGTCAGTACTCCTTTAAGCAGGTGCATTAGCCCTTCTCACGCCCGATTCTTGGCCAAACCCCCACGTGGGTATGTGCCATGCACAGACACCTATTTGTGTTGTCGTTGTACTTGATTGCTAGAGCGGATCTCTGTTGTCGTTGTACTTGATTGCTAGAGCGGATCTCAGCTTTGAAATTTCGTGTCAGTACTCCTTTAAGCGGGTGCATTAGCCCTTCACACGCCCGATTCCTGGCCAATCCCCCACGTGGGTATGTGCCATGTCAGCGGCCAGGCAGCGCGCGCCCATCTCCCCCCGTTGCCAAGGAAGACGAGGAGATTCCTGGCCAATCTCCCACGTGGGTATGTGCCATCTCCCCCCGTTGCCAAGGAAGACGAGGAGCGCGCGCACCCGCAGCTGTTGCTATGTGGACGGACGGCGGTCAACGGAATTCAGGGTCGCTTATAAAGTGCATTCGCACTTAAAAACGGAAGTACCCTTACGAGTCAGGGCTTGGTAATATCAATGTTTTGACAGTGTCACTGCTTCGTAAAATGTTTACACCTAATATTTTACGGTGATTAGTTTCTAAATGGCTCTTGATGGTTTAATATTAATACAGTGGGGTGGAAATAGTTCACAAATTGGTTCAGGGGTATAGAGCGTGTCAAAATCGCCTTGCTCGGGTTGTTTCATTTGATTTCTTTTCATTTATTTTATTCGTGAAAACAATGTCTCGAATGGGAAGGAAAGAAGCAGAATTTCTTTGCTTGACGTTGGCGACTTCCCAGGTACAAAATACAGTGCCCAGCAACGGTCGGAAAAAAAGAATATTACAAACCCTGCGTACGTGGTCTACAACGTCGCTGTAAAAAAGGCTGTTTTTTTTTCAAAAATGAAGAAATCACAACGGACAATCCATCAAATAACAAACTACAGTAGCGCTTCACAATACAAGACAGCAAGTAATTTTTCGTTTTCCTCTTTTGCGCAGCCATGACATAGTTTTGTGTCGTAAATGTGCAATAGCTCGAATTGGCTGGTCGATATTTACATTAACGTCGTTTTTTATTTTTTCCCTTGAAAATTTCCAGAAGCGACCTCATTACTAGGAGGAGGAGGAGGAAGTAACTTTATTGTGTCCAGAGGAAAGGCCTAGTTATGCCCGGTGTGCTTCGGACGGCGGCCAGGATGTCTTGCCTTCTAGCGGCGTCTTCGGCCATCTGGACGGCCCAATGCTGGATGGCAGGGTCCTCGCTAAGCAGCACGGCCTCCTACTGCTCTTTGATGTTGATAATAAATGTTCCCTCTGTGTTGCTGAAGTCTTTTCTTTTTATAGAAGGGCATTACCAAAGCATTGCAAGCTGGGGGCAGTGCTTACACTTACCGTCACGAATTTCTGGGTGGAAGTGCCTGTAGAGGCCTGGGTTGGGATATGTATTAGTCTGAAGACGCCTCCATGCAACTTCTTGTTTTTTGGTCAGCGAGGGGTTGGCTGCAGGGTACTTCCGTCTTTTGCCTCTGTATTGGTCGAGCACGTCCCCGTAGGTGCACAGGCGATCCTTGGTGTTGTCGGCAGGGTGTAGGGCGGATTGCAGGGGCTCTCGGTAGGTGAATGCTCGAGCAGCCTCGTTGGTCCGTTCGTTGCCCTCCAGGCCCGCTTGTGCGGGCGTCCATAATAAAGTGGTTCGGGTCTCTACGTTCTTGTCCTGCTGGGCAAGGACTCGCAGTACCGCACTGGAGATTCTCCCCTTTGTGAAGTTGCGGATGGCAGGTTGTTATTCGCTGACAATTTTTCTCGCTGGGTTGTGGCTAGGGCTAACGCTATGGCTAGTTCTTCACCTTCTTCGGGGTGTCGTGTTAGGATGCAGCAGCCAGTGAGAGCCTTTTCTTCCTGGTCGTTGACAACTGAGACCATAGCCCTTCGTTGTTCGTAAGAGGCACTGTCCGTGTAGACGACTTGAGCTTCTCCTCAGAGCTGTCTCCCTAGCGCTAGGGCTCGCATATCTCTTCGTTTTTCGTTGTAGACTGGATGCATGTTCTTGAGGAAGAGAGGAATGTAGATGCCTTTGCGTATTTCGGCTGGAACAGTGTGTTTTTCTCCGAAAGTTCTCTCGTACGGGATGCGTAGGTGGTCGAGGATTTGCCTGCCGGTGGCCGTCTTGGTCAGACGCTCGAGGTGTGCAATGCGATGTACCTCGATGAGCTCTTCGAGGCAGTTGTGTACACCCAGTGCCTCAAATTTGTCATTAGAGGCACATATCGGGATTCCCAGAGTTTGCTTATGCACCCTCTTGATGAGACTGTTGATTTTATTGCGCTCTGCCTGCTTGCGGGGTAAGGAAGGGGCTACGTACGTATTTCTGCTAATTACGAACGCATACACGAGCTTTAGCAGCGTCTTCTCCTTCATGCCTCTATTCTTGTTGGCTATCCGCGAAATCAGTCTCGTGATCTGATGGGTGGCTTACTCTAGTGTTTGCACTGTCTTGCCGTTGTGTTCGTTGGCCTGGAGGTGGAGGCCGAGGATACGTAACTCGGCCACTTCTGGAATTGGGGTATCACCTACTCGCAGCGTTATGCTGTGATTTTGTGGGGTATCCTTGTGCTTTCGACCTCGTCGCGTGGGCTTGTACGACAGTTGTTCGGACTTTTCCGGAGAACAGGAAAGGCCGATTGTTTTGGCGTGTTGCTCAACAGCGTCCACTGCAAATTGAAGGCGATCGTGTATGTCTCCATCGCTGCCCCCGCTGTCCACAAAGTAACATCGTCAGCGTAAATGCTGTGATTTATTTCATCTATGATCTGCAATTTGTTGACGAGGTTGATCATGCTTGCGTAAATAGGAATGGTGAAATGACTGATGCTAGTGGAGTTCTGATTCTCCCTGTTAAGATTTCAGGAGAATCATGGGGTCCCACCTTAAGCTGTGCCGTTCTGTCATTCAGAAATTCCCTGATATAGTTGTAGGTCTTCTCCCCTACATGTAATTTCTGCAGACTGCGGAGAATTCCATCATGTTTGAGTCTGTCGAAGGCTTTGGTTAGATCAAGCGTGACTATCACGCGGGCGTCAGTGGCGTTCTTGTCTTCGTTGTTGGCGATCTGCTGCTGTAGTTGCAGCATGACGTCTTGGGTTGACAAACCGGCCCTGAAAGCTACCATAGAGTGTGGGTAGAGCTGATTGTCTTCCATGTGGTTGTTGATCCTATTGGGAACCATGTGTTCGGGGAGCTTTGCGAGGCAGGATGTCATGGAGATCGGTCTAAGGTTCTCCCCAGAAAGTGCCCTCCTGGGCTTAGGTATGAGCCGCACTAGCGCCTTCTTCCATTGCTTGGGCAGTGTTGCGTCGTGCCAGCACTTGTTGAAGTAGTCGAGTGAGAGCTCACACTCTTCGTCTGCGAGGTTGCGCAGCATCTTATTAGTGATGCCGTCTGGGCTCCGCGATGACTTCGGTTTTAGTCCCTGTAGGACCGCCTTGAGCTCGTCTATGGTAAACGGTTGGTCCACTTTTCATTTGGAGCGCCTTCATAGTCTCCATGCTTCTCACAGGTGTGTTCGGGTGTGTATCGAGCTTGCATCTCTTGGATTGTCTTGTGTACATCACCCTGATTGTGCGTGTGGAGAAGATTTTCCATATTCCTGCACTGTTCGGATTTACTTTTTGCGGGATCGATAAGGAGCCGAAGCATATTCCAAGCTTTAGCCGTGCCCATCTGGAGTTCTGTGCGCTCACATAGAGCATGCTAATTTTGCAGCATGAGCTTGTCTGCGTATTCTTGCATTTCGAGGTTGAGTCTCGCCATGCGGCGTTTGAGTGGCCTATTGCATTTATTCCTCTTGAAGCGTTTTGTAAGGCTCTCTTTGGCCTCCCACATGTGTAAAAGCCTGGAGGCCACCTGTTGGAATTCCGCCTCTTCGCGGATGGTTGTGGTAGCATCTTCTGCCATCCTCTTAAGTCTAGCCGTCCACTCTTCAGTGTCGCGTACTTCCCCGCCGGTTTCTTGGGAATGTTGCCTGAATCTTTCCGAGTTAATGATTTTGCACACCGTCCGCTTGGGCTTGGCCGGGCCTGTCGCGATCCAGGGGGCTGTTATGATGGGATCACTGCCCAAATCTTGGGCGAGGTTGCTCCAGTCAGCACTGTGGCCTTTAGCCAGGTTCCTTACGAACGCAAGGTGCGGGGTTGTGTCTGTAATGATGCTATTTCCATTCCGCGTGGGTTGGCTTGGGTCCGTGATCAGAATTAGGCCTTCCCTCTGCGCGTCTGCCCACAAGTTTCTGCCCTTGGCCAATTTTGTCGTGTATCCCCATGCAGGATGGGCCCCGTTGAAATTACCGAGTGTGAGCTGCGGGTGCGGAAGAGGTTGGAGAACCTGTGCTTTTTCAGGGGGTGCTATGTGATTAAGTATGAACAAGCTCGTGTCACCTTTCTTGGAGATGGGGAAAAGTTCCAGGAGAACGTGCTCGATCAATTTTTCTTCGATGTCGTGCTGAAGAGCCGGTACATTCCTTCGGACCAAAGAAGTAACGGTGCCTGACTTGTCTGTTGCGTTAAGGGGGCCGCTAGGGGGCCGAGCAGTGTGGACGCTCCTCCTATGGCTCTGTGTTTACACAGCTTTCCTGGCGGAAATACTTACAGTTGGTGTACTTTTCGTGCTGTTTAATGTGCTAAGGGACACCCGAAATGCAGCGTTTCCACCACGAGTGCCCCTGGGCGCTTACTTGTGTGTAATCGCCACCGAACCCAACAACCCTCCCTAACCGTAACGGCGGCCGGGCCGCGGCCGGCCGACATCCTGTCGGCCATGTCGGCTGATACCGAAGCACCCGAGGGGCTGAAAACACCCGACCCAACCATCCTAAAGGCAAGAGGTCCACAAACGATGGCCATTGAAGTCGAAGGTGAGACTATTGACCCTGAATCCTTCGAAAGCGAGCCCGGGTGGCTCCTTAGCCCCTGTAGGAAAAGTAGACGAGCTCTCGCGGAGCTATGCCAAATCTCTCATAAAGCGTCGCAGCAGCCATCATTCGGCACTGCAGAAATCAGCGCCCCGCAATATGCGGACAAGACGAAGAAAGGTCCCAAGAGACCCAGCTTCCCCAAGGAGGACATTAAGGTTGTACTCCGCCCCGGAAATGGGCTCAATGTGTCGAAGCACTCTCAAGCGCAGCTCCACGACAGCATCGCTAAAGCCACGGGAATAGGAAAGGAGCTAGAGACGGAGCACATCCTGAGAGCTAACCCTCAATAAAACACCCTGGTGATTAGCACCCCATCGCTAGCCAGAGCGGCCGTCTACGGCAAAATTAAGGAACTCTTAATCGGCGGAATCTTCTACGAGGTCATGGCGTACGCAGCCCCAACTGAAGACACGGCAAAGGGCGTCATACGGAATATCCCCCCATATGACACCCAAGAGGACATCCCCAGAAGTTTGGTCAACAAGCGGAACCCAACTATCTTACAAGCACGAAGGATGGGTCGGACAAACTCGCTCATTATAGTCTCCGAAGGAGGAAAGGTCCCACACTAAGTCTACTACCGCGGGGCTGAATACCGCTGCTTTTTGCATAAAACGAAGTACAAGGTATGCAACGTTTGTGGCAAAGTGGGCCATCGTATGGAAGTATGCCCAAATCATCAGGATGTGCGGTGCAATGTATGTGGGCTAGAACAACCGCCTGAAAACCATCCTTGCGACCCCACCTGCGCCCTTTGTGGAAAAGGCCACCCCACCGGCGACAGAAAATGTCACAAACGATTTCAAACCCCCTACCTTCTGTAGAGACGCCAATGGGAGAAGAAACTCCGCCAGCAAGAGTGCCCGTCCAAGGAGCGCCCATCACGCAGCCCCTTCAGAAGGAAAGGACGAATTCCATCGGCAACGAGGAGGGAGAGATCTGTTTCTTTCCCCCCTTTACCTGGAGAAAGAAACAGCAGTAAGGACCACAGGCCCCGATTTAACAGCCGAGGGAAACGACCGCCAAGACACCAGACCCAAGAATGCCCAAACCAAGCCAGTGAACAGGGTGTACATGACAAGGTCACCCGGCGCCCCGAGGACAACCATGGAGGGAGCGGAATCCTCGCCTCAAGCAATACATCAGAACAGGTGAGCTGGGCAAGCACGATCTCCAAGAACAGTAATAGTAAAGCGAGACAAGAGAGGAAACACATGTCTAATACACAGCAGGGCGAGCAAACAGAACTCGCGCGCATTCCGACAACTCCTCGAGGTAGTCGTGCAAGAAAACAGAGAAATAAAAAAGAAAATAGCCGCACTTGAGGGCCACAAAGAACCCCAACCCATGGACACCACGATCGCAAACCCTTCTGCAATAGCGCAGGCTCTCAAGGCAAACGGAGTGCAAGTAAACGAAACACCTGCAGTTGACAAAAACCACTGCCACTCTGATAACCTCAACCCACCTAGGAAGCGCGCAAAAAAAAACTTCTGAACCCGAGACGCAGGAGAATAAGCTAGACAAATCTGACAACAGCCTGAAGATCGAAATAACAGCCGAAATGAATGCGGCCGTAGGAGAAGCTATAAGAGCGATGCAAGACATAATACAACGCGCCGTAGGAGACCTGACTGACAAAATAAGCTGAATAGAATCAACGAGGAACAGCAGAATGAGCCACATTGAGGGAGCCATAGAGGAAAAACGCTCAAAATACAGCAAGCCCTACGACAGGTACAGCTCCACCGATAGACATGGAAGCACTGATCCCAATGACTGCAACGATGCAGACTACAAACAGGGATTCCCGGTACTATGTCTGGCAGTAGAACTGCAGAGGTTTCCAAAAAAAAAGAAGCACCACGCAGCTATACTTAAGTACGCAGCAGACGTCCCTCCGACATCTTGGCCTTACAGGAAAGAGGAGGAAAAGCCACACTTGCAAGCTACAGATGTTTCAGTAGTAGGTAATTTTTTTATTATTTACTTCAAAACAAAATCTTAAAACTGGGCCATTTGGATTCATGAACGCTTCGCCTAACGCACCGACTTCGAATTTAAAAGAGTTTAGGTATCCGCAAATTTCATTGATTATGAGCGCTGTTTTGACCATCAAGAATATAAAGACCAGTACAAAAAATTCAATGACGAATACTATACTCACTAAGGCGAAATTTGCCCCCAGTGCGAACTACAGTCTTGTCGGATACGGCGCGTATCTGCTTCTTCTTAGGAAGTGATTGCGTGATCTGCGAAAGCAGGGCGGCGCACTCTATGCTGCCCTAGTCTCTCAGGTCTTCACTTCCCGAGAGCAGGTTACTCGATATCGTGTTTGAACGTCCTTGGTGTGCCGCGTCCGGTCGGTCGCTTGCGTAGACACCTCTCCCTTCGCCTCCGGGAAACTCTTGAACCAGGTGCCAAAGAGCTGCGCGATAAAAGAACTGGGCGTTCGGCCTGTACTAATGTACTGGCGATACGATATAAGAGGTGGTGTAATTTATTTACATTTCACAGAAACAGCAAGAAAATTGATCTGGTATGCCTCAGATTGGCTAAGAATGTCAAGGCAACACCGTAGTTGGACCTTCTAATTTAAAGATCCCCAGTTGGTCGAAATTATTCCGGCACCCCTCAATACCATGCGCGTCATCGGCAGTATAGCGTAGGAGCGTTAAACCTCATAAATAATCAATCAGTTGGACCTTCTGTTGAGCTGCTCTTAAGTTTTCGGTTGAACGTGGTATTTGCGCCCGTCGCCTCTTGGCCAGACCTCTCGACTTGACACTGCAAGCTTGTTCAGCGTAACAGTCACCGCCGCAAGATTTTTGTTTGTCCCAGTAGGTAGCTACACCTCTCAAGGTAGTTCTTAATGCCTGTGCGGCAGCAGCGTACCTTGCTTTGCCGCGGCAGTTATTTACAAGAACGTGCGTGGTGGCTCGCCTAAGACATCTGCTGGGACCCTTCTCTATCACTGATTTGTCCGTGACGTGCGATCACCGGCTCACGCGTCGCGCGCCATTTGTTGCGTGAACCTGCCTGCTTTGTAGCACTTATTTGCACTTCATTTTTAACAGAAAACTTATATATCTAAGATCTGAGCTTGAAATGTATTCACCAGTTTTTCTCAGGCGAAAAATGTATACTTTACAATGCAAAGGCCGTTTCAAAGCTTTTTGATTGAACAGTCACCTTATCAGTCAATTCAAATCACTTTAGGTAGCTCTCTTATCTCCACTCCCTCTCTGATCTCCACGCAACCGATATAGCATTATTATACTTCTTTTACACTGATTATACTATCACCACCAACAGGTGCAGAGCCGTAATCCTTGAGGCCTTATCCCACAATTATTCTTTCCTCTCCCAGCTAAAACAATTTTTTTTCGCGTAATTTTTAACCTCCAAAACGCACTGCGTGCTGTAATATTTCTTCAGTAACACATTTAAAACTTCTCGCCCATTTAGATTCCGCATATACATATAATATGTTTGACCTTAATTTCCAACCCGCCCCTTTTTTCTTCATTTTTCGACAACCGCTGAGATTAAAGGCCAACTGCACTCAAATTTCACCATGGCTAAATGCCTTCAAAATGTGTAGTAGGTACCATGAGAACTACTGCGACGCGACCGGTAGCTCTGCGCAATGCGTGGTTATTCAGTTTCAGGCACTCAAAATAACGCCCTTGCAGATGACAAAGCACCGGCGGGCGTCACCGGCCGGCGTGTCGCGCAAACAGCCATTTAGCGCAAGGGACATGCCAGCCCTCCAGGCCGATCGGCCTGCCTCGCAGCGGGAGAGTCCAGAAAACTCGTATTTCGCGCCGCCGGTACGCCTGGCCTTCGTGGCTCCGAAGAGGCTTCGTTAACCGTACGGTTCTCTCTTTTTCGAGTGTTATCGCGACATCCTGCCTACACTGTGTGCTGCTCTCGGAGCGCACGAAGTTTCGTGCTTGCGGGACAAGCGCTCGCTTTTCCGCGCGCCTCCCACAACCCGCACACGCGCGCTCACACTCTCCTCCTGGCTGGCCGAGCCGGGCGGCGTATTCCCAAATCATATCCCGTAGAGGCCCAGGCCGACCACACCCCCTAAGCAGGGGCGCGGCCAAAGAGATTCAAAAAATTGCAATTTTTTAACCTCCTTGGACGCAGCACCGTGATGTCTCTACCTATATGTGCGCGACTTCATGTGAGGTGGATTTCTTTTTTTTCCCTTCCCTTCGTTTCGACTGCTTGGCAGGCGGCCGATGGATTCGCTCCGGGGGCGGGGCTTGCCTGCAGCGCTGGGGAAGCTGACGCACATGTGGTAGAAGCTAACCTTTTGTACCTGAGCCCCTGATCTCTACGCGCTCTTCTTGCGCACCTGCAAGTTGACGCTGACCTCCGATCGTGTTCCTAAATAAGCGCTCGACTCGGTGCTCGAACTGCGCGCGCCCGGATGGACGCTTTCACGCGCATGTGACAATTATACACGGTTCGGAAAGCAAACACCCTCATTGAAAGCTCATTCTAGAGCACACAGAAGTGTATACAATTGAGTAGGGTGCTCTTTCATTATATACACAGCTCAAAACACGATTCGGTGCTGCAGGTAAGGATTACAAGAAAGGCAGCCAATTAACCATGACTACATTTACAAACTGTCCTACTCTTGCGAAATATTACAGCTGCATGAGCTGCTACATTTTGGCACTTTTATAAGCACTATTACATTGAATTTCGTTCACATTAACTTCATTGCATTATTCTTTATCAGGAACAGTGCTACTAAAGAAAACATTGACATTTTGTTAACAGCAATGGAAGGTGTGAATCGTTCTTGCAAGGGTGATACATTGATAAGAAAGATACCAGCTCAAACGTACACGTTTTACACTCGGTCATGAATTCTGCATAATTTACACTGCTGGTCATAACAATTTAGGAAACAATGTCGAAAATATGTACCAACCAAGATCTAAGTAATAGTTGGATTCTACATCAACTGAAGTACTCGAGGAGTTTGATATATGTCTTCTGTACAGGGCTATTGACCACAGTCTCTTCACTGAAGCCACCAGGCCGAGTTTGGTATCAGTAATCATGCTTTCTACCTGGTAACTCACGCTGTTGCGAAAGTCGATTAGTTATTTTTAACAATTTGTGCTTCATGCACATAGAGATTTTGCTGCATAAAATACGTTATTTATAAATAGACAGCTCCAGAAGGATCCGAAGGGCACTGATACCCCCCCTCTGCAATCGGGAAGGCACACCAAATCGTTACCACCTAATTTGGCTCTGTTCAATTTTCGACCGTAATCGCCACCAGCTTTTAACTCTAGGTCCCGCCCCTGCGACTGAACAGGAACATGTAAGTCGGGTCAGGGACGATCTCACCGCACTAGAAGCAATTACCGAGTACGCCCTTGAAAACAGACTCTACAAATTGGTGTAGCAGCCTGGCCGACTTTCCCGTTCGGTATACAATGTGAACTGTCTGCAGCGTGCACTCTTTTCACTGTGAACCGCGTAGTCCACAGTGTGAACTGAACATTTAAGTGTGAACTGTGCCTTTTGCTGCCACTGACTGACTTTAATGTGTTCATTTTGCGATTAGGACCCCAAGACTGCAACTGTGTTCATTGTGCGAGTTCTGCCCTTCCCCTTTTCTCCTCATCCTTGCTCCCCCAGGGCCCCATGGCCTCTCATTTAATGCAGTGTTACACTCACTCATATACGTACATTCTTTTCGCTGGGACTAATGAGTAGTTGCCCGTGAGATCGAAGTCACGGAAGTCGCAGCAGAGATAAAACTAAGTCAAAAAGTTATTTCCTTGGCGCAGTATTTTTACGATAGTCACCTCGGAGTCCAAATAGCAGCAAAAAATTGTCACTTTTAGAGATCCACTGATGGGTATAGATGAGCAGTTTGTGTCTGTTTCCTGCGACGCATTTTTAGCTACCACATATATATATTTCTGTAGCGTCTGGCCTTTTAATTCGCCAGCATTGTGTCACAGCTGGTGCCTCAACTGTAATACACATGAAATAGCAGGAATAAAAATATAAATATTACAACACAAGTGCCCGCGGAGCGAAAACATCGGCCACCCGCAAGGCAGCCGAAACGAGGCGAGGGGGAAAAAACAAAAAAATCCACCTCGCATGAAGTCGCGCCCATATAGGTAGAGACGTCACGGTGCTGCGTCCAAGAAGGTTAAAAAATTGCAATTTTTCAACCTCATTGGCTGCGCCCCTGCTTAGGGGGTGTGGTCGGCCTTGGTTCCTACGGGATATGGTTTGGAAATACGCAGCCGGGCGCGTCGGCCGGTCCGCACAGCTCACGCCGTCAGGCCACGCCGTCTGGCCGCTCGCGCCGACGGCTGATAAGTCACTTCCGCCTGCCTGTAATGGCCGCGTTTTGCCCAGTTTCGTTTACAAAATCGTTGATTTTTGCGGGTCGCTTGCGGCGTAATTACGCACATTTTAAGCGTCATACTTCGTATATCGCGGGCTTATTAGTCATACTATGTAGGAACAGTGATTTCGCGCGGTCGAAATTTTGAGTGCAGTTGGCCTTTAATAATTTTGAAGAGGCTACAAAAAGATATGAATACAGATCAAATTATTCATTCCTACCTTAGGAAATTGACTTAGAAATGATCTGTTAGAATTTGGAATACCTTATTGTGCCCCTCATTTTGCCTAAAATCACCTATGTGTTTTAAAGGCAGCTGTTCTACAAATACTCTGTATAATATGTGACTGACAAGAATACAATATACAGCAAATACAGTAATAATATCGCTCGTTTATTTCGCGATTATAAATAAATGTTGGGTCACGATTGCTTGTTCTTCAGATAAAGTTGAGGCCTTTTGTGTAACTTGCCCTGGGATATGTATTTAGATATTTTTTGACCACCAATACATACTAAACGTAGCAGATAGTTTCTTGCGAAGCGCAACGCAGGGCTCAGTTCTGTTCTTTCTGTTCTTTTTCTGTTCTTTCTGTTCCTTTCTGTTCTTTTTCAATAATACCACATTTGCGAACTTCCTGGTGTCCTCCTAGCTACGTTGATTGCGTTTTATACTACGGTAAACCAACAGTGCCTTTGGACGATACATGTATTGCTCCTCTACTTCCAAGTAGGAAATTTGACTACTTGCTATCCAGAATATTTTACAGCAATACTTGGAATTTCTTTGAATTAAAACTTAATGTGTGAAGGATGAAAAGGCTCAGATGCTATTAAATGTATTAGTGAGGAGAAGGTTTACACTAATTTATTTCTGCGTGGAACGGCGTCGCATTTGTTTGTACGCACCCTCACGTGGACTCCACGTTTCGAGTTACCTCAATCGAAGACAATGCCTACTATGTTGGTGGCCCCGCTTTACGAAACAATTTTTTCCTGTGAAGGTGCAGTGATGTTATATTTTGCCTATATGTATTGTATTCGTAACTGCGTCTTTTTATCTAGCGACATGTACGATAATCACTTATCATCAGTAATATTTCATCATCATCTTCAACAACAGCCTACTCAGGTCCACTGGAGGGCGAAGGCATCTTCCTTTGACTTCCAACTTCTACTGCCCTACGCTCCTGGTATCCACGTTTCGCTCCTCAATTTTCTTATTTCATCTCCATCGTGTTAATGACCTTCCCCTTCTTCTAGACCCATCTCTTGATATTTACTCTGTTACCCTAATTGTCCGCCGTTTCTCGGCCTGTCTCTTTACATCCTGTTTCATTTCCTTAGTAGTGGCTCATTTTTCTAACCGCTTGCCCATAGCGGCACTCTCGAAGGTAACCCGGGGACGGCGACCATAAACAATGGTTGTGGCTTAGCTCAGCTAACTTTGGCTATGCAAAGCAAAAGCTTGGCTTAGCCTGGTTATGTCCCCGCTTCGATTGGTTAACCTTTGGTGTAGCTCTAATGCCGACAACGACTCATAGTCGTTCGGTCCCGTGCAACGCTCACGGAAGAAGGCCCAGCCTCGCTTTGATTCTCGGCGAACGCTGCGCAAAATAAGTCACATATCCCGAGAGGACCAAGCGGCGCATGCGTGGAATGCGGCTGTTTTGGTCGGCAGCCGATCCGCTGAGCGGCCGCCGCCGCTAAGTAGCACAAGGACTCAACACAGGGCCTTGTGCGCACCGCCGACCGCGGGCCCGGCGAATCACGAGAAGCGTTGCGAGGGGTGTGTCGTCGGGGGTGTGTCTCTGCAAAAAAGGTTTTTTATTGCGCCGTTTAGATATCAATTTTATGCGAATGAAAATTCTGAGTTGTTGTCCAGATTTTTACTGTGCACTCTCAAGGTTTTTTCCGGGCTCTACTAAGCTGTTTTTAAAATTGTTTGGCAATTGAATAAAGGAGTATCACCCATAATTTCATCCAATAATACCTCCGCATCTGGTGGTCTTCCGGTGTAACGAAGGACGCAAAACAAGAGCACCTCATCTTATCCACTTTTGGAGGAATGTAATGTTGAACTCAAATATGTCCCTTTATTGTTATAGGCGAAGGTGATGCAGCAAGTTTTAACTTCTAAGCACCGCGGTGGGATCTTTACATCACAGATTTGGACACACACATATTGGCTGGATAGGCACAAGGACGTTCAATTGTTGCGCGGCTACTCCAGTCACCGTGCAGGCCTTAGTGCGAAAACATGTCTCCGCTTAAGATTTCAAGGCATGCTGCAATGTCAGGGGTAGGAGACACCGCAGTTGGCAAGGAGTGTACATCACTCGAGAAACATGTGGCGGAGGTAGAGAGGAGAACAAAGTGCGGATGTAATTATACTTGCTCTTCAAAAGGCTGTGCTTCAATGTGCAAAGCATTTTGTGGATAAATTTTTGAAGGAATTTGGATAAGCTCGCTTACAAAGACCACGCTTTCACCTATTCCTTTAGAGCCGGTTCCATCGCTAAAGATATTGTATATATTGAAGGGGTACTATACGCCAGCCTATACCGTATTAGAGAGGCCCTGAATGTTTTTTTTATTCTCTTACGGCTTCATACATGCTTGTATGCTCAAAAATAAACAGTTGGTAGTCCGCGCCCGTTTGTGTTGTACATGTTTCTTTTCCTGGGTTCTGTTTCGGTCGCGCTATGCGGCTTTTTTCATGAACATGACCAACTAAGTCGGGCCAGAGTCCTGCTAAGATATTACAAAGTTTAATAGATCATTTCTAAGTAAATTTGCTCAGGTAGCACAGCATAAATTTGATCTTTATTCATAACTTCTTGTAGCTTTTTAAAAAGCAATATTCGCAGCGTTTGTCGAAAAATGGAGAAAGAGAGGCCCTATTTCAAAGTAAGATTATTAGTATTACCGAGACATGCCGAATCTAAATTAGCGAAAAGATTTAAAATGTCTTACAAAAAAAGATATTACACCACGCCCTGCGTTTTTAAGGTTATAAATTATGCGAAAAAATATTTGTTTTACCTGGGACAAAAAGAATAATGGTAGGGTAAGGCTTCAAAGATTACGCCACTGGCCCTGCCAGCGGTGATTAGTATAAACGGTGGAAATGTAATCGAATAATACTATTTTTGACGTGGAGCTAAGAGAGGGTGAAAACTGTAATTTCGGATGATTTTAAGTGACTGATAAGTGTAATGTTCAATGAAACAGCTTAGAAAGCACCTTTGCATTACACAGTATTCGTTTTCCGCGCAAAAAAAAAAACTGGTGTGCATTATTTCAGGGTAAAATCGTACATATATAAGTATTGTGTCAAGGAGTAGGTGCAAATTAGTGTTGCAAAGCGTGCAGAATTACCAAATAAACTGGCACGCGAGTCAGGAGCCGGGAATCACATGTCTCGGACACATAAGTGATAGAGGAAGGTCACACAAGGCCACTCAGAAGAGCGAGGAAGCGCGTGCCTGGAAAGAACTGCCGCGGCAAAGGAGGGAACTGCCGCACCCGCAATCAGAACCACCTTCAGAGGTGTAGCTACCTACTGGGACAAAGAGAAGGCTTAGGGCGGTGGCGTTTTTGTTTAACAAGCTTTGCAGTGTCATGTCCATAGGTGCGGCCAAGTGGCAACGGGCACAAAAACTACGTTCATCGGAAAACGTACGAGCAGTTCAACCGAAGGACAAACTGCTTGTTTGTATATGAGATTTAACGCACCTACGCTACACCGGTGGTGAAGTGCGCGGTAGGGGAGGGCGACCGATTAATTTTGATCACCTGGAAACCTTTAACGTGGAAGGTCCAACTGGGCTGTTTCCTTGCCATTGTAAGCAACTTTGAGGCATCCGCTATCAATTTTTTCTGTTGGTTCCACAAAACGTAAATAAAGTACACCACGTCTTATATCGTATCGCCAGTGGACTAGTGCAGGCCGAAAGCTTACTTCTTCTAGGGCGCCGCTCTTTGGCGCCAGGGTCAAGCGTTGCGTGGCGGCAAAGGCGGCGGTGTCCACGTAACCGAGGGACCGAACGAGGCATACCAGGGACGTTCAAACACAATATCCAACAAACTGCTCGGGGAAAGCGAAGACCTGCGAGACTACGGCAATGTATATTGCGCCGCCGTGCGTTCGCACAGCAGTCGATGACTTCCCAAAACGCCGCAGATATGCGCCGTATCCGACAACACTGCACTTTGCCTGGAGGCAAAGTTTGCATTAGGGACTACGGTAATTGTCATGTGATTTTTTACGTGGATTCATTCTTTTTGATGGTCAGAACAGCGCTCATAATCGATGGCTTTTGCGGAGACTTGAACTTTTGTTACATTCGAAATCCGTGTGTTAGGCGAAGCAGACCTCAATCGAAAGGGCCAAGTTTTAGGCTTTTATTTTGAAGTAACTAATAAAAACAGTTAGCGAGTACGTACGTGGCTTTGGGAAATGTTTAACGTAAAGAGCAAAAAATGACCATAATTTCAATATCGACCAGCTAATGCGAGGTGTTGCACATTTACGGCAAAAAGCTACGTCATGAGTCGCGCAAAAGAGGTAAAGAAAAAAATTCCTTTCTGTCTTCGATTGTGAGGCGTTGCTGTAGTTTACTTGATGGATTGTCCACCCTGTTGTCGTTCCTTCGATATTGCTGAAAAACAAAACAAAAACATTCTTTTTTACAGCGACGTTGTACCGCACGTACAGTCATGGACATATCAAATACGAACGACAGCGCACGGCCGAAAATACCGGTGCCGTCACTTGGGAGCGGCCGTGGAAAACGCACGGACATGCGCAGTTGAGCTGTCGGTTGCGAGGGTGCGTGTCCCACTGCGATATGTCGCCCTCTCCTCTCTCGCATGCTTGCCTCATAGAGAAAGATATAATAGTAAGAGAGGACACTCCCATGGGGCCTTGCGGCCGAATTCACTTGCGCACCGAACGGGAGGACCAAGAAATAACTGTTCACTTTAAGTTTCGGTTTCGCGGGCACCGACTTTACCGGTTAGTTTGAATGACTTGAAAGCGCTGCTCACGGCGAGTGGCATCGGTATGGTATTCAGACGCTTTTATGTATTGGTTAGTGTTTATTTCAGTATATCATTCTCAGGCTTGGTGCCCGCGTGCTTTTAAAAGAAAAAAATATTTTTTTGAATGCGAAATTTGAATTTACTGTACCGTCTGGAGATGGTTACGAATGCTGTCATGTGTTCACATCTTGTCAAGCCATATAAAAGGCACATCATAAATTAATAAATATTTATTGCATGTCACTAACCGGAACAACAAGTTCAAATGTTCATCATTCCTTGCAATACACACATAATAATAAACAGTGGGTAATACACCACAACCGAGATAATACGCAGTAGTGAGAGGAAAACACGTTTTCAGGAATGAAGAAAATGCTCAAGGAAAGTTACCACAACGACACAAAGGATTTATCCTTCATGGTAATTGAAAACGCAGAGAACCCCTAAGAATCAGCCATCTGCACTTTTACTTGTATCTACGACACCCTCAGACTGCGTGCGCTGTTGCAGTCATACACGAATATCAACCATAACAAAATCTAGACACTGGGATATTTGCAAGTGTTTACGACCATCTGCTGATAATTCCTTTTTACTGTGGCTATTTATCCAGTTCGGATATGAAAGAAGGGAAACACTTGCACCCCGTTTACCAAAAAAAGCATTGATGGTCTTGCTTATTTGATGAGCTCAAATGAGGTCTAGTTCCTCTCAGACACTTCTCATCAAAAGCAGTAACTGAACGGAAATCAAATTTGTGTGGACATGTAAACTCAAAACATTATGAGGAAAAAATCATGTTCCTACTGCTGCCTTGCAAGGGTGCGATTTCCCAAGAAGCCTGGTTACCTTCCTAAAGCATTGCCTTCACAATAAAGACAAAGGGTCAGGCGGGGATATTTTAAATATGCGTACGTATTCAAACGACAGGTTCCACGCTCGATCAAGGCACACAAATTCACGTCTTCCGCAGCGAATGCGGACAGTCTAATGTAAGGAACAGGTAAGCAGTTTGCGCTTCTTGTGTGTGAGACAAGGGCGACACATTGCAGAGTACCATAAGGTAACGCGACAACATTTGTTGGACCATGTGCCACATTTTTGCCATTTCGAACGCCCCGTAAAACAATTTCTACAGTGCCGCGCAGAAATGCACAACTGAACTTGACATTATTATTCTTTGCATCGCACGCCCCAAGTAGTGAGGAATGCTACTAGAGCGCACTTTTCATCAGGCATGTTTCGCAATCTACCATGTGCTATCACAGAGGTTAAAAATGTTTGTGCTGGCTAGCAGATCACACCGCATATGTGCATACAACATGACATTACACTTTATATCTGCCTGATTACAACATGAAGAACGACAGTGGAATTTGATTTAAGAGGCACATGATGGGAACTGACTATATTTGCTGGAGCATCAATAAGGGAGCAAGAAGCACTGCAGGGGGTCATTGATACAACTGAATAACCCTGGGAGAACAGTTGGCACGGTCGTTTTTGTGAGTCGTGTGTTAGCAGGATCCATGAAGCCCTGTGCAATTAGGTGCCTACAGCATGTCTGGTATGACGAATGCTGTTGGCTGGTTGGCTAGGACTTGATGGCACCTTGTCCAGTGTAGGCCACCCATGCTGCTAACATGCACAGGTGATTAAGGAAACAGTACACAAACTGTTTGCAATTACAGATGACCTGCGAAAAGAAATGTGAAAAATGTAAATTTGATTGCAACTAGTACTCAAGTATAGCCTCCAGCACATGCCACCTATTTACAACATTCGAAGTTCTCTTATTCTATTCAGCAATTGCGCGGTTGTGCTATTAGCAACACTAAAAATATGCATATTTTTGTAATTGCGTAAGACTGGTTAGGTACATTCTTAATGCAATTGAGCTATTGTTTGGTATAACAAAAATGATAATGCTTCTCACATAGCCTGAACGGCTTTGCATTTTTTGTAAAATCAGGACAAACAGAGAGAGAGAAATGAACGTAATGCAAAGCACAAACACACCTGTTGTCCCATGGGCCTGTGAAAGAAACGCATCCCGAGACCGGGCCCCTGGCGAGGGTATATTTGGCCGCTGGGTGGGCACCTTTGCACGCAACAGTGAGCGTCGTATCGACGACCCCCAGAGGTCATGGACTGAAAAAAGTACAAGAAAACACACAGCTCAGTGAATAGGTGCAATATGTACAATACGTGTCCTTAAAACTAGCCAAAATATGAAGAAAGGAAAAAAGAGCAAAAGCTTTAACAACGGTAATACCTGAGATGCCAGTCTTGATATACAATGTTAAACGATGACCCTATTTGAACGTTTCTGTTGCGCAGCCACCACCTCGTTGCGGAAGCGCCGCCAGGAAACGAAGCCATGGGACCCCTGATCGAACGTCCTTGTCATGGCGATGACTGACTTATTTACTATGATGATGATACTCGTGCCCTCGAGCCAGGAGCCACACCTTCTTCCTCTTGTTCGCAATTTACAACATTCTCCCGGCCACAAAAGGGTGCAACAACGTCCACATGTAGCAAGGGGCTCCTAGCCTAAACTTAGCACCGTAGTTCTAGTCAAACACACAACCTAAAGGGCGGTTCAGAGAACACTGTCTGTTCTGCCCTCCTGAAGGTTTCTTGCTTTTTTTGGCCGTGCAACCTTAGTCCTCATTTTTAAACGGTTCATGCAGCTTGACAACTGGTTTCCTTCTCCTGGACCGTCGAGGTATGTGATCTTCCCGCTCGATGGATGCGAAGTCATCTGACGTCCGTCGAAGGTTATGTGATGGTTCGCTTGATCTGTTTTAAATGCGGAGCATTTCTTAGGCTCGCCTTGTCCTGCGTCGTTGATGGCGGCGCCGTCCACACGCTCACTGCGCGTGCGCAACTCTCCTCCTTACACCCACAGCTCCGTGATACTACACTATAAAAAAAAGAAATAGTTATCGGCGCCCGGTTTCAGATCCCACGACTATCTGGCCGCAACAGGAGGTACGCGGTTTTCTTCCCACTACGCTACAAATCCTTTTTTTTTTCTTTATTGCAATATTTCAGTACAAAACAAGCACCATCAAACAAAAAACAACAACGATAAAACTGCTAGTCATCACCATGCTAGTAGAAAAACGATTAAAATTGTTTGAGGTTGGTCAGTGTTTCCATCACAGGCAACCACTCTGGAGGCTCAGGCTTAGCCCTCCACACTTCAATAATCATGCCAATTTAATCACCGAAATATTCTCTTCACCATTTAGCGTCAACCTTCCTATGGCGTATGGCCATGCGAGATTTCCAAATTGCATGTAGGGCCAGGACCATCACGAGGTCGTAAGGTACTTCGTCACTCTCTATCGGTAGAAACCTAATGCCGTGAGCGTCCAGGGGAAATCTTTTTTGAGGGTCCGCTGGAGCACGTCCCAAAAGAAGACCCCGTCGTAGCAGTCCAAAAACACGTGTTCTACAGTCTCAGGTTTTATGCACAGGTACCGCCCAATGCTCCAGGCCCAATGCTCCACCCAATGCTCCACCCCACCCGGCAAAAACATTCCCTTTTCCTTCTGCCACGTTTTCACATCAAGGATGCCCGAGTGAAGTTTAAAGAAAAACGTCTTAACCAATGGGCCAATCGCCATACGTTTCACACGCTTAAGCACATTCTGTCCTGGCCCTACACGGCACAGCGATCTATACAATGGAACGGGAAGTACGGAATCAACAATGTCATTATACAATCTTTTACGCGTCACACTAGATAAGTACTCTAGCGTGAAGCGTGCACGCAAAACATGGTGGCTTGTACCACCTCACGGAAGTAGCCTTTCGTTGCGCCAAAAGAAAAAGAAGCTGACATTACAACAAAATTAGGAAGCGCTCTGGCCAATTCCACCTGACACACAGTGCGCAAAAAGGGGTCCTTCACATCCCGAAGAAACAAAAAACGATTTACCACTTGACGCAAAAACAGATGGGATAATGACAGGTCACAAAGACGCACGCGCCGAAACAGGTTCGTACGGCTGGTTCTCACCCATGACGACTCCTAAATCAACACAGCAAAAACTCGGTGCAAGGCCTGTACATGTGCCCGCGAACAATGCAACACCTGTAGAACGTACCACAGTTTGCTAATTAAAAGCACATTACACACTGAGGCCCTCGCAAATATTGAAAGTCCGCTACCCTTCCATTTCTCGGCCTTTTCACGCAATTCGACTGTTTGACTGCGCCAATAAGGGTCGCTGTCTACATAGTTCTCGAGGGGCACTCCCAAGTACTTCACCGGCGTGGCGTGCCAGCTGATACACTCGAAAACACTAGGCGTACTGTCCCACTGGCCATGCCAGAAGCCTAGACATTTCTGCCAATTAACCCCACTGGCACTGTACTTACAAAAAATTTTCAAGGTGTTTACAGCAATGCTTATGCTTCTCCTATCAACACAAAACAGAGCAATGTCGTCAGCGTAAGCTAACACCCGCACTTCACACGACTGAAGTTAAACCCTTTGACGTCTTCGCTCCTGATTACACTTAAACAAAACGCTTCAATGTACAAACAAAAAAGCAACTGAGACAATGGGCAACCCTGACGAACGGCGCGTTCAACAGGAACGGGTGTGCCGATCGTTTTGTTAATAACCAGCCTAGTCGAACAACCAGTGTACGCCACGCGCACACCATTCAGAATAACGGAACCAACATTCACGTGTTCGAACATATTTAACAAAAGTTCGTGCGACACCTGCTCGAAGACTTTAGCCATGTCTACCTGGAGCATTGCCAAAGTCCCTTTCATGGCGTAACAACACTCGAGAACACTTCGGGCAGTATGAATATTTGTAACTATCGACCGCCCTTTGATCCCGCACGTTTGATGCGGCCCTACCACATCCTTTATGACAGTCTGTAAGCGGCTAGCCAAAATTTTCATTAAAACCTTATAATCGACATTTTTCAGACTAATAGGACGATACCCAGGGATCTGCCTGAGTTTCGCAACCTCCTCCGATTTCGGCATAAACACAGTATGCCACACGAGAAAGGAAGGTGGCAGCACACCTTTGTGGCACGCCTCAGAGTAAACTCTACATAGGACCGGGCTTATGTCACCCTTAAACGCCTTGTAGAAAGCGGCGCTCAGGCCATCAGGGCCCGGCGTCTTCCCTGGGCTCAACTCGTCGATAGCGCCGCGTATCTGTTCTACTGTAATATCTCTTTCGAGATGCGCCATTACTTCCTCGTCTAAGCACGGTAACAAAGACGTAAGCTCTGCTCTAAACTTGACGGCATCGACAGGATGACAAGAAAAGAAATTTTTATAAAAGTCACAAAAACAACGCTCTATATTAGCCTGGTCACTATACACCACACCTTCGGCTTCAATTTCCACTATCGCTTTTCTGCGAGCATACGTTTTTTCCGCGCTGAACGCTCTTTTAGTCGGCGCTTCCCCGTGCAAAATTCGTTCAGCTCTTGCGCGCATAAGCGCACCCTCATACTTCTTTTTATCTATAACTTCGAGCTGCGCTTTTATTCCTCTAATGTTATCATTCAACGCCCCGGGCGATTCACACACTTCCTTAACGTAAACGTCCAGGGTACTTCGTAACCAGGCTTCTCTTTGCTTCTCATCGCATTTGATTGCGGATGATCTTTCAAGGGCCTTTAACTTAACTTCCTGTTTGAAGAGCTCCCAATTGAGCGTAAAGTTAACGTTCTCTTCTCCACCGAAAAACGTCCGTGCGCAAGCGTTAACGGACTCAGTGAAATGTTCATCCTGCAGCAGCTTCTTATTAAGCTTCCGAAGCCCCCAACAGAACGCGTTGCCTGGTTTTGCAATTCTACCAATGGTTACGGTCACAAGGCAGTGATAGCTGAAGGAAACGGGGGAAACTCGGTAGCTATTACACTCCGGCAGAATCTCTGACGAAACATACACTCTGTCGAGACGCGCATGACTGCTGCCCTGGAAGTGTGTATAGCGAACGGTACCGCTACTGCCAAGGCTATCGCCCACATCCTCCAGCGCAAAGTCAGCGACGATATCAGTTAAAACTATCGTACTCGCATCGCGGAACCTTGTCGAGCTACTTTTGTCTTGCGCGGAACATACGCAAATAAAGTCGCCCAGTAAAATAACGAGCCTCTCCGTATCGCAAAACCCGCGAACATCCTCAAAAAAATGTTTTCTTTTCGCTGCCTTTGTCGGCGCATTCACACAGACCAAGCGCCATTCGCTTGACGATAAAACAAAATCGCACACAACAAAACGCCCACACTCGGACGCGGCGACGGTCTCTAGGGTTGCCCCCAAACTCCTTCGTACCAACAGGGCAACGCCCGCAGACATCCCGACCGCGTGAGCAACGCACACGTCGTACCTCGACGCAAACGGGCGTACCATACGATCTGTCTGCTCCTCTCTCTCAACCTTCGTTTCTTGTACCGCCACTATATCTAGGTCCTGTTTGGTCACTAAACGATACAACTGATTATGCCGTCTCCTGTCAGCAAGCCCCCTGACGTTAAGCGTGGCAATACGGATTGGCGTGTTTAAATACACCAGGTTAAGAGAGAAAACGAACAGACCCCAAAGCATTTACGCTGGTGCATTTAAAAAAAACCGAAAAACGACAAAACCAACCCCCCCCCCCCCCCAAAAAAAAAAGAAACGGATCCAACTTGAGGCCGTTGAGAGAGCGTCACTTGACGCTCCTACATACAAAACACCCCAAACGCCCGCCCTGGCACGAAGGAAGAATTCTTCCACACATGCTCGCTTGCCGGATGTATCAATATAATTATGCTTCACCAGCAACTTACGCTTCGCCTCGTCACTCCGTGCAATCCGTAGGTATGACAGGGCGTTGCGGCTTTGCCCATCTGCTTCATTTCTTACCCCTAAAACCATCCAAATTTCTCTCTTGACGGTACGTGAGCAGATCTCCTACTTTTATATGATGCTTCCGCTGATTCTGCGATGCTTTGTTGGGCCCGTTATACGTGTTATTAGCGTAGCACGTTTATCTAGAAAGTTTAAATTTGTAGAGCCATGAGCGCGCGGAGTTGCCCAAAACCCGTTTTCTGCCTTTACACGCAGCTTTCTGTGCCTGTCTGAAGGCGTCAATGTTCGAGCACAACACAGTGCAGAAAATGCAACTAAATACATGGGTTTCACAAAACGCTTATGAAAATAAGCGGAGTTGTCTATGTCTCGCAGATGGCGTCGATGTCAGAGCAAAATATTGCGAGAAAGTAAACTTTGTACAATGGGTTACACAGCACCATCATGATGATAACCCAAGTTTTCATTGACCCACTGATGGCTTCTTTCGCCGCACTTGCGCCGCCCATCGTTGCACCCAAACTTCACTCTACGAAAACCGCCATACACAATGAGTTCCCACAGCAGCACATCAAGGCCGTCAAGAAAAAACACTTGTCGTGGTCGGTATAAAGACTCGGTACCTCGCCTTATAAAGCCTACGTCTATCTCAGTGCGCCCTGCGAACATGGTCGAACAAAGTTTGGTTTAATGACTTTGACTCAGTTTGTATTGGAGAAAGCTTCACAATTTATCCAGCTTTTTCGCAAGAAATGGGCTTCGATACCGTTATAACTATTGTCGGTTTTACTTCGCCGCTAACAATTCTAGTTCCCATATATTAGCTACGGCCGCCCGACAGCCACTCTAATTATTTCGGCTTTTGATTGAGCTTTCCGTGGGCTCTACTGCTTTCATCTGGCTTTTTTGTAGTTTTCCGTTTTTGTTACACATGGAGCAATGAGTAATGAAGTTTCCTAACGAGAAACATGACTATAATTCAGAACGAACAGCTCGCTAATGAAAAGTCAAGCAAACGACCTTGTTACAGCTTACGAGCCCGGCAAAGAAATTGAAAGTGACTTACCATGCTAGTCAGCCACAATGGTTTTTTTTGTACAAGTTGGAAGAGGTGTTCAAAAATTTCTGACATTCCTTTACACAGCTCTAAACCAAATCAGGCGCAGTTTGAGCAATGAACGTATCCTTAGGATGAAGACGCTGTTTCCATCGGCTCGATAATGTTGTTTCAAATTTAGCATAGTGTACTCTTGCGCCTACTGAAATCGGTGTGCATACAGCTTGTGGAAAGCCAATCACCAATGTCTGCTGCACAAACCCTCCAAATTTATTATACCCAATTCGCTTGGATAAGCCCAGTCAGCGCAAGAACAACTGCGTAGCTCGGCAAACATCAGTGCTGGAAGTCCAACGTGTCGCCAAGGCCAACAGCAATGCGCATGGATGCAGTTCGTTGTCACAATCTTCCGAAGCCCTCAGGCTATGGAAACCAAATTGAAGGTAATGATACTGATTAAGGAGAGCTCCAGAAGTTTGGCTGGCTTACGGCTTGACGTGAAATTCCAAACTCGCCGACGGTAATAGCAGACTCACCTGCAGACACAGCCTATACCTGACTAAAGTCGAAGGGAAGACGCCACAAGCAGAAAACAATAAACATGAACACTCAATTACCCCGCCATTCAAGACACGTAATAAAATTATACACCGCCACCCAAGACACATATTAAGATTATAATCAAAGCTACAGATTCGTTTGCTAGGTAGTACGAGTAAAAAGATGAAGGAACGTTTATTATGCAATTCTTCAGGATTTGGTGTAGGTCCCCATTGCTATTTTGCCAGACCTGATAACGGTCACAGACTGACATCAAAATGGTGAAGACCTAGTAAAACTACAACAAAGGGCGCAATTGTTCATCCTCACCATCCCTGATCAAGAACGCGTTCAGAGTCACGTTTTAACTCCGGGGGTCACTGCCCTCCAACTCAACACACAGCAGCATCTGGAAGCGATCTGTGTCTCCGCCTCTGAGAACACCGCGGCTTGAGGTAATTTTTAATATCCCCAGCACAAACATAGTTTAGGACAATCTACTTGGCCTTATGCACTGCGACCCCAACATCGGAATAGTGAATGCAAGACATCTGAACACCTCAGAGATTGCTGAAATACTTTTTAAAGGCTCCGGGGTGTCGTTCTCAGTTCGGAGCCATTGCAAAGTACAGCGTGCAAGCATCCAGGAGACAGCCATGGCATCTGCCTCAAAAACAAACCCTGCCCCTTACGCTCCCCCTGTGGGATTTCATCAATCCCATGGACAACCACCTGTCGTTCCTGATTCTCTTACTATTCAGTATTGTGCACAACAGTTTCATGTTCCTGCAACAACTTCCTTGGCATCTTAAAGGGACCATGCCGACAAAACACAAGTTTGGTTCATTCGAACTATTGCCGCATTCGAATCACAGACACCACTTTTAACGCACCCTTTGCCTAAATAAGCTGTCTAATTAGGAAAAAGGGAACGGCCATGCCACCGACTTGCTCATTTCCCCTAAGAGAACCCGTGGTGTCATATGCGACCAGCTGTGCGATTGGCTGGGGCCAGCAAAAGCAAACGCAAATTAGGCAAGGCTTGAAAGCTTGCCAAACGAGCTATTTGCGCTAACCTAATGTATATTCGTTTTACAGCAGTGAGAATGGTGGGGCCCCGACTTGCCGTTGGGGCCCCTGGCCCCCGACTTGCCGGAAGGCTCTTTTGAGATCCGCCAGCGCCACCACAGCGCAGCCTAAACCGGTCCCTCCTTTTCCTCTCCCCCCACCCCTCCGTAGTCTTCAGTCCTTCTCGCTTCCGGGGTAGGGTCGCAATATTCACGCCTCTGTATTTCTTGCACTATTTCCCTCCTTTCATCCGACCGCTTGCCCACTCTCCTCCCGCCTGCCTCGCTTCGGACACCTTTCTCCCCTCTCTCTCCAACTCAATCTCTATATATATAGGTAGAGCAGCGGGGGTAGGTGGCTGGTGCTCCGGCACATGTGGCTGGTGCTCCGCTAGACCTCTGGATTCCGAGCCGGAGAGAAAATAACGGTGAATGGCGCTCCCCACATTGATATCATCGAGCTGGTGAGCGGTGGCCTGGCGATGTTCCGAAAGGACTTCTTTGGGCATTGACTGTATTCGCTGGCCTTCTAGCGGGATGCAATTTAACGACGGTGGTCGAGGGCTCACCGGAGACGCTTTCTGCCAACCTGCGGGAACCGAAGCTGGCTCGGCTTCGAGGCAGCTCCGTTTCAGCGTCGCAGTCTCGCCAATCACCGTTTCATCTCTTAGTGGAACATTACTCCATTCGGGGCCACGGTCCCGGCTCTTCGCCGGGGTCTGCGTCGAGGCTTGTAGGTGGGGCTCCTGTGCTGTCAGCGTTGCTCCCTGCTGCAGTCCCAGAGCCCGACAGACGAACCATTGTAGACTCAAATCTGGTGGCGGCACGATACATTCTGCAGCTAGAACGGGGTCGGCCAGGGCAGCTAGGATGTACTGCTTCGCGACTGGAGATGCCCAGGTGAAGTCGCAGCCGGCGAGCAGGCCGAGATTATCGTAGATGTAGACCGCGACGTTCTCACCAGGGTCTTGCAGGTGGGCACGCATTTCCATAAAGCGATCATCGTAGCTAGCTGACAATCGCCTGAAAGCAGCGATTAATTCCCCAGTCCAGCTTGCCATGGTGAGATAGGAGTGACCTTCGTAAAGGTGTTACGCTCGGGCAGCGTCGCGCAGGCGGTCTTGCGCGAATGACCACTTGATGTTGTCGGGCCAGGCGTGGTGGGTGGCAAGGGCGTCCATTAGCTTTACCCAACAAACAGCATCGTTCTGCATCCCCCGGAAGACGGAAACGACCGTGTGGACGGGAGATAGAAACAGGTGGAAATGACGTCGCTAAGCTGCTGATACATCTCTCTGAGGGCCTGGCCAGTTCAAGAGGGCCGTCCGTCACGCAGCACTGTCCGTCATCGGCAGGTTGGGCGCTCTCGCCGGAACATAAGGCGACAGAAATCACCGCGTGAACGGCGGAAGCAGTGGCGAGTCCAGGAGACGTCTACAGCCCCGGAAGGCCGCTCCCGAGGCTGGCTCGCCTGGGTGCTCGGCGTTACTTCCGTTCGGCGCTCGTTCTGTGAATGGCACCCTAATACGCTAATGTATTATGAACGATCTCGAAACAAAATTTCTATCAACCCTTGAAATTAGGCCATTTTTTTACAAACGGTTTTTGTACAATTTATTCCATATTTGGACAGGTACAGAGGAGGAATTATTTGACTTCATCGAGTGTTTCAACAAGGCCCAACCAAGCATCGCATTCTTTTACACCTATTTAACCACGGAAATGAATTTTCTTGACGTGCATATAAATGCAGACAAAGGAGAATTGATCACTACCGTGTACAAAAACTTACCGTTAGGCAGCAGTATCAGGACTTTGACAGTTGTCATCCGCGCAACTGAAAGACGAGTATCCCATACTCGCAGGCCCACCGATTTAGGAGAATATGTACCCGCACCGAGGACTTCGAATCAAACGCAGAATACTTGCGCAATGTACTCGCGAAGCAACAATACCTCTTCCTCCCCCCTCCCACCCAACTAGTCAACGACGCTATTTGCAAAGCGACCAACCTTGATCGCCAAGAATTGCTGCACCATGAAAAAGAACTAAACCAGAAAGGTAGACGAAATCTGGTTCTGACGTATGGGGTAATTGCCTGAACATAAACAAAATTTTGAGAAAACACTTCAACATGCTACAGAAAAGTGAACGGCTTTCGAAAATATTCCCCACCCCTCCTCGTATTGTACACAGCCGCCCCAAAAATCTTAAAAATTACCTTGTACACGCCAAAACCGAGAGGACACCCAAAACTGGGTGTCAGCAATGCGGAAAGGCCCGGTGCCGCGTACGTAAACACATGCAGACAACCACGGTGGCAGAAAGCACCAACTCTCATTTCAAACATCTAATTCACGCGACACTCAACTGCGACTCTTCCAATGTAGTGTATCTTGTGGAGTGCGGTGTGTGTGTGGTATTCAATTCATTGGCCAGACAGACACGGCATTCCGCATGCGCTTCAACAACCATCACGGACATGTTCTTTCCCTCCCCGATATTAACTCCGAAAACCACCCATTCGATGCCATCAAAGTTACACTTTTACTGAGTGGATTTTCTAGTACAAGAGAACGCGAACAACGTGAATTATACATTATTCACAAGTTCAATACCGCAAAAGGCTGGACTAAATGTTAGTCAGGGCATTATGCCGTCTATACATGCTCCCGAAAACCAGGCCGCGGAATAATCCCCTTTTAAATTGTAAAGTCTTCGTTTTGTTTAAACACGTAATCAAGCTATATCTACTTTATTTATTTCCTTTCGGAGGTTTCCGCAGCGGCGGTATTTACCACACACAACAGTGAGGCACCCGCTGGCGTTCCCTCCAACAAAGGACCCGCGCGACTCGCGGGTGCCGGTAGATAATTGAACTTCAAGTTAAGCGCCTTTCCTCGGCTTCATGGTCAGGGACGACCCTTTCAGCTGCCCGGGCAAGCGGCGGAAGAATAGACCGAATAATGATGAATGCCGGCCACCCGTCCTGCCGGTCGGCGAAATTGTGCATGTTTTGAGCCACAGTGCGGAGATCGTACCTACACTCTTAACGAGCCTTCATATTTATTTGTAGGGTTGGCCTCACAGAAACATGTGTGCGCCTGCGACCGCTTCCTGTAAACTCTTCCCGCAATGTCAGTGACCATTGGAACTCTGTGCTCCCGCAGGGACCATGTGAGAGCCTTCCCGTCTGCTTTGCGCCTTTTTTTCCCTTGAGTATAGCGGCGCCCGTCTGAATCCGGCGGTCCCTGTCACTCTTTCTACAAGCCGGTGAACGGTAGAAAGAACTAGAGGACAGCGTTTTGAAAGAGTTCTGTTCTCTGCTCTCCCCTCAGCATATGTTCCAGGTTTGTTTTTGTTTTCTCTTTTTTGTAAACCTTTACCTCACCTCGCTGAGAATATGTGTTTGTGTTGGTTTTCTCCCCAAATCACCCTCTCTTTTTTTTCGGTGTCGTTGGACGACCAGCTTATAAATACAAGCACAGGAATACGGAATGTTGTGTTGAGAAAGGTCGGTATCCGACCTAAATGTCGACAAATAAAGTTTTGTTAGAAGCTATACTCATTGTTTTACTAATTTTTGCGGCAACCTAAGACAGCCCTTCTCCCAATCTCTCTCTCTCTCTCTCTCTCTCACTCTATATATATATATATAAATATATATATATATATATATATATATATATATATATATATATATATATATATATATATATATATATATATATATATATATATATATATATATATATATATCTATATTTATATATATATATATATATATATATATATATATATATATATATATATATAGTAGGCGTGTGCGAATATTCGATTTTCGAATTCGAATCGAATATTTATTGCTCGAATAATTTGATTCGACTTTCGATTACCCAGCATTCGGACTTTCCAATAATTCGACGTGCCGAATATTGCGAACGCTACCAAAGTAGCGGCTAGATTAGTGTGGCCCTTACTGACCCTAACGTCGAAAGGTTTTGGTCAAACAATTGCCAGCGACCCGTTTTCGGCCAGGAAAGTTGTCTTTGAGGTTTGGACATATCCCTCCTTTTCGCCAGCAGCGACTTCATTGCCGATATGTAATTGAATAGTTCCTCGATTTTTTTGCGACACTGGCACACACGAAAAGAAAGAGCGACACAGCAGTCTTTAGCGTGCAGAAAACGTTCCTCACATACGGGTTTTTGTAATAATGAGGAGCGTTGCCGTTTTCACGTCATTGGAAACAAATCTTATGCGTCCCACTCGGGACAAAACAAACAAATTACTACGACGACGCCATTTTGTGATAGCGATGACCCTGACCCTTCCCCCTGATAGTCGGCCGTAAAATATCGTATTCCTTCTGTTAATTAATTTTATCACACTACTGTGCAGCCGCAAAATAGCGTATAATTATGGTCTTGTTAAATGTCTGTGATTCTGGCCTTGCTGTAACACACGGTCATCACCCGTCCCAGACCCTTTCTCGACGCCTATCCATAGCCAATCTGACGGTCGTCGCCGTCGTCGCCATGGTCGTCGCACGCCCGTGATTCTCCTCCTGTGTAACGTCCGCGTGTCGTGCCATTTAACATGAATAGCCACGGTGAAAAAAGAGGCGTAATTTGGTAGTTTTTTGAGAAGGCAAGTCCGTCCTCTGCCATCTGCAAGAAATGCGGCTCCACGCTCAAGACGCCGGCAAGCACGACAAGCCCGCTCTTGAATCACTTAAAGAGCTAACACCACGTTCACTACTTGGAAATTCAGGATTCAGCCAAGGAAAACCAGCGGCCTAAAGGCGCAGACCAACAAACCTTGCTAGGCATGACCAAGGGAAAAGGCCTCTTGTCAGAGAGTGCTATGAAACAGACCACCATGTTCATCGCACGCATGATCGCGAAGGACCTGCAGCCTTCGTCGAGAAGAAAGAATTTCAAGACTTGATGCATCACCTGCAGCCCCAGTACAAGGTCCCGCACAGGACAGTATAAGGTCCCGCAACAGTGATCCCAGAGCTGTACCAAAGCACAGTTGACTCACTCAAGGTTGAAATCGCTTCGGACATGGCGAACTCAGTGGAGTCGATCACATTCAACACTGACATGTGGACCTCCAGGGCCAATCAAACTTACATCGCTTTGACATGCCATTACATGACGCCGAATTTCCCCATCAAGGCATTTACTCTCGCGTGCGCTCACTTGCCAGAAAGCCACACTGCAGCCAACATAAAGAACTGCTTGACCAAAATCACCAAGAACTGCTCTCTCGACCTCACCAACGTGCCTGTGTACGTGGTCACAGACAATGGCCGCAATATTCGCGCAGCCGTACGCCAAATGGATTGGACCCCTCTGCAGTGTTTGGGACACACTTTTCAGCTGGCGGTGAGGGACGCCAAAGAAGAGATGCCGGCTGTGTCTCTGCTGTGCAAGAAGGCACGAGCCATAGTGGGGCACTACAAACATAGTGCTCAGGCAACTCGGAGCCTGAAAGATTGCCAGAAGCGCATGGAGCTGCCAGATGTAAGTCTCATTCAAGATGTAGAAACGCGTTGGAACAGCGATCATGCCATGTTGAGCCGTTTGGTAGATTTGAAAGATGCCGTGTTCCTTGAAATGGCAACATCTGAAACCAGTATGAGCTGCCTTTCACCATGCGAATGGAATGTTGCAGCAAGCCTGGTGCAGGTCCAGCAGCCCATTGAAGACGCGACCACAGATTTGAGTGGCCAGAAGTATGGTACCATTTCAACAGACCAAGATCGGGATAGCGACACGCCTGATCAAGCGCGTGGCGTCGCGGTCGCGCGGAGTTCGAGAGGCGAGCCTCCTGCGTATGCTGCAGGCCTTTGCAGTCAGCCACGCAGCGTACGCGGGAGCGTTCCACCGGTGGACCGAGGCGGAACGGCAACGCATAGACGCGGCTATCCGCAAGGCATACGCGGGAGCCCTGGGCCTGCTGAACGGGACCCGGACGTCGGCCTTGCTGTCTCTGGGAGCACACAACACGCTCTCGGAGATCAGCGAGGCCCAGAGGACTGCACAGCTGACGCGCCTGGGCCGCTCCGCGGTCGGGAGGCGCCTCCTGGAACGAGTGGGCCTGACGTCCCCGGAGGAACCGAGCCCCGAGTTGACGCCGCTGAGCGAGGTGACGACCAGGAGACTGGTGGTGTATCCGCTGCCGAGGAACGTGAGCCCGACGGAGAACGTGGAGAGACGAGCGGCGCGCGCCAGGGCGCTGCTCCGCCAGTACGAGAACGACGACGGCGCCGTGTACGTGGACGCCGCCCGTAACAGGAACAGACCGAACACCTACGTGGCGGTGGCAGTGTCCGCGACCACGGGTGAAGTGAGAACCGCGTGTAGCGTGCGCGCCCGAAGCGCGTGCCAGGCCGAGGAGACGGCGATAGCCCTGGCCGCGTGCTCCCCGGGCGTGCGAACAGTACTGAGTGACAGTAAGGCAGCGATCCGTAACTTTGCGCGCGGAGCCGTGTGCGGTGCGGCTGCGCGAGTGTTGCGTGAGGACAAACTCACGACACAGTTAGTGATAAAGTGGTTCCCGGCCCACGCGGGCAGGGACTTAGTGCCGAACTCCCCGAATCGCAACGAGGAGGCGGACGCCGCGGCCCGTGGTCTCGCCACGTGCCGGACCGCGGCCGCTCCCGTCCCCGAAGAGGCGACAACGACCACGAGTGAAGACGACGAGACGCCGCTGACAGACTACGGCGGTATCCTCGCATGGCATCGGGAACAGAGGCGTGACTTTCCGCCCCCGCACCGGGACCTGACCCGGCGAGAGGCGGTGGGACTGCGCCAACTCCAGACCGAGACGGTGCTAACCCCGGCGCTCGCGCGCCACGTGTGCCCCGAGCTCTTTGCGAGCGAAGTGTGCAGTGTTTGTGCGCGAGCGACGGCCACCCTGGCCCACCTGATGTGGGGTTGTGACGCAGTGTGCGCGGACGGTCAGACGTTACCGCCGCGAGTGAGACAGTGCGTGGGGTCCGCGGACCCGAGTGACCAAAGGAGGGCCGTCCAGCAGCTCGAGGCTGCCCTGGCCCTGCAGAGACGAAAGGGCGACCGCCCGAGTAGTCCGAGCGGGGTAGGGGCGCACCAAAGCCTTGGGTCCTAGGCCCGACGTGAACTCTTAGGACTATAAGAGTAGCGTAAGGTAGGGTGACCCCCGCGCCCTGCGCGGCCGGTGGGGATCCCGCATGCCGGACGTGTGACAATAAAGTCTTTTCTCTCTCTCTCTCTCTCAACAGGTTTCCTTTTCTCTATGGAACAGAGCAAATTCTAAAGGGGCACTGTGACATTGAAAATAAATCATGTCTATTTAGCAAAAACTTGTTAAAGAGTTTGAAGTCCCGGTTCCCTCTTTTTGTGGAGCAAAAGGAACTGATCCTCGCAACGCTGTGTGACACAAGGTTTAAGTCTATTTTCTGCACCAAGTCTTTTGACCAGACACAGGCTGTCGAACTGCTTGCAGCAGAAGTTGGTGTCCGATGTGCTCGGGTGGACTCTCCTGCAGAGCAGTTTGAAAGGCAGGAACTGTCCAACGCACCAACCAGTCCTAAAAAAGCCTGCAAACAGTCTGGAAACTGTTGAACTGCTGGCGTCGCAAAAAAGCCTGAGAAATAACCCGAGACCCCACAGTCAGGAGGTCCAGAAGCACCTGAATGAGCCCTTGATCCCCAGGAAGAATGACCCTTTGCTATACTGGAGAGAGCATGGCGCTGCACCCTACCCTGGTATTGCAAAAATTGCCTTGCGGTACCTTGCTATCCCTGCTACAGAGGTGCCGAGTGAACGCATGTTTTCTACTGCGGGGAACACTGACATCGCGGCGAGAGAGCCTGAAGCCAGCTCATGTGGAGCAGGTTGTGTTTCTTCACGACAATTTGTAATACTTTTTACATGACAGTTTGTGATTTCTTTAATTCTTTTTAGTATATTTAGTATTTAGAGCTCAAGGACATGAGCATGTATTTGTTAGTGTCCAACCTACTTGTTCTTCCAAATAAAAGCTTTGGTATTCGATAGTCGATATTTGATATTTTTGTGCACTATTCGACACTATTCGATTCGAATTCAATTCGAGGTCAAATTTCACTATTCGCACACCCCTAATATATATATACATATATATATATATATATATATATATATATATATATATATATATATATAAATGTTTTTACATTATTACGTTACATTACTATTTTTTTATTAATTACATGAGAAAGAAAGAAAAACACGCTCCCTGAGTGGGGACCGAACCTACGCCTTTCGATTAGATCTCGAATGCCTTACCAATTCGGCTATCTGGGTGACTGTGTTCTCCTTCACTTTCTGGGATATTTATATTTACTACAACTGTATCTGACGCTTGAGGGTGGTATCCAGCGCCACTCAGACTACGCGGGGATAAGGGGACCTTCTTTTCAACACCCGGGGCGTGATGCGAACGTCTACATCCTGTCATAAGCGGGTAACTGGCGGGACACCCTCTATGCTACCTTGGCATCAAGGCTGCCAGAACCGAGGCCCTCGCTAAGCTTTCGCACGATAATAGGGTTTGGAAATGAGGGACTCGTTAGGAAATACAGAAAGAACTTCCGGCAGTCTACAACGGCAAAGAAGGCACAGGGGAATGGTTAGACTATTTTTTACCGTTAGTGACGTTACATTATTATTTTTTTTCTTAATTACATAAGAAAGAAAGAAAAACACGGGCCAAGAATGGGGACCGAACCCACGCCTGATTAGATCTCTAATGCCTTACCATTTCGGCTATCTGGGCGACTGTGTTCTCCTTCACTTTCTGTGGTATTTATATGTACTCCAACTGTATCTGACGCTTGAGGGTGGTAGCCAGCGCCACACAGACTACACGGGGAGAAGGGGACCTTCTTTTCAACCCCCGGGGCGTGACGCGAACGTCTACAGCCTGTCATAAGCGGGTAACTGGAGGGAAACCCTATTATGCTACCTTGGCATCAAGGCTGCCAGAACCGACGCCCTCGCTAAGCTGTCGAACGATAATAGGGTTTGGAAATGAGGGCCTCGTTAGGAAATACAGAAAGAAATTCAGGCAGTTTACAACGCCATAAAAGGCAAAGGGGAATGGTTAGACTATTTTTTACCGTTAGTGACGTTACATTATTATTTTGTTTATTAATTACATGAGAAAGAAAGAAAGAAAAACACGCGCCCAGAGTAGGGACCGAACACACGCCTTTCGATTTGAAGTCCGACATTCATACCTGGACGAACTTCGAAACGCGCTGTTGATCGCCCTGCCGTGTGTAAAATTGTCGCCGAACAGCGCCTTCGCGGACGAGCGCAGCAGCTGGGAGAAAATTTCACCAGCTACATCGAAGACGTCATGGACTTGTGTAGGCGGGCTCACGCCGCAATGACTGACGCTGAGAAGATCCGGCATATCTTGAAAGGCATCGACGACGGTGCTTTTCACATGCTCATTGCGAAAGATCCGACCACTCTGAGTCAAGGTATAAGCCTGTGCCACAGCTAAGACGAACTGCGCCGGCACCGCGTCGTGCCGGTCAATCTTTGGGACCAGTGAATACCGTGTCGGCCCTTGCTGTACCTTCAGAAAGCCCTTCTCTTTGGGCAAAAATACAAGATTTTCTGCCTGAAGAGGTGGCGCGCCAAATTTCTTGCGTGCCCCACGTTCAGGAGACGTCATCATCTATAGCTCCTGCTCTTCAAACTGCCATTAAGGAGCAAATCACCGAAGCGCTTCCGACAGCTGAACTTTCTGCTCAAGTCGCCGTGCCGCTCACTTACGCTCAATTAGCGGCCCGAGCTCCCCGCCAGTTCCCCACAATTCGTCATGTGGGACCAACGTTATCGCCGCTTCCTCAGATGATGCCACCAGTAGGCACTCCTTGGCGAACACCTGACAACCGGCCTATCTGCTTCGCCTGCCGCATACCTGGCCATGTTGCACGTTATTGCCGCCGTATGCCTCCACCTCGTCCCGATGCACTTCGTGCCGCTGCTTACCCAACCCCATCCCATGTCGATCTATGAACCGCCGCCGCTTCGTCATGACGCACATCATGGCCCAACGCCTGATCGGTTTTCGCCCACCCGTGCCGTTGACGCCAGCCGCCGTTCACAGTCACCGCGCCGGCGCTCACTGTCGCCCATGCGTCGCTGCCCGAAGATGTCCAAGAGGAAAACTAACGTGCGCAGTTCACGAGGCACGAACGGCGCACCCGTCGAAATGCACACGACCTCGACCGCACCCAAGAAAAGTCATCGACGTAACAATTGACGGAAAACGGGCAGTCGCCCTCGTAGATAGAGGAGCTGCTATTTCTGTGATAAGTTAAAAACTTTCTTGCTCATTGAGAAAAGTTACCACACCCCTCACAGGCCTTTCGCTTCGTACCGCAAGCGCCGAACAAGTTAAACCATTTGCGACGTGTACAGCGCGTGTAGTTATTCAAGATGCCATTTACCCCATTGAGCTCGTCGTCCCGGCCTCGTGTTCCCACGACATTAACCTGGGCTGGGATTTTCTCTCTCCCGATCACGCGATCATCAATAGCGCCCGTGCCGAGGTCGAGTTATCTGCTCAATATGATGAGACTTTGTGCGATGTTTCCGGTTCGTCCTCTTCCCTCGACAAAATCATCATCTCCGAAGACCCTCACATCCCGCCGTACCGCTCTGTTCTTGTACCTCTGTCTTGCTACTGCACCTCTGATGACACGGTTCTGTTTACTCCTTCCGAAGTATTCCTCAGCCGAAAAAACTTACCCTTCCTTTTTCCGTTTGGGAGCTCCTGTCTGGCTGCACATCGTTGTGGATTACGAATCCGACCCCCTGCTTTTTCAGTTTGCTGAGCGGAGAATCCCTCGGCAATATTAAACCCATAGCCTCCATTCTCTACTTCGACGATGACTAAGGTACATCTGCCCTGGCCATCAACTCTCTCACCACTGCGTCCTCCCATGCCCCGTCGCTACCGGCCGACGCTTTCTTTTCTTCGTTGGACAGCAGCTTGACCTTAAAGCAGCGCACACAACTGCTCGCAATGCTAAGCGCCTTCCATTCTTCATTAACTCGAACCAAACTGCCTTGGTCCGTACGCCAACTGTTGTGCATGGCATGACACTGGAGCACTGACAGGTTTGCGCTAGCGTCCATATCGAGTATCACCATCTGAACGCCGTGTCATTGGTGAGCAAGTGGAAGACATGCTTCGGCGAGGTGTCATCCGACCGTCGCAAAGCCCGTGGTCATCGCCGGTAGTGCTCGTCACTAAAAAAAGACCGATCCATACGTTTTTGCGTTTACTATCGGATGCTTAACAAGGTGACCCACAAAGATGTCTACCCATTGCCCCGGATTGATGATGCCCTTGACTGTTTGCACGGTGTGGAGTTTTTCTCTTCATTAGAATTGCGCTCCGGCTATTGGCAGGTGCCAAAGGCCGCATCTGACCGACCGAAAACCGCCTTTGTTACTCCCGACGGCTTATATGAGTTTAACGTAATGCCATTTGGCCTTTGTAACGCGCCCGCGATGTTTGAACGGATGATGGACCATATCTTACGAGGGCTCAAGTGGAACACGTGTCTCTGTTATTTAGGCGATGTTGTCGTGTTTTCTCCAGATTTCGAGACGCACCTCATCCGGCTCAAACAAATTCTGACCTGCCTCACGACGGCTGGACTCCAACTAAACTTGAAAAAAAGTGTCGCTTCGGACCCGCACATTGACCATCTCAGGCGATGTGGTGTCCAAAAAGGCCGTTCTACCTGACCCGAACAAGTTGCAGGCAGTCGCGGAGTTTCCCAAGCCGACGTCACTCAAGGCCCTCCGCAGCTTCATTGGCCTCTGCTCATATTTCCACCGGTTTGCCGGAAATTTCACTTCCACTATAGCTCCCTTAACAAGACTAGTGCGCACCGACAAGGGGATATCTTCGTGGTCGCAAGACTGAGACGAGGCTTTTTCAACTTTACGGCGCTTGTTTACATCACCACCCATTTTGCGCCACTACGACCCCAGCGCCCCTACCGAAGTGCACACGAACGCCAGTGGTGTCGGCCTCGGTGCTGTTCTCGCGCAGCGATAGTCTGGTTACCCAGAATACGTCGTTTCGTATGCCAGCCGGACCCTCACGAAAGCCGAGTCCAATAATTCAGTAACAGAAAAAGGGTGCTTGTCCATTGTTTCGGACTTGGGAAAATTCCGGCCTTATTTATACTGCCGCACATTCGACGTTGTCACCGACCACCCCGCCCTATGTTGGTTGTCGTTTATCAAAGGCTTGCACGTTGGGCCCTCCGTATTCAAGAATACTACATTCTTGTCATTTACAGATCAGGGCGCAAACATCTCACGCCGATGCCCTCTCGTTCTCGCCTCTTCCGGCTTCGACGGCGTGTCCCGATTCACCGGAGTCCATGATCTCTGCACTCAAGCTTACTGACCTGACCCTTCACCAGCAACAAGACCCATGGGTCTCTTCCGTTATAATATCCTTACCGCCCCGACGGCCACCTCCCAACCTCGAGCGCTACGACGGCAAGCAGCTCATTTCGCTGTGCGCGAGGGTCTTCTATACCGTCGCCACTATATGTCCGACGGAAGGAAATGGCTGCTCGTGATACCGCGCAATCTCCGAGCCGAAATATGTACAGCTTTCCACGCTGAGCCCCAATCTGCCCATGCTGGCGTCTTGAAAACCTACACAAGTCTTCGTCAGCGCTATTACTGGAGGGAGGAAAATGTATAGTTTTGTGCGCAAGTACATCCGTGGTTGTGAGGCCTGCCAACGACTCAAGCTACCGCATCCAAAGCCAGAAGCAGACTTGCAACCTTTACCGTGCTCTTCGAACCCATTTGATCGAGTTGGAATAGACCTTTACGGACCTTTACCATTAACGCCTTCTGGGAACAGGTAGATTATCATCCGCGTAGACCATCTTACACGCTACGGCGAAACTTCCGCGCTTCCCAGCGCTACGGCACGCGACGTCGCCCTGTTCCTTCTTCATTACTTCACCCTCCGTCATGGTTCCCCTAAGGAGCTTCTCAGCGACAGAGGACGAGTCTTTCTGTTCGAAGTTCTGGAAGCTCTTCCCAGTGAGTGCAAGATTGCGAACCGGACGTGTATTTCCTACCACCCGCAGACAAATGGTTTGACAGAACGATTCAATCGCACGTTTGGTGACATGCTTGCCATCTACATAGCTTCCGACCACTTTAACTGGGACGTGGCGCTTCCGTTCGTTACTTTCGCGTATAATACCGCAACGCAAACCACCACCGCATTTTCTCCTTTTTCCTCCTTTACGGACGCGAGCCCTCATTCACCATGGACGCCATCTTCACATACAGCCCCGATGCCTCGGAAAGCAAGCCCGCCTCCGACATAGCGCGACACGCTGAAGAATGTCGCCACTTAGCTCATTCTTTCACGTCCAGTGAACAAAGTCGCGAAAAGCACCAACACGACCTAGGTGGGTCATCTCCGCCCTCTTTCCCCCCTGGCTCTCTTGTATGGTTATGGATACCGCTCACAACGCCTGGCCTCTCTTCTAAGTTCCTCGCCAAATGTCATGGCCCGTATCGCATCATAGAGTGCTCATCCATTGCAAACTACGTCGTCGAGCCACTCACACCGTCTGACGATCTTCGTCACCGTCGCCGCGAGACTGTCCGTGCCAACCGTTTAAAGCCCTACCACAAGCTCATCGTCTCGCCCTCGCCATGAAGTCGCCAGGATGGCTCCTTTTCACCCGCGGGTGATTGTAACGAAGAAGAGAGGTCAAGATCACGGGATTCAAGCTCAAGCCGGAACCCAAGCTGAACCAGGACAATCCCCACGGACAATCCCCACGCATCATGCGCGCAGCATGCCCAGCGCGATCGAGTTCAGTTCTGGCTTCGCCCGCTTCTTCGGTCTCCGTGCTTGATCCTCTCGGTTTCTTGGCTTTCTGAATAAACCCGCTACAATATATATATATATATATATATATATATATATATATATATATATATATATATATATATATATATATATATATATATATATATATATATATATATATTTATATATATATATATATATATATATATATAAGGTAAACGATTAGGCTAGTGAAGGTTAAATAGTAAAAAGGGGCGCAATAAACAACATAACAAGTTTACTTCGAAAACATAACTTTACATCGACGTTTCGGACGGGGACCGTCCTTTATCAAGAGTAATATTTTACAGAATGGAAGCGGTTTATATACAGTTCAAGCACTTGAGGTTCCGGGATGGTGACATACGTTTAAGATTGGAAGCGAGGAGGAAGAGAGAAAAGCGCATTGAAACATGAGAGAAAAAGCCAGCAATAAAGAAGCACAAACTTGAAAAGCATACTAAAAAGAACCGAGAGGACACGACAAACAGAAGCTTAGGAGCGATGGGAGACACGTAATTGCGTGGTCGAGAGGGATGCCCACAGGGGCGGCGAGTTGTACCTGCCCGTGGCCATCGTAGGCGAACAATATGCAAGGGTTTTTGTACGCGCGCCGCTTCCAAGACTCCCGTGCCAGGAGCGCGTGTTTTTCGTCGGCCCTCAAAGACGCACCGCCATTTACTTCCCCCCACCCTTCCTGCTCAGTTCGCGGAAGCCATAATGTGTCGCCGTGTCGGAGAAAACCGGGAAGAAACGGGCCGCCCCAGTCGCGCCGGCGAGATGATAAGCAATCGAAAGTCCGAATGAGAGTGATTATGTCTGAGTGAGGAGACATGAATCACGTTGCCTGCAGAGACAGCGAGAATAGTAAGTCAACGTGAGCGATAGGGGGCACATAATTTGCGTGGTTGACAGGGGTGACGAGTTGTAAGCGCCCGCGGTCAGCGCCCGTGAACAATATGCGAGGGGTGTTCTACGTACGTGTGCCCTGAAGACTCCCGAGCGAGGGGCGCGGGGTTTCGTCGGCTCCCGAAGATGATCCCCCATTTATTTTGCTTGCTTTATCGGCCACTCGGTTGATTTCGTTGTTTGGGTCAATCGGTCAAGCCATTGGCGTCTTTCCTTCTTTCCATGCGCACTTGGTCGTTTGTGCGTGTTTGTTACTTGTGTGCGCGTGTGCGCGGCTATTGCCTTTGACCTTCGCCCTGTTTCTGTTTTGATTTGTGGCACCGGTATCCCTCTCTTTTTCTCCCCCGTTGGCTTACTACTTTCACTGTCTCTCCACTCAGACATAATTACTATCACTCGACAGCTTAGCCCTCTTATCGCCATCGCGACGGGGTCCGCCTCCTTTCTTCCCAGGTTTCTCGAACACATGGGCACTTTACGACTTTGGCGCCGACACTGATAGGGAGGAGGAGGTGGAGGGAACTGAATGGGGGATCATCTTCGGGAGCCGACAAAACCCCGCGCCCCTCGCTCGGGAGTCTTCAGGGCACGCGTACGTAGGACACCCCTCGCATATTGTTCACGGGCGCTGACCGCGGGCGCTTACAACTCGTCACCCCTGTCAACCACGCAAATTATGTGCCCCCTATCGCTCACGTTGACTTACTATTCTCGCTGTCTCTGCAGGCAACGTGATTCATGTCTCCTCACTCAGACATAATCACTCTCATTCATCTGCGTGTTGTCGCGCGTCTCCACTGCTGCCTGCGGCGTTGGTTCGTCGGTGACCAGTTCTGTTGCCAGAAAACAAAAATTTCTGTTTTCAACACCAGCTCGCAGTCTTAAATGCCGTCTCCACCCACGAGAAAGAAGAGGGTCGACGCCCGTGACAGTATCCGAAACAGCACCCTCTCACCGATTTTGAGTGCGGAAAAGAGCATCAAGTTCGCAAAAATGCGCCCGTTCAACATACGTTTCGCCCTTAAAAGGGGTCAAAGCACCGAAAGGTGCCCAAAGGCACAAGTGATACCTAAGGTAGGTTTGTGAATACAGGGGTAAGTGACCTTGCGTGTTTGAAGTGCCGTGTAATGACTAATCTAGGAATGCATCAAGCAAGCAGCAGCAGGCGCGAATCACACAGTTTTTCACTGTGAATAAATTCTGGAAGGCTGAGTTCGCCGCCACTGATATCTCTCATACTGGTTACCGTTTGATCTTCATTTACTCGAGGCTTAGCTCGAAACCTGCATGCAATGACAAAATGCGATGTTTTTGTCAAATTCGTTATAAGAAAATTTGATTGATTGATTGTGGGGTTTAACGCGCCGACGCAACGCAGGCGATGAGGCGCGCCGTAGTGGAGGGCTCCGGATTAATTTTGACCACCTGGGGATCTTTATCGTGCACCGAAATCTCGTACACACGGGCGTTTTTGCTTTTCGCCTCCATCAGAAAAGCGGCCGCCGCGGCCGGGAATCGAACCCGCGACCTCGTGCTCAGCAGCGCAACGCCTTAGCCACTGAGCCACCGCGGCGGGTAAGAAAATTTATATATATATATATATATATATATATATATATATATATATATATAGACATACATTGGCGTGTTTGTGTGTGTGTCTGTGTATGCGTGCGTATATTTATTTCACCCATTGGTAACCTTAAAGTCAATTGGCAACAATGCAGTTGTGTATCAGTTTCGAAAACGAGTGGTTTCATTACATAATTGCCTTTTTGTAATCGATTGATAATGCAAACACTTATTGTATTGTGAATATACGAAACAAAAAGTCGTCATCATGAAGGTAGCATAAACACCAAGAAAAATACTTGCTCAGGCGTCATTTTTCTGACGTATGACTTTTCTTTGGAATTTTTTTCGTGAAATGTGCAGTTGGAGGTTAAACGCAGGGTACATACTACATACGCCTGCGTAGTCAAGAAAAGAATAGTGCTTACCCGCTAATGAAGCAATGACCATAAAGTACTGACGTTTTTGGACGTCATTTTATGCTAATGCAAGGTACGTATCTAGGTAAATGGTAGGCAGGCAGGCAAAATGCTTCTTTAGACGAAATAGAAACAATTAAAGTAAGTATATTATGTGGGTGGCGTAATAAATTATTTAAAACAATTTTCGGTTGTCACAGATGCAGCTCGTACAATTGTTAAAACGTATAAATACAAAACCGCATTTTTTCGGGTGTTTTGCAGCGGAACTTCTTTGGTGCTGAAATAAATTCAGCGTTTAAAGTTCTGCAGTATTAGGAAGTGGGCTAAGGCACTACATATTTCGTACAAAAATATGGCAAGAGCAATAATCCTGTTCTTTACTCCGATAATATTGAGTAAGTATTTTCTAATATAACCTTTGTCATCGCCAAAGTCGTGTGAACATGACTTCACTGCCATGTTGTCTCATTGTAAAGCATTTCAGCAACCACTAAATTTTTTTACCTAATAAATCCGGTATTTTATCATACCCGCTTCGATATTTTTTTGCCTGTATATCAATTTCCCGCTAAGTAGCGTGAGAATATACAATTCCAACTACATGTAAACGTGTTTTTCCTTTGGCAGTTGCTAATGTCGCTCTTAGGTGTATGAGCCGAAAGAATACAAAAGTAAAGCGACAGATGGGCAAAACGGTTATTACAAACTATGAAGAAAACAAGCTCATTTTTTAAGGTTCCTTTAGGAGTACCTGCTACATTCAATATTGTTCTCAATGTTTTTTGCCAATATGTACTTTTGTTACACTTGATAGTGCCTTCCGGCTACGTCAGTTCCGGTGTTGAAATCGGCAGTTTTTCGCACCTTCCTATTTTAAAATACTTCACACATATCTCTTCTAAGTTATACTGTTCTGTTCATCTCGTTTCGAATATTTACATATTACATCATAACATTTCCTATCTCTATAACCATACCACCGACCAAACGTACATCCAACTATGTTTTGCGGTGTACCACGTTTACTCTAGGTAAATACATGAAATAAATATAGCAAATTTTGTGTAAACCTGTCTGTTTTTGTCTTTAGCATGTGAATGTAAGCTTCACCTTTAACTACCCTTCAATAAATACTCCGCTCTTAAGTAACTTCAAACTGGTCTTGAAACTTCCTTATCACCGTGATTCATGCCAAGGCCTTACGTCCTTTAAAGAATTAAGGAAACACATTTTTTAAACGTGCAAACTAACATCCAAGAGCCTGTATGTCAACAATGTCTGCAACTCAAATGTCAGGTAGTCTGGTTCAAAATACCTAATGGATGTTCTGCATAACCTGCAATGTTATTAAGAACATAATTTATATTTTAGTTTTACTTCCTTCTCGCATAATCTGGATTACTTGAAAGAGCGACATTTAGTCGATCATTCGTTGTTGCATGGTGCTACTGTTTTAATCAAGTAGAATTGCTTTATTAGGCATTCACCCCCTACTTTTGAAAGGGTAATGGCGAACGTAGAAATCAATGCTGAGCATTTTCCCTTACCCGCGCAATTCTTGTGGGACAGTATTATTGCAACAGTTCTGTTCTTACTCGCGCTATGTCGCTGTCAGCTACAGGAATATCCCGTTAGTCGAAGTCGTAAAATCTGGTGAGAATTTCTAGATAAGCGGGATTTGTGATTTATGGAAATGCAGAAACTTTGTGGCCAGGTAACTCACATATGGGGTAGTGCTGGTAACAAAAGCTTTACTGCACAGGGGAGCCTTCGTAATATACTTCGTAACCATATAGGCAAAACGGTTCGCCGTAAAAACTAATTTTTAATATGGCGGAAGAAACAACTGTGTGATGCTTCCCTGTTTCGCGTTCGAATCTGGTCCAAGAAAATTGAGCTCGAACTGCTCAAGTATTTAATCAATTGTCGGTCACCACCCCTACATTCCACCTTTTTGCGAATCAGGCGCAGGATCGTTGTTGTTTCTGTTGTAGATACTTCTCCAGGCTCCTCGTCGTCTGCATAATTAGCTGCGTCATTCACACCTATTTCAACGATGTAGGCGTCGTACAGTGCGTACTCCAACTAACTTTGCCGTTCACGACCGCGTTCGGCGCTAAGTGGGAGCCAAGAGTTGGAACGGAGACCTTATCAGGTGCCTGAAGTGGACTCTTACATGTGTCCTCTGTGGAAACATTTCCAGATATACGTGGTCCCCCCACAAAACATTTCGATATAAAGAGAAGCAATTATATGGGGCACATGGGAGATAAATGCTCTGCGAAAAAACTTTATTTTAACCGTTATTTCCAAATATCCGAGTGCGAGATAACGAGAGATTACTGCATAATTTTCTGTAGTATATTTTTCTGCAAAAGAAAGAAATGCCCTATCAAACCAATGCGCACAACCAGGGTGACCACTGAAGCTTAAACAATACCGGAAAGTTCAAAATCAACTAAAAGTAAAATTTGGGGAATGTGACAACATAATTTATTTCCGACACTAGGAATTGTAAGCCCAAGACCAAGCCACTTACGCGATTGGCTCAATAAAATAAAAGTGGATCTAGTGATGGTATTGGGTTCTAGATTTGAAAACATGTGCTAGAACCATGTACAAAGTCCAACACAAATATTTTAGGTTTGTTATCACCGAAAGAGCCAAGCGCATTTACGCTAAAAGCGTCAATGTGGGGCTAATAGGGGCGAATGGCCAAGTATCAAACTCGTTCCAAAGAGAAAGCACAGTTAGCCGAAAAGAAAAGGATTTTTACAATATGGTTTCAGCGGTGTATTTGACGAGTTTATGAGGGGACAAATACTTATGGGATCAAGTATTGATCAACTCAGCAAAGAACAACTCTTCGTAGTAACTCATGGCAATGGTAATAAAAAACGCCATGCTCTACTCAAGTCCTAAATACGTCGGCTTCGTGAGCATTATGCAAAAGTAGCAAAAACTGTAGGTACCTATGGGTGTGAATGTAGGCATATTTGAAGGAGTACTCCAGGCTAGAAGCAGTAGTCACAGAGAGCGGAAAATGAAGCGTTTCGAAAAGATTGACCGTGGTAATAAGAGGGCACAACCACACCATGGGCAACTGTTTCTATCGATTCTATAGGTTCTATTGCGGCAATGAACTTTCAAGCGACCACCTCCGGGTAGAGGTCGGTGGACTCACTCATGAGTCCACTCACTCAGACTCATTTGGACTGAAACTCACACGTGAGTTTGAGTTGAGTGAGCGCAAGGCTAGTGTAGCATGTGGACTTTGAGCTTGAGTGAGTTTGAGCCCGACTGAGTTTGAGTACGCCTGAGACCGAGTGAGTTCTGAGTCTATTTTAAGTTTTGATTTCATTTTGCATTTGAATACGTTTTGAGTACATTTTGAGTTCTCAGTAAATTTTAAGTTTTGAGTACATTTAGAGTTTGAGTACATTTTGAGGACTGAGTATATTTTGAGTTTTAGTACATTTTGAGTTTTAGTTTAGTTTGAGTTTGAGTGCAATTTGAGTACTGAGTACATTTTGAGTTTGAGTACATTTTGAGATTTGAGTACATTTTGAGTACATTTTTAGTTTGAGTACAATTTGAGCTTTGAGTACATTTCCATTTTGAGTTTGAGTACATTTAGAGTTTTAAGTACATTTTGAGTTTGAGTACTGAGTACATTTTGAGTACTGAGTACATTTTGAGTACTGAGTACATTTTGTGTTTGAGTACATTTCGAGTTTTCAGTGAATTTTGAGTTTGAGTACAATTTGAGAACTGAGTACATTTTGAGTTTGAGTACATTTTGAGTTTAAGTACCTTTTGAGTTTGAGAACAATTTGAGTACTGAGTACATTTTGAGTGTGAGCACATTTTGAGTTTTGAGTACATTTTGAGTCCTGAGTACACATGAGCAGCCCAGGAGGCAGATATGGTTTTCGGTAAAGTTTCACGTGCGGCTTTGGACTCGCGATTCCGGTTAGCTGTGGGTACGGCAACATTCGCGATTCGCATGATCGGTTGGTGGGGAGGTGGGTGGGTGGTGGGGAAGGAGGGGGTGTGTCTTATTTATTGGGTGGGCATGTGAACAATAATGGACTGGTGAAGTCATAAAAAAGGGTTATCGCGCCTTTTCCTCTTGATGGATCCTCTAAGAAGGTGGGAGAGGATGGTGGGAAAGTACACGGTGGCGCTTTCTTGCTGGTTGTGCGCCTGCTTCTGTTAACGGTTTGATTTGCTTCGGTTGAAAAGGAAGAGGTGAGCACCGGGCGTGAGGGGGGCGGCTGTCCCCTATGCAGTTTCAATTTTGTTGTCAACGGAACTGACTGGGCGGCGCCCGTTTAGATCGCATTATGAGATAAATTGTGTAAAAATTCAAACAGATGTCGCTATGCCGTGTCAGGTATTAAATTAAAGGTCCCGATTAACAGAATCACGCTAGGTAAATTTAAAAAATGCTTCCTGTGTATAGTCATCAGGCAGTCATATTAAGTCATAGATTGGGTTAAAATTCAAATTGATGCCACGAGGGCGTGTGGGGAATCATATTCAAGGTCTAGATGAGGGGAATCACGTGGGACAAAAATGCGTGTTGGTTATATTATGACCTAGTCATGGCTAGTCATAAATTGGGCTAAAATTCAAATTCATAGCGAGAGGGAGTGTGGCGTATGAAATAAAAGGTCTCGATGAGCGGAATCACGTCGGGCAAATGTGGAAATGCTTCCGGAATATTATCATAAGACATTCTCCTAATCGGTCATACATTGGGCTAAAATTCAAAATGATGACACTAGGTTGTGCGGGGAATCAAATTGAAGGTTGCGATAAGGGAAATCACATGGGACAAAAATGCCATATGGCTATATCATGAGATAGTCATGGTTAGTCACTGCTCGGGTTAACATTCATATTGATGCCACTAGGACGTGTTGGGTATCAAATTAATGGTCTCGATGAGGGAAATCACGTAGGACAAATAGAAAAGTGCCTCCTGGTTATAGTCATGAGATAGTCAAGGCGAGTCTTATATTGGGTTAAAATTCGAAGTGACCCTGTTCGGTTGTGTAGGGTATTCAATTTGCGATCTTTATGAGGGGAATTAGGTGGGAGAAATAAAAAAAGGCTTTGTCGTTCTAATCATGAGATAGTCATGGTGAATCATAGATTTGGGTTAAAATTCAAAGTGAGCCCGCTAAAGCAAGTGGGGTATAAAATTCATGGTTTTAATTCGGGGAATCACGTGGGCATATAAATATGGCGTTCTCCTTACAGTCATGAGGTTCATGGTTAGTCAGATTTGGTTATTCCAAATGATGCTGTCAGGGTGTGTGGGGTATCAAATTAAATGTCTCGTTGAGGGGAATCACGTGGGACAAATATGAAAATGCTTTCTGGTTATAGTTATGAGATAGTCGTGGTGAGTCATAGATTGAGTGAAAATTTAGAGTGACGCCAATAGGACGTTTGGGGTATCAAGTTTAAGGTCTCCATGAGGGGAATTGCGGGGAATAAATATAGAAATGCGTCCTCTTTACCATCATGATATGGCAAGGCTAGTCAATGATTGGGCTAAAATTCTAAGTGATGCCGATAGGGCGTGTAGGGTATCAAAAAAGTGCCTCGGTGAAGGAAGTTGTATCGGATACAACCACTGAATAATGACCAGTTAAGTAACAAATTCTTATTCAATGCCCGCTAAATATAATTGTACTCGTTAATTGTTGGCACGCCATCTTGAAAGCGTGGTTGGTCCGACACATTGCATCACTGAACATCCGTCAACAAACCTGCGTTCCCATGAAACAGCTTAGAAACTACTGGGCTGGTTGGCCTCCTACGTGTACGCTAAGAAGTAAGTAGGTTGGCGCAATCAGCGAATGCCTTCGATCGCGCGCACGATAGTGCAAATTTTCAAGCATGGCTTGCTGCGGTCGGTGCGCAAACGTGTTGACATTTAATACGCGCTCATATACCTCAGACTGAGTTGGTTGTTAAACAAGGCCATGAAATACTTCTTTAACTGTGGAGGTCGTAGACGTCATGCTCGTAAAAGTAAAATATTTGCCGCCTCATAATACTATTCCTGCCGCCAAACAGGGGCAACTCATTGGATACACCAAGATTTCACGGCCGTTCCCTTGCTTAGAAGAACTTTAGGGTATCAGCCACGGGTGGGAACCACGAAAAGCTATTTTCTGACACGACCGGGCGCTCTACGCCACCGCGACGCTTTTATTTCGCTTTTCAATCAGCTTTTTCGCATACCTGAGCTGCAGCGTAGTTGTCCGGATGATTTTCCTAGGCTTCCCGTCGATGAGACGAACAGAACATACCTCGAGAGAACAAAAACGTGCGATAGGAATTAAACATGAGGGTGAATAAACAGGGCTTCCGGAAACAGCGTACGGGGTACGTATTGTGGAAAATTTGCTTGGTTCGAAGTCTTTCCAATTCAGCACGGCGACCAATTAACGGCGGCACTCAAGGGGCTCAGGAAATGTGTGCAGCGAACAGATTCCGCACAGGGGGGCAAATCTTTTGTCGTGGTGCACTTCACATGTTTGCTGCACGAGCCCTTTGCCCTAAAGCTGATTGTTGGTGCAGCCAACAATGGCATAGTCACGCCCGGACTATTATTTCCTGCACATTGCCAAGTAAAGGCAATGATGGCAACGTGCCCCAATTCAGAAAATAAACATCAATTGGGGATGAAATGTAGGGCGTCCAGCTTGCACGGTTAAACGCAGCCTCACAGGCAACCCCTGTCAGGACAAAGGGCTTGTGGAGTGGCCCGCTGCCTTAGCGGTTTGGGGACAGAATTTGTGCGAAAATCTGACACTTCTCGGACGCTTTCAACATTCTCTTTAAAGTCCTGTTGAACTTGGCGCTGATGACGGACCGAATAAATGACACCGATTTTCAATGCCGCCTGGACGTCTGATGTCCACACGCGGCACGGAGCAACAGCGTGGGACTGCGAAGTCGTCGGCTCGCCCCGCAGTCCCCACGAAATGCCCTCCAGGTGGTGCCTCGATCGTTAGAAAATTGCCGACCCGGAGAAATTCTAGTCTATACAAATTATAAAAGCGGGGTACAGTGAGCAGTGGTTGGCTGCGGACGTTGACCCATCCCGACATTAAAAAGTTTCCCCATTTCCATTTCAATCTTGCCCCTGTGGCTGTTCACCAGCGATGTTTTGGCGGCTACGGGGGCTTTTTTCCAGACATTGTGAGTCGCAGGGTGTCGACAAAGCCACGTTTTAAAGATGGCCTGGTCAAATGCCGCAAGCACGATTGATCCCTCTGAAGCACCAGATGAGGGTTTTTGAATATTGTAAGGGTCTTGGGTACTTGGTGAAGTAGGACGTTTATTCTACGACACATCCATCTCCGCACACCGGTCAAAGAACCAACGATGATGATGGTCAGTCCAGAAGAAGACGAAGTGTTCCTCCAAGTGTTGGATCATGGGGAGAATGTGGAAGTGAAATTAATGAATTTTCACGCGTCAGAGCTTCGCACTTACAATGTAGTAGTCCTTCAAAACTGAACTTGCCATTACTGAGTAGCATGAGTTCGCTTTAGCTACACGCGAATCCCGACACGGAAACCAATATTTGTACAGCCCCAATGAGCTTACGACACAACTCCGAATTTTTACTTATGAAGTGAGTGCTCATAATGATCCTATGATGCCGTCATTGCCCGCTTTAAATTTTCTCTCTCAAAGCGTTCGCTTTGACACCAGAATACCTTTTGTGCTACCGTTCTAGTATCTTGGATGAATTTGCGCAGTTTACACCTAACTAGTACTGATCAGCGGGATGCGCTTTTCAACTGCCCCACGTGATTTTATTCATCGAGACCTTTAATATTATGCCCCACACAATTTCTTTATATTTTAACCTAATTTAGAACTTACCATGACTATCGCAGCAGAATAATATCTCTTATTTGTCCGAAGTAATTCCCCTCATCAAGACTTTTCATTTGATACCCCATGCGTAGCAGCGGCATCACTTAGATTTTTAACCCAATCGATGACTCACCATGACTATGTCATGATTATGACCAGGAGAAATTTTTATTTGATCTAGTGATTGCCCTCATTGAGAGCTTCAATTTGACACCCCACATACCCTAGCGCACATGACTATGAATGTTAACCATATCTATGACTCACCATGACTGTGTCACGATTATAACCAGGAAGCATTTTTTGTCCCACGTGAATCCCCGCACCGAGATCTTCAATTCATTGAGGGGGGACACACTAGCGACACCCGAATGAATTTATAATCATTGTATGACTCGCCCTGACTATGTCATTATATCTACCAGGATGTATTTCGTTTTTGCCCACCGTTATTTCCCTAATGGAAACATTTCATTTGAGACACCATAAGCCGTCGGGTCTTCATTATGATGTCCAACCTTTATGATGACTCACGATAACTAAGTCATAATTATGACCACGAAGCATTTTTTTGTTTGTCCCACGTAATTTCCCTCCTCTAGACCTTCAATTTGGTACTCCACATTCCCTAGCAGCCTATCACTTTTAATTTTAACCCAATCTGCGGTTATCCGTTACTGCCGTGTTACACGGTTTACCATTTTCGATACTTTTTCTTAGTATTTGCTTTTTTTATTTTTTAACAAACATTTTTACATATACGCTTTTATAATGATTACTGGTTGAACTTTTGTGATATCTGCATTTTTGTGGAAATGCAGGGCGTTACACGATCCTGGCCGGGGGATCTGGAGGGGGTACTCGGCATAAACTGTAAAAAAGCAAAGGCCTATCTATGAACGCCTATCACTTCAGAGATTCGCATGGACAGTTCGCTTTGACAGAAGGCGTTTTTTCAGGATGCAGAGCAAGAATGCACGGAACCGTAACCCTAAATAGCTTCGACGTATATGAACTGAGCAGGAAGTCCACGTTCCCTCGCCCAATCTTATTTGTTTCGCCCAAGGGCCTCAGCACACCATCGAGTCTGGACGGTTCCCTCGCCCAATCTTATTTGTTTCGCCCAAGGGCCCCAGCACACCATCGAGTCTGGACGGCCTCTGTCATGAACACGAACACGGAGCCTACTGGTATCCTATATATACATACAATTGCTTGCAACAAGCGCTAATCATCACGGCCAGCAGGTATAACTGTAATAAATGTGCAACAAAAGTTGTTTCCGACCTCACAGTAGTTACGGTGTCACGTTGTACCGAATCCAAGAGTTTGAGCTCCCGAATTTGTACACGTAATATTTTTACCACGCGTGAATTTTAAAACTCTGAATGCTAATGAAATCTGAGTGAATTTGAGCCGTAGCAAATTCCTAGCACGAGAGAGTTGTGAGTCCATTTGAGTTCTTAATTCATTTCGAGTTTTCAGTCCATTTCGAGTTCTCAGTTCATTTTCAGCTTTGAGTACATTTTGAGTTTTGAGTACATTTTGAGTATTGAGTCAATTTTGAGTTTGAGTACATTTTGAGTTTTGGGTACATTTTGACTTCGAGTACATTTTGAGTACTGAGCATATTTTTAGTTCGAGTACATTCTGAGTTTTGAGTACATTTTGAGTTAGAGTGCATTTTGAGTACTGAGTACATTTTGAGTTTGAGTATATTTTGAGTTTGAGTACAAATTCAGTTTTGAGTACCTTTTGAGTACTGAGTAAATTTTGGGTTTGAGTACAATTTGAGTTTGAGTACATTTCGAGTTTGAGTACATTTTGAGTTTTGAGTCAGAGGAGAGTTCTGAGTTCTTGCGCTTAGGGTGAGTTTCAGTTTGAGTGAGCGCAGATGTAACGCTCAGCATTGAGTTTGAGTGAGTGGTTATTCGAAGAAACTATTTGTGGGTGAGTTTGAGTGAGCCACGCCAATTTTGCCAAGGTATGCCCCCGGGACAGCTGTCAAACTTGGTGCGCCACGGAAGTACGAATACGAAGATGCAAGAGAACCCAAAATACTGCATTGCGACTGATGCGGCAGGCGCACGATGAAGCTAAACTCCCCATCAACTGGCACCACCGCGAGCACGTGGACTCCACCTTAGTGCATTTTTTGAACACTTTAAATATATACAATGCCAATCAGATGAACAGATGCGGAGTATTATGAAGACAGTTGCCTTTTCTAAAAAAGTGTTTTCTTTACTTCTCTCCAGGCAACCGCTACCCAGCTCAGCCTTTAAGTAAGAGTGCGTTTAGCCAACAGTTACTTTTTAACACGATAAAATGGTTTCATCGCAGATCCCTGTTTCTATGTCAGGCCCATGATACTTAATACTGAATAATTTTAGTCTACATTTTAATGCTTATGATTATGTACAAAGTAATTTCAAGGTTCTATTGAGAGTATACCTTACCTATGGCATCCGGATTTTGGCAAAAATCTCGCAATTTACTGTTTACTCCACCTGTGTTATACCCCTTTTATATCAATTGGTTTCTCACGGCTTTATTACCATACAAAAGTTTCCCCAATCTAGCGTATGAACATTATTGAAGAACAAAGCCAAACAAGGGCTCGGCACGAAACAGATTTCACAGAGACGCCGCCCACATTGGTGCGTCTCTGTGGGACAACACACGAGTGCTTGTAATTTGCAATTTATGTTTTGTAATTCTTTTGTTCACGAAATCTCGCCAGGTCTGGAGTTTTACTCTCCCCGTGAAATATTGGTTGCAGTTTTCCGGTGCCATTGTGGTGATAGTGAAATTGTTTAGTGGAGACTTCTGTAATTCTAAATTTACAAATTTTGGATTTACCGAGCCGAAGATGCACATGCGCTATGACCTGCGTCTTAGTGAAGGTCGCTGGAACAATTTTCACTACCTGCAGAACTTTAACGCTCGAGGAAACGTCGACACACAGGCTTTACTCTTATTTCCATCATGTACGAAGCAATTACCGCACCCGGGCTTGAACCGACTGATGTCCTTGCAATAAACCTTCGAATCATATTTTTTCTGATATGTAGATAATCCAATTTCCAAGCTCAGGTATTCATTGCAGACGAACCATTCCCTGCAAATTGTTTCCTATATTTCTGGCAGAACGTGAGGTGCAGTTGTTTTCTGTCACGTTACTGCTTCCGTAGAAGTCCATGTATGGACACTTGACAGGAATTCGCACTGTTTACAACTTCATTATGAACAAAATAAACATGGCGAAAAATCAAACAGTGAATGATGGAGTCGTCTCAGCGACCAATTGTAGAGTAATTTTTTAAAGATATCTGTGTTACATTGACAACTTCGGTGCGTCCACCAAGATTTGGCATTTTCCAAACCGTACATAGCGTGCGTTTCTTAACAGACGCCTTGCAATTTCTTGTACACACACAACACTTATAATATCTACAAAGTAATTTCCGGCTTTATCATTCGGAATACCGATGTGGGGGGATATGAACTAGCGCGGATGTGTAAGATATTTATAATTCACTGCGATATACGCCATTAACAATCGCGAATACACTCCAAAAATAGGACCACAATGCCGGCGTCTCAACTTCTGCTACTGATAAATAAACGTGCGAGATATCTAAAAAGTGTAACTATTCTTCCTTACAAATACTGGTTTTGGTCTTTGGTTCCTACTGATTGACTGCACATAAAATTGAACACTTCATAACTACTACTTAGCCATGACTCTATACGTGTTCAAAATTTTGAGATGATTTTTCTATATACCCGTTTATGCAACACAATGGTGAATTTATTTAAATTATCTGTGTATGTATTTAAATTATGTAGGAGAACGCTCCCGAAAGGCAATTTCACCTAATACTATGCATTACCACACGCGTTTTAGTCGTAATATTTAGAAATATTTCTTGCAGTCCAGGCAATATCGAACGGTAACGCAAGACTTTATTTCCGTATGTTTCCGACATCTGTCGAATATTACGCACCTCCACTGTAAAGGTTGTCTCACTGGACAAATTTTTGAATTTTTCTTAGTGCTCCTCCGGGAAGCGTCAAGTTGCGATAACACGGTACTCTCCTATCCAGGCGACTGGGTACGTATCTTTTTAGACACTCGCATATACCAACGTCCCGAACAGCTTTTATATTTGGAAATAGAATTTACGAACAGCGAACAAGTTTTTGTTGAATTCGTTGCACCATCGCATTTGCTGCATTATCCTGCCGTAGTCAGTCCCTATATATAAACATTTATATATATATATTGTAACAGAGATAGTGGCTGTTAGAGGGCACGCCAGTGTGGCCAAAAGGGTGTGTGCTTAACCGAGACCGAGGCTGACTTTCAGGTGGCGTAAATCCCCCAACAAGGTCTATGTGCAAGGCTGATTCATCGGAGCAGCCCCATGAAGAACGCCCTGGCTGCGAGACCTGCGCGTGGACTCCCGAGCTAGCTTGGCCACTGGCACAACCAGCCCCTGTTACCACACTCTAGACGCCTGCTAATAAAACCATTATATTTTGCTTAAGTTGAAATATATATATATATATATATATATATTAATATATATATATATATATATATATATATATATATATATATATATATATATATATATATATATATATATATATATATATATATATATATATGTATATATATATATATATATATATAGAATAAGGGTTGGCAGCCAAGAAAACCTCGGAAAGCAAAGGGGGGAAGGCGGTAGGTCATAAAAACAAATTAGGAACATTTTGAGCCAGAAAGAAAGTGGTGACAAAATGCCCGCCGGGTTGGATCCACCCGGCGCGCATTCTGACTTAAAAATCCTTTATCTGGTTCTATGACCTACCGCATTCCCCCCTTTGCTTTCCGAGCTTTTCTTACTGCTAACCCTTATTCTGTCTTATGTCTTGATTCACCGAAGCCCTTCTGATTCGCTATATATATATATATATATATATATATATATATATATATATACTAGCGATAGTACCAGGCGGTGCCCGGGTGGGCCATTAATTTAAGGATAGCAATGGGTATAACACAAGTTAGTTTATTTCTTAGTCGCCATATTAGGCTACTTCACTGGGAAGTGGTACACACTCGGGAGCGCCTGTCTGCTGTCAGTACATGGACTCCAACTGCAGGCGCGTCGTGGTAATGTGAAACGACTGGCACTCGTGTTTTACTCCAACTCTCGCTAAACGAATTGCACCAAGATGGCGCGCTCGAGCACGGAAGTCAGTGAATGAAAAAAAACGTTTATTAAGCTGGCGAAGTGGGAGTGGTTCCCAATTTCAGAAAGCCATATATTGAGTGTGGAGCCTTCGCTCTGGAGGAAGTATTCTCTGGACATCCAGATTGCTGTTAGTCACCACGTTCACCCACAGCTCAAGGTTGGGAAAAATGGATGGAAGAAGCAGGAGCTTGGTTTGCTTGCAATCTTAATATGATATGAGGAAGAGGGCCACGTTGCAAACACAACTTTAATTCGGCAGGAGATTGCGCTGGCAACCCATGATGGAGGCCGGCTGAGTGAGGGGTATTCTTCGTCGTAGGAAGTGCTATCTCAGAAGATATGAACGTTGCTCATTACAGTTTTATCATAAGTAACATGGGCTCCCTACGGGAGGCGCGGGGTTGTGGGAAATCCCAACAGATGCCGATGGCTAACCATTTCGCTTTTTATTGGTACATCTTCTCTTTTACATTTATGATATATGACACCTGCTCCTACGGGAGACGCGTAGTTGCCGAACGTGTCAACAGATGGCGACCGCTAAGCGAACGCGGGAAAACTCAACTGAATTTTACGTCCAAAAGGATGCAGATTAAAAAATATCGCTGGCCTTCTTATCCGCATGTTAGGACAAAACCTTAAAATGGTTTTTGGGCAATTAAGTGGGCAGCATTTTCAAGAAAAAACGAATGGGATATAACAACTGGCTGTGTGGTTATTTATGAATGTGTAAAAACTCGGTGTTTTCCCGAAATCCTGCTTGCCTCTATTGTGAGGGTGTCATTGAAAAATGTTGTAAAACAGTGTTTATAAACGTTAGTAAGTGGCCTATTTCAACAAAAACCAGTTTGATAGCTCAAATGGCAGGCGGCAAAAAAATTAATATCTGAAAAACTATTTCACTGCTTTTCACTCTCGCTATGGTGGAATTTTAAAAATTTTAAGAAATTTTGACCCCCAACACCGTAATCAGAATGTGCCCTTGCAATCTGTAGCTGTTTGAAAGAGCAGTTTGGCTAGACGTGTACATAAGCTGTCATGCCTTTTTGGCTCATCAGTCGTGTTATTCGCAAAAAACAATTTGACCTTTTTAGCGGTATCACAGAGCGAAATCCTTAAAAACGTTTCTGTGCATTTGTATGAGTAACATATTCTAGCAAAAATCAGTTGGACTACTGAATCTGTGAAAGATTTATTTGAGAATCTTTAGGAACACCGTTATAGTTCCGGAATGCGGAATCACCTCGCTGGTGTAGGTTAGGGCGAAACCCGAAAACTACTTTTGAGGTATTCTTAAAGACTACTTATATCAGCAAAAACCGCTTCGATATGTGAATGGGGGACCGAGAAAATCACAAATTCGCGAAACCACAATTTCGCCCCTTTCTTCGGTTAGGAGAGCAATTTCTGAAAAACCCGCCTTAGTGAGCACCTACTGAATGACGCAAATAAACTCGTGAAGTTTCAAGTCTCCAGGTCTAACAGTTTTGGCTGGGCGTTGATGAGTCAGTCAGTCAGTCAGTCGGGCACTTCTTTTTATAGGTATATATATATATATATATATATATATATATATATATATATATATATATATATATATATATATATATATATATATATATATATATATATATATATATATATATATATATATATATATATATATATATATAATATATATGTATCTGTATATATATAAGAAAAGAAAACTTCGAACAAGGTGGTGGAAATCACAATTGTTGCCAATATTTCAGCAGACTTGCCTTCGTCAGGGCAAACCATCGCCTGGCTAGCACAATTTATATAGACGTAGGTATCCCAGGTGAGAGGAGAGAAGAAAGTTGATTTTAGAAAGCTGATTGGTTTGTGAGTATGTAGGGGGAAATATTAAGGGGGAAAGAAGGTTGTATAGTCTGAGCCGCGAAGTCGGTAAGACGGAAGTCAGCCGGGGGTTGATATACCGGGAAATTCTTGAAGAGAAAGGATGAGAGGATGTTTGTTGCCCGGCCGTGAGGCCTACAGAAAGGTTCTCAGAAACTCCGCAAGCAGAACAGGCGGTGAACCGAGTCCTTATCAGAAGCTATCTGAAAGCTCCAAGTCAAGAGAAAAGGTAGAGAAGGGGTAAAATCACTAGGTCAAAAAAAAAAAAAAACCAGACGCACACACAAAAGCAAACGCAATAACCGCACAACTGAAATGGCACGCGTCGCCAACGGTAACATTCCTGGAACAGGCTTTTTCTGAAACTCGAAAACGAAAAGACAAAATTAGAGGGACGTGCGGGGCACAAGAGAAAGCGGAGCAAAAAAATGCAGACAAGAATAAAAATAAAATGGAATTCCAGAGAAAATGTTGGATGGATGCCTCCGCATACTAAAATAGGAGCAAAGCATTGAAAACAACAGGAATTGAGTGACTACATAAGGAGCAGCGGGAGGGGTCATATTATTTGGATACGGTACAAGCAAGACAGTGCCTAATGCTGTATTCCCTGGGCATATGGCAAGGATTCCAAGTGGTCCCTAGACGCAATAATTCCAGCAGGTTCCATGGAGTTTTTTTGGGAATTAAATAGGATTCCCGGTATTTTCTGTCCCAAGGAGACTTAACGTTTGACTGAGGTATATACAAATTGAGATCTTCAAATCTGTGGTCTGGTTGGTTAACATGCTCCGCTACAGCGATGGAGGATTTGGTAAGAGTATCTGCCCGGTAACTGTTAAGATGCAGGCTCATAGGTTGACTCGTTTCGCCTATATAAAGTTTGTGCAAATTGAGCATTCTAACATATACACAATGTTGGATGAAGTGCACGTTAAACTTGAATTGATCTTCTGAACATAATTACTGGCTGTGCTTTTTACAATGCAGTCTTTCGGCAAGTTCCTGCAAGTCTTCCATCTGGGACGGGAGCAGCTGGCAATGACTGGTTGCTCTGACGGCCCTGTTTTAGCATGCACTAAAATATCTTTTAGATTCCTATTTTTCGGGTCGGTTACCCTCGGTGCTTCCGGGAACGTTTTTTAAGTCGGTCATTACTGTCTAAAATAGGGTAGTATTTCCGCAGGTTATTGTTTACGTTAGAGAGGGCTTTTGAAAATTTAGTTATTAGGGCAGGCGGCCTGGTAATTTCGTTTTGTCGCTGTTTGTTGAGCACGTCATTCCTTTTGAGATTAGATGCACGTTGGTACGCCTGATCGAGTGATCTTTTGGTGTGGTTCCTGCTTATAAGGATAGACTTAAGTTCGTCTAGATGGTTTACGTAGTCTCTGACATCACTGCATACTCTTGTAAGTCTGGTGGCTTGTCCTACAAAGATCCCTTGTTTCCAGTGTCTCGGGTGATGTCTGTTATAATCTAGATACTGGTGCCTGTGCGTTGGTTTTCCAAAAAGCGTGCTTTTGTCGTTGTCTAGAAATATGGTAGTATCCAGGAAGTTCACTTCTTTTTCAGAATGCTGGCAGGAGAATTTAATAGTCGGATGCGAAGAATTGAAATGAGTAATAAACGTTTCTAGAGTCGCGCGACCGTGTTGCCAAATCCTGAAGATGTCGTCTATGTAGCGGGGGTAAACAAGAGGTTTATGCCGAAAAGAGTTTAACAGGGTGGCTTCAAGTTTCCCCATGAAAATATTGGCGTAGGTCAGCGCGAATGGAGTACCCATGCGGGTTCCAAAAACTTGCAAGAAGTAAGACGAGTCAAATTTAAAATAATTGAGAGTTAAAACTAGTTTTAACAAAGTTGTGTACACTTCTCACGCTTGTTGGTGCGGGTTCTCTGATAAAGATTTTGAAATAGCTTCGATTCCTTCGACAAAAGGGATGTTTGTATTCAATGCGGCAACGTCAAGACTAACAAGGAGGGTTCCACTGGGTAGGCGCCCACCCTTATTTATCTATTCTATTATGCGGAGGAAAAAGCGGTGTGTCCTGAACGAATGAAGGAAGAAGAGCCGGAATGTCGGATAGGTAATGATTCAGAAACGGAGCTTCGGTTGGGTTATTGTTATACGAAACTATGGGTCTGCCAGGAATGTCGGCAGTACACATTGATTCTACGGGGACTTTGTAAACTTTTCAGAGGAGGTAAAAATGCCTTCCCTGCTTATTATTCAGTTACATGAAGTTTAGGTCTGTGATCGTTTTTAATTCGATAGATCGCAGATCTGTGAGGCTCTGAAGTATTGTTAGGCTGTACTCCTGGCTCGGATCGTTATCTAAGGGCTTGTAGTAGCAAGGGTTGTTTAGCTGCCTATGAGATTCCTCTTTGTATTTTCCCATAGGTAAAACAACTACGCTACTTCCTTTGTCGGCTGACTTTATGACTATGTAGGTTCTCGCTGATAGGCTATACTGGGTAACTGCTTCCGCCGGAGTTACGTTCTTGCGCTTGTTTGATTGCTTATACCCCTGTCACACGCGCCAACCTAATGTCATTTTAGACGAATGAGATTCGTTTCAAATGACATTCGTCTGCTGTCACACGGGCTCAGTCTAATGACATTCGCTGCGAATGACATTCGGTACCAAATGAGTCCAGAGAACTCATTCGACTGTGAATTCGGACCAACTGCGTACTCTCAACAGCAGAAGACCAGAAAAAAATATCTTAAAAAAATAAGAAACTTATTGTTTGCCACTTTTTATTTGATCTTGCCTGTTTTAAAAGCTTTCACTTGCTTTATTGAGCACTTTGAATGAATTACTTCCGCTTTCAGTGTGACCGCATGGGTTCCCGGCTTTTGCAACTTTCAACCATTTCAACATGGCTGCCGTTGGCATGGGGACGGAAAATGCGCGCGCGCCTGCAATGCCGCGGGAAACCCAAACGAACGCACGCAATGTTCCGAGAGCGAGACGTTCGCTCGGCGACAGCCTTTTTCACGTCGCTCATCGCGGCGTCGTCCCCGCGCGCCGCCATGTTTGTGGACAAATTGCGGTATGGATCATGGTGGATCTCCTTGTTATTTGTCTTGGCTTCGTATGACTTATTGCAACAAATTACGGCCTAAAAAGAGTGCGCATAACGCATGCTAAAGCATTTTAGATACTCTTTCTGAAAGTATAAACGCTTATCTGGATTACATCATCATTCTATGCAATTTCGAGTGCGCCAAGTATACTACCGATTGCCATTGACATCACACGTGAATGACATTTGGTTTGTTCGTGTAGCACCTATGCAGAAAACGAATGTCATTTGAAACGAATCTCATTCGTCTAAAATGACATTAGGTTGGCGCGTGTGACAGGGGTATTAGTTGTTGTCAATATTTCTCTTGATACTGATTTTAAGTACAGATTTAATTCTGGAGATTGGTCTGCATCTGGAGTCCAAGTACTAGGTGGGTGGAGGAGGGCGCCCTCGTTAACAGCAGTTTGCTCCTGTTTTTCCAAAAAACTCTCTTAGTCTCATTCTCCGAGAAAATTCAGTGAGATATTTAATTAACTCGTGTACATTCACACTGTTATTTGTGGGACAGAAAGTTAGACCTCGTTCTAGGTTATCTTTTTCGGCGGCCGTTAGTGTTTTGGAAATGTCAATAACGTTGCTAGGGCAGGTACCGGAGGAGGTCGTTTCTTCAATAGGATTATTGGCTGGGGGAGTGGGTCGGCTACAGCAATCTCTGTATCGAGGGGGACATTACATGACCTAATACTGCATATTCCAGACTATTGAGAAGCTGGTGTTCTACAGTGCAAGCTGTATTTTGCAAGGGAAGCTGGTCACGTTGAAACTTAACCCCTTGCTTGTTGCTAGTTCATTTTCCTTGCGATTCATAAAAATATTAAGATCTAGTTTCTTCTGCTCAGTTAGCGGAAGAGCTTCAATCTGGTCATTGAAGAGGCTGCGTTGGCTGCTACAATGGTCTCTAAGAATTTTTAGGCGGGACAGTGAAGCATTAATCAGAATACCTTGCCACCTGGCAGCTACTTCACGAGGGAGCGCACCAAGAGAACAACTAACTTTTAGGCGGAGGCCTTTGGGGATCTTTTTGCTTTGGACATACAAGGAGTACGTTTTGAGATGAAATCTTTAGTTTGTTTGTTTGCCAGCTAGTTTTCGAGCTTTAAGGAAAGAGCTGGAATTAAGGGTTGCAACATGCAGTCTACTCGGAAGTAATCATGGTCGTAGTGGTATCCTTCGAAACACACACAAATGACTACCACCGAGTAGACCGGAAAGCTTGTTTTCAGCTTATTTCTGTGGCGGTCATGCTGCGCGCACCCTAATAGCTTCTGCGTCGTCGGAGGCTCGGATGACAAGGCCACGCTGCATTGTGCTCTTCATCGTCTTCTCGTAGCAATGTTTATATATATATATTTATATATATATATACATATATATATATATATATATATATATATATATATATATATATATATATATATATATATATATATGTATATATGTATATAAAATCCAGGGAGTAGTAGAACTTTGAAGATGGTAGAAAACACAAGAGAAGAAAAACTTCGAACAAGTTAAAAGCACGATTGTGGCCTACGTTTCAGCAACGAGAACTTGCTTTCCTGAGGAAAGCAAGTTCTCTTTGCTGAAACGTAGGCCACAATCGTGCTTTTACCTTGTTCGAAGTTTTTCTTCTCTTATATGTATATATGTATATATGTATCTATATATATATATATATATATATATACATATATATATATATATATATAGTAAGGAAATGAGGGGCTCGTTGAGGAAACACAGAAAGATAGGTCAGCAGTCTACAACGCCAAAGGAGGCATAGGGGTGTGGTTAGGCTCTTTTCTTTTTCACTACGGTTAATTAAGTAAACATTTTTCTAATTATACAGAAGAAAGAAAGAAAGAAAAACACGCGCCCAGAGTGGGGACCGAACCCACGCCTTTCGATTACATGTCGAATGCCTTACCAATTCGGCTATCTGGGCGACTGTGTTCTCCTTCACTTTCTGGGCTATTTATATTTACTAGAAGTGTACCTGACGGCTACCACCCTCAAGCGTCAGATACATTTCTAGTAAATATAAATAGCCCAGATAGCCGAATTGGTAAGGCATTCGACATGTAATCGAAAGGCGTGCGTTCGGTCCCCACTCTGGGCGCGTGTCTTTCTTTCTTTCTTTCTTCTGTATAATTAGAAAAATGTTTACTCAATTACCCGTAGTGAAAAAGAAAAGAGCCTAACCACACCCCTATGCCTCCTTTGGCGTTGTAGACTGCTGACCTATCTTTCTGTATATATATATATATATATATATATATATATTGTAATGAAAAATTGGAGCATGGAACGGTCTGTGCGGAACCATCGCCAATCTACGCGTGGGTATGTGCTGCGGACCCGCATCAGTCATCATCAGTGCCTGTCTGTGCGTCTAGCAAGGTTATTTCTGGCTTGACCATTTTTTGAAGATACTGCTCTTCCCCGCCCCTCGCTTGGACAACTGATTGAATTAAATACACTTGAACGTGGTAGAGGTGCGGGTTCAACGTCAACCAGCACGAATCCTGCAGCTTCGAAGCCGCAGGCTTCCAATGCCCACCACCCCCATTGACGCTATTGATCAACAAGCACCACCGATGCCACAGATCGTCTGCGCTGGTTCCATCTCTCAGCGCGATCCCCCCTTCTTCAATGGCGAGGGCGATCATGATGCTGAGGATTGGCTTTCGACATACGAGCGGGTGAGTGCTCACAACAAGTGGGATGATCCCGCCAAGTTAGCGACGTCGAGTTCTATCTCACGCAATTGGCTCACACGTGGTTTTAGAACAACGCACGTTACTTCAAAATATGGGGCGATTTTAATACCCGATTCTTCGAAGTATTTGGCAGGCCGGCTGTACGCAGACAACGAGCAGAACAACGCCTCCGCGAAGAGCTCAGACGCAGGGGGAGAATTTTAGCAGCAACATCGAAGATGTTGTAGATCTGTGCAGGCGTGTCGACGTGGTCATGTCTGAAGCAGATAGAGTAAAGCATATTTTAAAAGGCATCGATGATGGCGCGTTCACTATGTTGCTTGCCAAGGACCCGAAGACCGTGACGGAGGTCGTGAGACTCTGCGAAAGCTTTGATGAGCTGCGCAGGCAACGAGTCCTGGTCCAGCGATCCCTGGGGACAAATGCAGAACTCTCCGGTTTGACTTTCTCTTCCGAGCACTCTTCACTTGAGACGAAGATAAAGGACTTTGTCCGCGAGGAAGTGGCATACCAACTATCAGTTGTGCCATTCGTTCCATAACCACGCCAGCGGATGGAGGCACCGCCATCATGCCTTCCTCCGTCTCTTCAGCGAACCATCGGGGAACAGGTCACCGAGGCCCTGCCAACTACTAGCCAAGTAGTTGCAGCTCCTGCTCACCGTACTGCTCCCCAGGTAGCTACTGTTGCTTTTCCTCTGGTTTCACCAGCTGCCTTATCCAGTCCCCTGACGTATGCTGAATATGTCACACAGCCCGCCCGACCGTTTACCCATTCATTCGAACCAACCATTCAAGCGACTGCGCCGTCGCGCTATCAGCAAGTCTCCCAGCTTCAACGTCCAGTGCAAGTGGTCGCCCAGCAATAGAATGACTGGCGCACCCCGGAGAATCGCCCTATATGCTACTCTTGTGGATACGCCGGACATGTCGCACGTTACTGCCGCCGTGTTGTGCCGCATCCTGAGGTTTTCAACACTCCAGGATACACGTCTAGGCACGTTCAGCATCGCGTATCCTCCAGGCCTTCCCCAACGTCATTTGCGCCCGACCACCCGACGTTCACCAGTCGCCGATCGCCTTCTCCCCGCCACCGCTCCCTGTCGCCTATGCGCCATCAGCCTGCTCCTCCGGAAGGGGGAAACTAATACCCGCAGTTCCAAAGGCATGAACTGCGTATTCAGCAAAAAGCCCTCGTGCCTATCCACCAAACGTTATAGATGTAGTTGTTGAAGGAGTCCCTGCCCTCGCTCTAGTCGACACTGGTGCCGCCATATCTGTTATAAGTGCTAACCTCTGCCACTTGCTGAAAAAAGTAATGACGCCGCTTTATGGACATTCGCTTCGGACTGCAAGTGCAGCACACGTGTCCCCAATAGCAGCCTGTACTGATCGAGTGAGTATTCAAGGCACCTGCTACCCCGTTGAATTTGTTGTCTTATCTTCGTGCTCCCATGTTGACATCCTTGGCTGGGATTTCCTCTCATGCCATCACGCTATGATCAACTGTTCCCGAGCTGAACTGGAACTTTTTCCACAGTGTGACGTCTCTGGTGACACAAAACGCGTACTTTCCGAAGACGGCGATATTCCGCCGCGAAGTTCAGTGATAGTGGCTCTTTCTTGCGGTACCCTGCCGGATGGCCCTGTTCTATTTACGCCATCCGACCTTTTTGCTCGCCGAAAGAATTTACCTCTTCCGTTCGCCGTCTTTACGCTGCGTGCTGAAAACACCACGATGTTCATTGCCAACCCCACAGACAACCCTGTCAGTCTGCTTCGCAGCGAGTCGATTGGCCAAATTGAACCTACTTCCTCCATTCTCAGCTTCGACATTTGCAATGACCCGCCTACCCTGCTGCTAACCGCCCTGACGTCATCCCATCTCACCGACCAGCTTCTATCCGACGACGTGTTCACGAAGTCTCTTGACGAAGTCTCTTTGGATTCTACCCAGCGCAAGCAGCTACTGAACCTTGTACACGCGTTCCACACTTCATGTGACTGTCAACAAGTTCCCTTGCGTAGAACGTCAACGGAAGCCCACCATATCGACACTGGCACGCACGCACCTTTGAGGCAGCAACCTTACAGAGTGTCGGCGTCAGAACGTGGGATTATTAATGAACACGTCGAAGACATGCTGCAACGCGACGTCATTCGTCCGTCACGAAGCCCCTGGTCGTCGCCCGTAGTTTTGGTTACGAAAAAAGGTTGGTCCCTAAAGTTATGTGTCGACTATCGACGCCTTAACAAAATTACCCGTAATGCCGTTTATCCCTTGCTTCGGATCGATGACGCTCTCGATTGTCTTCCCTGTTCCGAATTCATTTCCTCCCTAGACTTGCACTCTGGCAACTGGAAGGTGCCGGTGGCTGAGTGTGACCGGCCCAAAACCGCGTTTGTGACCCCCGATGGGCTATTTGAATTCAACGTCATGCCCTTTGGGCCATGCAACGCGCCAGCCACTTTTGAAAGAAGGATGGACAACATCTTGCGCGGGCTCAAATGGCATATCTGCCTCTGCTACTTAGATGATGTCGTTGTGTTCTCTCCTGACTTCGAAACACATCTTGCTCATTTGCACCAAGTACTGAGCTGTCTCACTGCAGCTGGACTACAGCTCAATCTCAAGAAGTGTCGTTTTGGTGCACGTAAACTAACCATCATGGGCCACGCTGTTTCGAAACACGGCGTGTCACCCGATGCCGAACAACTGCGTGCCGTGGCCATCTTGCCCAAGCCTAATTCAATGAAGACCTTCCGCAGCTTCATACGGCTATGCTCTTATTTCCAGCGCTTCGTTAGCAATTTTGCTTCCATCGTCGCCTCACTCACGAGGCTGCTGAATGGCGACAACAGTCTGTCCGCGTAGTCTTCTGAGTGTGACGACGCCTTCACATCCCTGCGACGTCTCCTAACCTCACCACCTATTCTACGCCACTATGATCCCAGCGCTTCTACTGCAGTGCACACGGACACAATGGTGTTGGTATCGGTGCCGTGCTCGTTTAGCGCAAGCCCAACTGCGACGAAAATGCCGTTCCGTATGCGAGCAGAACTCTCACCAAGGCTGAGCGGAACTACACCGTTACTGAAAAAGAATACCTGGCGATAATTTGGGCCCTTACAAAGTTTCGCCCCTACCTTTACGGCCAGTCCTTTGACGTTGTCACCGACCATCACGCCCTATGTTGGTTGTAGTCCATAAAGGATCCCACGGGATGAGTGGCCCGTTGGGCTCTCCGCTTACAAGAATATGACATTCGTGTTATCTATTGTTCCGGACGCAAGCATTGTGATGCCGACGCACTCTCGCGCTCCCCCTGTGCCTCTTGATGCTACATGCATTGACGCAACGGGTCCCCTATTGTCATCGCTGACCCTCAGAGACATGGCCTTCCAACAAAGGAAGGATCCATGGATTGCTGCAATAGTTGACTTCTTGTCGCCACCTTCAAAACTAATTCCGTCTACGTCCATCCGTCGCCAAGCTGCCCACTTCTCTTTTCAAGACAACCTCCTCTGCCGCCGGAACTACATGTCAGACGGTCGGAATTGGTTGCTAGTGGTGCCACGTAGCTTACGAAGAGAGGTGTGTTTCGCCCTCCATGCGGATCTGCAGAGCGCCCATGCAGGAGTCCTGAAGACTTATACTAGGCCGCGCCACAGGTATTACTGGAGGGGAATGTACGCCTTCGTGCGCAAGTACATTCGCGCATGCCCTGAGTGTCAGCAACGCAAGACACCGGTTCCGACGCCAGCTGGCACGCTGCAGCCCTTGCCGTGGCCCGTTCGTCCATTCGAGCGAGTCGGTGTCGACCTCTACGGCCCTTTACCACACACTCCTTCTGGCAATCGCTAGATCATCGTGGCTGTAGATCACCTCACGCGCTACGCTGACACAGCCGCGTTACCCGCTGCCGCTGCGGGCGACGTCGAGGGATTTATCCTCCTTCTCTTGTTCTACGCCACGGTGCACCCCGGGAACTGCTCAGCGACCGGGGCCGTTTATTCCTCTCTGAAGCTGTTCAAGCGCTTCTGACCGAATGCAACATTGTGCATCGCACCACGACGGCATATCATCCGCAAATGAACTGGCTCGCCTAAAGGTTCCACCATACGTTAGGGGACATGCTTGCGATGTACATCACTTCAGACCATTCGAACTGGGACGTGGTACTACCCTTTGTGACGTACGCATACAACACGGCGGTACAGAGCAAAGCGCGTTTTCACCTTTCTTTTTACTTTACGGCCGCGAACCTTCTTGTACCATGGACACTATCCTACCTTACAGCCCTGGTGCTTCCGAACGCCGCCATCTTTCCGAAGTGAGGAATCATGCCGAGGAATGCCGACAGCTTGCCCGTTCGTTCACGGCAAATGACCAGTGTCGCCAGAAGCAGGATCAAGACCACAGCCACTCCTCGCCCACTTGTTATGCTGGTGACCTAGTTTGGCTATGGATACCTTCTACAACGCCAGGTCTTTCCACCAAGCTACTTTGCAAATACCATGGCCCTTACCGTGTCATCAGTTCTCCATCACCTGTAAACTACGTGGTTGAACCGTTAACTCCATCAGCCGACCTCCACCGTCGTGGTCGCGAAACTGTTCAAGTCAGCCGCTTAAAGCGATACTACGACCCTCTCGTCGTGGACTCGCCGTAAGTCACCAGGATGGCTCCTTCTTCGGCGGGGGGGTGATTGTATTGAACAATTGGAGCGGGGAATGGTATGTGCGGAACCATCGCCAATCTACGCGTGGGTATGTACTGCGGACCTGCAACAGTCATCACGGCCTGGCTGTGCGTAATATGCAGTCCTTATCGCCAGTGCTGTTCGGCTACTACTTCAAGGTGCTTCCTAGCGCCGAATGAAGTGATGGTCATTTTTGTATGATACAGGAATACAGAAACCGAAATCGAGAAGAAATTCCCCGTGATCGGAAGCGGGAATCGAACGCATGACCTCCGCATAACGGGTGTGGTGCGCTGCCAACTGCGCTAGCCCGACGGCGGATTTCCTCTCAACTATAGCGGAGGCTTATATTTAGGGAGGCTCAGAGACCGATCAACTAGCGCCGCCCCTCGACAACCGCTCGAGGCGAGGAGCGTATTTTGTATCCCAGCGGCTCGCCACGTGAAACGTAATCACATGTCGAGGTAAGCCAATGGCAATTCCGAAATGCTGGTTTAAGTTTTTCTTTGTTGTGGCACAGCCGCCTTCATCAAACAAGCTACGAGAAGGCAGAACAAACTTATTCTAGCGGGCCGGGTTGAGATCTGACTCCGAGAAGAGCCTCCGCCGACTGTGATCTTCTTGCCACCCTCTCTCAGGCATAACGACTGCCGACTAACATGAGACTGGTGAAGGATGTTCTTGTGTGTTTGTACATTTTTCGGGCATTGCGAAAAACCCTGGAAGGCGGTGGAGGAATTGGCGTTTCTGTGTTTGAGTTCGTGTATTACACGATTCTGTGTAAGCGACCCGTGAGAGGTAGCATCGGGCTTCCTTAATTACTGTCGCTGTGCCCGAGTCTTGCTCTAAGCCCGCAAGGTTGCTGTTCCTGTATCGCCACGCTGTATCTCTAGCCATGCTGTATACCAGTTTGGCTTTTCTCTTTGCACCGAGGGGGCCCCTCTCCTGGCCGCTCGTCCACTACGCTGCCACAACATGGCGAATTTCACGGAGCACGGTATGGGGATGCCTTCGCTAATGCAACAGCCTCTGAAATTTCTTCTGAACAGGTGCGACAACCACCTTCTTCCGAATACCTGAGCCGGAAGAATTTCTAGGCATATTCTTTTTCACCTTGCCCTAAGAAGAACGTGGGTTGTTCATAAAGTCTCAGGTTAGCTAAGACCAAACGACTGTCGCCGTTGGAATGAGTTCATGGAAGTTGTGAATTTGAAATAAAAATGTGGCGCTTTTATACCAAGAGAATAAAGCAACACACCGCTTTGCCTCAAACAAAACTTCTACACGGGAATACCTCCCATATTTAACACCAACGCATTGAGTTAGGATGAATATATAACCCAAACATAAACAAGGATGCTGGAAAAACGCCGGTTTCTCAGCAACTTAAATGATAACACGAAGCGACAGCTACTGTCTGCCTAAAACAGAGTTGCGAGGTTCTCCAATCCAAAACAAAATTTTAAACATGCGTACACATTAAGTAATCTTAATAGAAATCTTCTATCAGCTCGACACATTGATGGTGCTCAATAGTCACGCAATGCGCCATCAATATAGCAATGAATTCCTTAAAGTATTCCATTTTCATTTTTTCCTTCCACTTTGTTAGTCGGGTTAAGGACTATGCTCGAGGAGCATCGTCTAAAGCAGGCTTCTCGAATACCCACCATTGAAGGGAACAAATTATCAATCACACCTTTTGAATTTAGCCTAGTAGAGCTCTGTGTTTAACTTAAACTGCGCACCGTGATATGTCTCAAGGGTGAAATGTTTCGCTCTTCGTATTTCGCCTACGTACGTCACAAAGCGAGGTCGGCATAATGGAATCGAGAATGATTCGGCAAGTAACTTGACATACGTACTTATGTGTTCAATGTTTACAGGGTTTTTTACGCCCAACCAAGTTGTAGGATGATATGAAGGCCACTTCTTTCGAATAAATCAAAGTTCCGGCGTCTTTACAGATAAGTTGAAGGTATTCATGGTCTCCCGCGTGCCACTGACACTGACTGAGCACCTTATTCTTGGGAAGCATGAAGCATTGCAGTACTATCACGGTCACACTTAGTGGGAACACGGGAGCGCGTGACGCGAGCTACTACAAGAGCTTCCCTAACGGCGCCGTGCGGAAACAGCACGCATGCGCGTTGTGAGGGTCCGGAGAGTACAGAGCTCATCGCGCGCATCGCGTCATCGGGCGGCAGTGCGTCGTCTGCTACATGCGAGCTGCGGGCGCTAAGCGAGCAGCCGACGTTGGCAGCAGTCATGAACCGCATTTGCAGATGCGCAGAAACCTTTTGCTCGAAATCAAGCTCACATCGCGGTTCGTTCCCCAGATGCGCACCGCTATTCTGCCGCCTTGGCGTTCACAAGCAAGAATTGTCACCGCGAGCTGATGAATCTTTGATGCGTGACCACATTGGCTATGCGTGGTCACTGCCCGCATCGGGTGTGGGGGTGTCATCTTTAAGGGAAGTTTTATGTTTGCGAGCTTAACTAGGCCCGAAACGCCGGTCATGTTGAATTACGTTTTACGCCAGTGATGTAGGGATCCACGCATATATGTCTTTTGTGCATGTTTTTACTTCATGAACAAACAGCCACCGCTTTCCGGAAGTTCTTTGGGTTAAGAGACGCTATAAAATGCGCACAAAATGCGCCAGTGACGGAAGGGCCGTAGCATCTGAACATGTGAAGAGCTGCCGAAGAAGACAGGTGCCGGATCGTCGAATTGTCGAAGAAGCGCTACTCCCAGCGACACATCAGGGAACTCGTAAATAGGCCCCTGCATACGGTGAATAGGACTGTCCAAGCCGCTGCGAAGGCCGAATCCGTGACGCACCTCGAGACCACCCTGCCTTGGGTTTGGCCCTGGGCCCCGTCCATACGGCTCGCTCTGTGCAGGCACACTTTCAGCAGACCGGCATCGATAGCTGGCATGGGTGCCGAACGGAGCCGATCTCAACATCATCAAAAATGTTTGGGGTCGTATGAAAGTGGCGCTGAACCGGACCCCCTAGCCTTCGGCCAATGCGGACGAGCTATGGACCGCAGTGGTCGCCGAATGGCAGCGGCTGGCAAGCGACACCTCACTTGTGACAGCGCTCTACGAATCGCTTCCGTCAAGAATGTCTGCTGTCGTCGAAGTCAACGGCGACATGACGCACTAATAAGCGCGTCTCAACTGATTCCTTATTATTTCTTAACGGCCCAGACCACCGTCTTTGATTAGAAAAGCTTGAAATAAAGTGTTTCTCTGGGCCATTTAGTTTACAGCACCTTTCGTTCTGGCCTTACCATGCGAAATAATTTTCGCACTCGCCTCAGCGATAAGGCCGTCGCTGATACCTTTTTGCCTTGAAAAGCATACAAAATGTATTTACCTTCAAAAAAGTTCGTAAAGTTATGGTTCTGCCTATTGCATAGCTCGCGGGGACAATTCTTATCTGCAAAAAAGAAAACCCTAGGCGTCTGCAGTTGTTTATTACTGCGGTTCACGGCCGCTGGCAACGTCTGCTGCTCGTTTAGCGCCGGCTGCTCGCATGTAGCAGACGACTCGCTGCCGCCCATTGACGCGATGCGCGCGATGAGCTCTGTACTCTCCGGACCCTCACAACGCGCATGCGTGCTGTTTCTGCGCGGCGCCGTTAGGAAGCTCTAGTAGTAGCTCGCGCCACGCACTCCCGCGTTCCCACTAAGTGCGACCGCGATAGTACATGTCAATCGTGTTTCATTTCGGTGATGCGCCGGAAACTGTCGACGTGGATATTGTGGCCCCCGCGCGTAGCGGACGATACTCACACTGAGGACACGGCACTGATGATGCTGGAAGCGTGATCAAAATCCGGGATACCGAATTTTAACTGACTCTTCAGATATGCAATAGGCTTCCGGGGCCGCATTCTGATAAGTTCAAGCTCTCAGCGGACAAATTGTGTCTGTCGACATGTTTCGCGTGCGTCCTCCGACAAGCGCACTCGATGCATTTTCATTTCATCTCTTGCTGCAGAACCGACCCGGCTACTGCAACACCAGTTGCCGGAGTAAAATTGCTTGGCGCCCCGTGTTCTTATCTTTGTTGAAGACTCTCTGTTATCTAGGCTTCGCTTGTCGTCAACATCCTATCAACGAGATCGCTCATGGCTTTTCTTAGGTGGAGGACCTCTGGCTGACCAAATCCCTTGATTTCCCTCATGCCTTTTTGTTCAATATGTCATCAAAAAAAACATACACTCAGATTCTAAACAGCATTTATTTTTAGAGGAATCATTCTGAGAGGCCCTAGCAATGTTCCTAACAAATACAGACCCAATTCCACAACATTTAGGCTATATTTGGTGTTCTTCCGAGCAACGTGCTTTTATGATAAATAAAGTTGAATAAATTGAATTGAATTGAATTGGATTAATACTTTTTGCATCACTGTTCCGTAACCTATTTGACCCTCGCCAGCGCTTTTGAAAATCTTTCTTTGAATTTACAGATCATTTAGAAGCCCTCAGTATGCTGTCACGCCAATCCGTTGGCTGGCCGGTGCTTTGCTGTTTGTGCACGTTAGTGCGGCATTATCATGCTCTCATGTCTGACCTGGAATTGTAATTAGATGCAGGCGCTTGACAATGTAATACCCCTTCATCTTTGCGTCTATATAAAGGAAACTATTCGTCGTATAAAGCGAATGAATCCCATTCCAGCTTGAAGCAAAACAAATTTATCCCCCGCTGTGGTGGCTGAGTGAATTATTGTGGTGCTGAACCCAAGGACGCAGGCTTGATCCCGGCCACGCAACCGCTTTTGAGATAGACGCGAAACGCGGAAAAATTTGTTGCCGTGATTTAGCGGCATGTTAAAGATTGTCAGGTAGTAAACATTATTTCCGACCTGTCTACTACAGCGGCCTCATAACCCAGGAGTACATTCGGGGCGTTAACACCCTCAAATTTGAAATTTTCTTGAAACGTTCATGCACCTAAAACAACTTAGTGGGTATTACTTGATGCACTTGAACAACCTGAAACGCAATTGGACAACCTAAAACACATGCCCATCTTCGCAGTGTGTTGCAATGGTAGTGAATCTACGTAAACAAGTTCCTAAGCTGTAGCGGGATACAACCGCATCTATTTCCAAGCCCTACTACTATTACTATCTCTTTCAAGCCACAGCTCCCTCTACCTTTCATAAACGTACAACAAACTACGCTAAATGGGTAAGTTGCAGCTGGTGCAATAGAGTTCTTAATGCTCCAAAAAGACCGGTATTTTAAGAACAATTCTTGGGCCATCTTCACTAATGTGAAACCTGGGGTAGGGGGCACAATGCAGCGTGTAAGTGTAATCTTGGCGAATTGGCGTTTTTTGAGCGCAGATGCAACCGTTGGGGATAAAGGTATACAGCTTTGCTGTAAAAGTCTGGTTTCTTTGAAGCACGAAGCTTTCTATCGCGAGGCATAAACAAGTGTCGTGGTGTTGTTTTAAGATCCGTTCGGCGCGTTTTATGGCGGCTAGCAGCGCAAACTGGACAAAAACACTAAAAGAGAGAGACACAAACAAGCGCTGAGAGGCGTAAATGAGTGTCCCGGTGTTTTTTTATTACGCTTTAAGTTCTAGCGCGAGGCATGAACGAGTGTCTTGGTTTTTAGTACCGTGACCCCATGGGACGACAGTTACGAACACGATGACATGAGACGCCCAGAGCCCGAACCCCTAAGGCGCCTAGCCCTTAAATAATAAAAGTCTTGTTGTCATTTTCGAGTCGCTGGTAGGTCTTTTCGTACACGACCTTAGCAACTACATATTTTCACTTATTACTTATGAGCCCCCTCTACTGAACGACGCATGTATGTCACCCTTGTGGAGTGGGTAAATTTTTTGCTTACATTAGGAGCACTGCCGATTGCAGTTACTTTTGTTGTCTACTAATGATGGACCATCTTTGAGAAGGACAGAAATTGCGCTGTCTTTATCGAGTATATTAAGACATATATCATCAAATAACTGTTCACTGATGTGTGGTAATTTGTCCTTAGCTAAAATGATTTGTTAAGTGTGTATCTTGCTGCTTGTGGCCATAGAATTTTTAAATACGTGTGATTTACGTGTACACAAATTTTCATACCGCGCACGGGGCACCTTGAGTAATCTTAGGGACGGTATTGGCGACACCGCGGACTCCGAGCCGACCCTACATAAGTTGTGACCTACCGTGACGATCTGTCCTAAGGGGAAGTGTAGACAAAAGACACGGTGGCCGTCGCAGCCCAGGTCCCGCTCCGGCGGTTGGGCTCCCTGTCTGTTTAGCAGACAGAGACCTCGGGGACCTCTCCAGCTATCAGGGTAAGGCTGACGAAGAAAGCACCGCCTTCCCCTGCTTTTTCCTATGCCGTGTGGATAAGCCAACCCCCCTCCCCCCGAAAACAGGATCGGCACTTGAAAAGGGACCTCACCAAAGTCTCCTTTCTTCCTTTGCCTGAATTGACATTTCCAAAACCCCACAATTTCTCTCGCTTCCCAATAATGGAATGTCTTGACCAGTAAAAGCCCGTCACTGCACTTTCTCGTTTTCCCATCCCTACGTTAACTGAGGGCATTGTAGGAAAGTCCTACAAAGCCAAGAAACTCAAACCAGGATAAATCGGGATCAAAGTTGACAACAGGCAGCAATCCATCAGCCTTCTCATAAAAACCCGCAAGGTAGATATAGATATAAATATAACACCCCACCGCCCACTGAACACCTCCCACGCCGTGATCTCCGATCCTGACCTGATGAACGAAGCAGAGATCTGCTCGAGGGATTCAGTGACCAGGGCGTGAGGGCAGTGGAACGAATCACCATGCGTCGAAATGCCACCGAAATACAGTCAAAACACTTGATCTTGACATTTGACCACTCGACACTCCCCGAGGTGGTCAATGCAGGCGGTCAAAATGTCCAGTCCGACCATGCATACCAAACCCGCGCCGCTGCTTCAAATTCCAGCGGTTCGGGCACGGTTCAAATTCTTGCCGCAGCAAAACGACCTGGGCCAAATGCGCAGCACAGGACCACCCGTCAGACGACTGCAACTCCACCAACTTCACTTGTGAAAACTGCGGGGGACCGCATGCGGCGTACTCACAGAAATGTGAGGAATTCAAGCAGGAAAAGAGAATAATCAATGCGAAAGTAACGGAGAACATCACCTTCCCAGACGCGCGAAATTGGTTTGCCCCTTTCCCCCTGGAAAGGTGCACCGACGCAGCTCGCCGTGGAGCGGAGCAGCGTCTGGTTTCCACGGGGAACTAGTTCAGTGAGTCTGACCTGGTTCTACCCCGCCCCCCGCCGGGTTGGCTTAGGCAGCCAAAACCGTCACTACACCGCTTGCTGAGGCAGCAGCGGTTGTGGTGCCAACCGCCTCCATCGCGACCGATTCCGCTCCCGCCCCGCGCCTCCCCGTCCTTAAGTACGTTGGAGGGTGCCGAGGGGATGAACAACGGTGGCCCCGCTTCGGCTGCCACCCCTGCCGCACTGGCCGTTCCACCGAGGCGCTCCTGACGCCGTCGGTTCTGGCGGTGCAAGCGAAGGGCACCCGAAAGGTTGCCAAGTTCAGGGGGCCCGGTTCATCGGGCACCCCCCTGACATCTGACGAGGAGATGGATGTCGCGCCTTTGGTGCCTGCAACGCAGCGCAAGAAGCGGTCTCCGAAGTCCAAGCCAACAGAAAGGCCCAAAAAGCCCAATCCCAGAATAACAGCCCGAAAGACAACACACACACACACACACACACACACACACACACACACACACACACACACACACACACACACACACACACACACACACACACACACACATGCGCGCGCACACACACACACACACACACACACCACACACACACACACACACACACGCCCACATACACACACACAAACACACGCACGCACACACAGACACACACACTGCAGTTATCCTTTAATGTAAGCAATGGGAACAAAAAACACTCAGTGGAACACTCAGGCCTTATCCACAATCTAGATGATGTGTACGAGATACTTCATTCACACGAACCAAGTCTCATGTGTCTTCAGGAAACACACCTAAATAGTAAACATGCTATCTTCTTGAATAGCTACATGGTATTTCGAAAAGAAAGGCACAGTTGCACTTATTCTTCAGATGGTGTGGTCATAGTGGCCCGAACATTTCTAGCGTGTTACACCATCCACCTAAACATTACGATCGAAGCTGTCGCGATTCGAACAAAAATTTATAATAGGTTAATAACGGTATGCTCCCTCTACATCCCTCCTGATTACCAACTATCGAGCACTGATTTTGAGGCCCTCATAAACAACCTTCCGGAACCCTTCACCCTTATAGGCGACTTGCATGCATATAATTCTCTTTGAAGCTCTCCTCGCACGGATGGCCGTGGTCTCCTCAATCAAAAATTCGAACATCCTCGGGAGCATGCCTTTTAATTAAGAAACAGCCAAAATATACATCATAGGACGCAGCAATTATTCACATCTTGAATTGGCTATTGTTTCTGCTGTTCTCTTTCGTTGTCTTAAGTGGGGCGTGGGCATGGATCCATATGGTAGTGACCATTTGCCCACTTCACTAAAATATATAGGTATAGGCCCACACAGTTCATCTTCCTGGAACAGGTTCAATGAAGCAAGAGCTAATTGGGATATATTTACAAAGGCATCTAAGCTACACTAGGCGACCGCAATGCACATAATTCACTCTGGGGCTCTTCCCGCACAGATCCCCTAGGTCGCCTAAGTGAAAAATTCTAACATCATTAAGACCATGTCTTTTAGATGCGACACATCTCTTGCTCGGGGGTATGTTGCTCCATTGTTGTTGTCGCGCCGTTGTCCGCACGCTCACTGCACATGCGCGAACTCTCCTCCGTTCTTCTCGCCAACAGCTGTGTGCAACGCGCTCTCTCTGTCTCATTATCATAAGAGCTGCGCGCGCTTCGCTCACGCTTTTCTCTCGCATTTGCTCTCGCTGCGCATGCGCAACTCTCCTCCGTTCGTCTCCTCCCCTTCAAGCGCTGAATATAAAGCGGTGAGCGCGCATCCCCGTTTTGGTCAACTGCTTTAGCTTGACTGCGCTTGACGTTGCTTGTGCTTCGCTTGACGACGACGACTCCGTTGCTTCCTCCGATGTAGTGCGATGGAAGCAACAGTCCCGTCAGCAAGTGGTTTGACACAATCGAGTACCAGCGTCAATCCAAACGCTAATGGCAACTCTCTCATGTCGCGTATGCATGTGCATGAAAGTGTATAATTACGCCCATCTTCCCGCGTATGAGAACACCCGCAAGTGATGGAATGCATCATACGCGTTCACCACACGTTTCACGCGATTTAGAGAATCAACCCAATGGAATCGCCAATTGAACCCCTCGGATGAGTCGCATCACATCAGGGTTCCCTCGCGGGAAGATGGGCGTAATTTTTAAACAAAACCCTAGCTGCATATAATATAGTGCAAAACAGGTTTTCACATCTTGAATTGTGTATTGGCTCTTAAGTTCTTTTCCCATTTCTTGAGTGGCACGTGGAAAGAAACCCATATAGTAGTGACGACTTCCCCACTAAATTGACATACATTGGCAAAGGCACAAACACTTCCCCTTCTCATAAAAGGTTCATTGATGGAACAGAGAACTGAAGTAAATTCACACAAATGTCTAAACTACCGCAGACATCCATAAAACACCTACAGGTAGAACACCTACGGCTCATGGCCCAAATACTCGACGCCACCGACAAGTCTATTCTACAGGCCTCCGGTGCCTCGTGCAATCGAAGGAAGCCCTGGTGGAATAAGGACCGCACGGGAACACGAGAGGCCCAGAACAAGGCCTGGGACGTCCTTAGCCGGTTACCCACGTCTAGCAACCTTGTATCTTTCAAACGGACAAAGTGCGTGGGAAACGCGTGCACCGTGAGGCAAAATGGGGCAGTTGGCGCACCTTCCCCACATCCATTAACTCATACAGCGACACACAAATTATGGACACGTATACGAAACACAAAGGATCACACACAGCCTGCCCCTGGTTAGTACAACAGGTGACACCCTGGAAGACCAGGCTAACACACTCGCACAACACTTCCAACATGTGTCCAGTTCCGCACACTGCACTAATACTTTCATAAAACACAAAACGCACTGTGAGAAGAAGTCCTTACGAGATAATAATAACTCTACTTCCTCTTAAAACACCCCCTCCTCACTTCATGACCTAACAATTGCACTGAATACTTGTAAACCTGCAGCTCCAGGTGCAGACAACATTATATACAGTATGACAAAACACTTACACGCAGACACACTTGAAACACTCCTTCACCGCTACAATAGAATATTTCTTTCGGGACGCCTTCCAGGGTCTCGGAGGGAGGCCATCTAATTCGCTTTTCTGAAGGAACGGAACGACCCTTCCTCTGCCGCGAGTTATCGTGCTATCGCTATGACAAGCTGCCTGTGTAAGCTGCTCGAGAAGATGATCAATAGGGGACTCATGTACTCCTTAGAGTACGATGGTCAGCTCCAGAGCTTCCAGGCTGCCTTTTGAGCAGCGAGACCCACCAAAAATCAACCGGTTGCTTTGGAATCGCATGTAAAAGATGTCTTCATCTATAACAAATTTTGCATAACCGCCCGCTTCGATATAAAAAACACGTTTGACACGGCCTGGTGGTACGGCATCTTGAGTGACCTCAAGTCATTTGGCGTTTCCGGCAACATGCTGAACACCTTCGCTAGCTAGATGTGGGACAGAGCCTTTCGAGTGAGGGTTGGCGGTGCTCTTTCTAATGTATATGTGTAGGAAAATGCGGTGCCTTAATGTGGTGTGTTGAGCAGTACACTTTTATTGTTAAGATGAACTCTCTCCGGCAGGCATTGCCACCAACCATTTCCTGTTCTATATATATAGATGACGTTCTAATATCTTTTAATCTTGTAACTTCTCAATTTGTGAACGCCAAGTCCAGCTTGGGGTGAACAAACTTGCTGGCTGGGGGGACACAAATGGTTTTAACCTGAACCCTGGAAAAAGTACTTGTGTTCTCCCGGAAGTGCGGGATTCTTGCGGAACCTGATATATGTATTATTGGTGTAGTAATTCGATCAGAGGGGAGCAGAAGTTTTTAGGCTTTATATTCGATTCTGAACTCAAATTTATCGCTCACTTGAAGCAGCTCAAACACAAATGCCTAAAAACAATGAACATTCTCAAAGTACTCTCACATTAATCCTAGCGCGCTCACAAAGAACTTATTCAACGTTTGTATAATGCTCTGATAGGATCCCGTCTGAACTATGGCAATGTTGCCTATGGTTCAGCGGCTAAAACATTCCTGCAAATGCTAGACTCAGTGCTGCAACTCGGGCTTCGCCGTGCATGTGGGGCTTACCGCAATAGCCCAATTGAAAGCCCCTACGTAGAATGTAGCAAGTGGAGCATAGAACGTCAGCGAAACAACATGGACGTTCTTTATGCTTTTAAACTCTTATCAATGCCTAAACCATTCTTTTTAGGGCCGTTTTTTTATGATACATCTATATTCCATATTCTTTTAAACCGCCGATATAGTTCTTCTCCCTTCTCATACAGAGCTCGAGAGGAAGCATCAGAATTATCAGTTTCTTTTTTAGATACAATGAAAACGACTGTTACTAATTCTGTACCCCATGGCATCTTCGTCCTATAAAATGTGACTTATCTTCCATACATATAGACAAAAACCGAGCTTCAAGAAGTGCGATCCTGCAACACTTCTTTTCTCTTCACGACAAATACAAGTGCGCATAATTCTATACTGACGCATCAAAAACTGCCACCACTGTGTCCTGTGCTGTGCACGGACCCACCTTGAATATTAGTGAAACCGTGAATCAGTATACTAGTACCTTCCCGGCCGAGGCTTACGGTATACTTATTGTCGTGAACCATATCCTCCTAACTAAAATTCCACAGTTCATAATCTATAGTGATTCCTTAAGTGTTCTGCGAACATTGTCATCACACCAATCTTCTAAAACAATGTAGCCAATCTTCTTATTAACACGATTGTGTCTTGATATGCGTTAAACCTCAAAGTGACTTTTCGCTGGGAGCCAGGCCACTCTGGGATCACAGGTAACAAGACCGAAGATCAAATGGCCGTTGATGCTTCACTTAGAACAACAGTTTATATAACAACTGTACCCTACACCGACATGAATCCACACATAAAAAAAGAACTTTGAAAAACCTGGCAAGACATTGGAGTAAATAAACAGGCAACAAACTACACGTTATAAAGCCACTCTTGGTTGCATACACCACTCACACACAAAAGACACAATGAAGTTACCCTGGCACGATTACGGATAGGCCACACCCATGCAACACACTCGTATCCTCTCACGGGGTCTTCAAGACCTCTCTGTAGCAGGTGCGGAGAGGCCCTATCCGTAGTTCTCTTACTCATTCAATGCAAGGCACTTCACACACGACGGAAACGCTTCCCGCAAGTCTACAGACTACACATCCCATTACACCCAGCTCTTTTCCTCTCTGACGATCCCATGCTTTCTATCCAGTGTGTTTTTGAATATTTAGCAGAGGTAAAGTTTTGGACCTAACTTCATACACGCATAATCACAACCTGGCCTTGTACACCAGCCATCCTACATTGTCTTTTACTGATTATACTTTCGATCTTGTTGTGTGATTTTAGTGTATAGATCTTCATCCTTCATACATAACCACTATTTTGGCGCTATTTGCCTTAGTTAGCCTTGCGCGCTAAAGAGCCAATCATCATCAGCATCAATAATTCATTGCAACCCCTGCTTGTATCGCCCCACAGCTGAAATATTCTCAGAGGATAATGAGAGTTTTCCACGTTTTCTCTTTTCTTCTCTCCTGCCTTTAACACGGAGCGTAAGCACACACCAAGGTTGAACAAAATTCATAATCGGCCAAACATTCCCGCTATTGAGGTTGTTAAGGAGCCCAAAAAGGTTTGGCACTAAACACCAGAAGGCAACAAGCGTAGGCGAAGAACACAAGGTTGTATTGACAAACTGCACCAAATACCCATCGACTCAGGCCCTACCAAGCGGAACGTGTACACATGAAAAGCCAGGAACCTATTCCGCAGTGCAAGCGCGCCTGCTGAATTATCGGTAGGCAAGCTGATGCCACGCTGCAAACATTCCCTGTAATCATAGTAAATAATGCGTCATAAACATAAAATGCTTTTAATTTCACAAGTGATATTTATGTGGTGGGTCGCCGCCAAAGCTCCAATAGGTAGCAGTAGAAAATCTTAACACGAAAATAACCGGCATAACTCAATAAATATTGTGCCCCCAAGATCAATTTCCAACTTCGCGCGAACGGTGTAGTTCACCAGGTAGCAGTCCCCTTAGTTTTTGTTTGCAGCTTCGATTTGTCGTTAAGTGAGATAAATTCGCATCTTGTCCGTTATCCGTCATACAGTAAAGCGGCCACAACGTCTCTATCCCTTTTTCGTAGGTATACTGCGTACTTGTCGTCGTCGCGGTCCAACATTTTTAAAATTCCTCCAAAGCCATAAATAATACTGTTGTTTAGCCTTATCCTCCAGTCTTCCCTGATCGAATTCGGCTGTCTTGCCTGCTTTTTTGGGTTAGACGAACAGTGCCTGCTTTCTTGAGCGTGTCTCGGAATATTGATTTTACAGCTGTTGCCTGGAATTTTGATACTTTTTTTACTGCTCTATTTATGCATATCCCTGACATCCTTTAGACACCTGGAATATTCAAACACTACGACAATGAGCTTAAGTACAGCTCTAAATATCTGCTTTGTGTATACCATATTTTATATTTCTTTGCTGCGATCCAAGAGTTCACGTGAGCCGGTTGCTACGCCCCGCTCTTGAGCCTGAAACTATTGTATGCGTTTATCTGGTTTCACCGCAGTATTTTATAGTGGAGGTTTAGTAGGCGATTTTTCGCAAAGGTTTTTTGAAGTCTTCACATCAGAAGTCCCTGGAAGGCACCGATATCTGATGTTCACTGCACTGCATATTGCGATGCATTGAGTATCAGGCGCTTAACTTCGCCATAGCTAAAGGAAACGATAACCGTAAAACGTTGGAGAGATATTGAAGTCATTCTAAAGTTAAAGGCGGGAGCGCCTCCGAGTAAAAGTATTTAGTGGGGCATGAGGCATTCGCATTCATATAATTTAAGAACTGCTTGGTCGTTGTTTGTGGTTTCATTGTTATTATGCAGGAACCAAGAACACAGCGGTTTGTGTTTCGTGTTGCAATTTGTCTTGCAATTCCACACCGACCTTTCTCAACCGACCACTCACAGGCGTACGTGCGCAAACTGGGAATTATTCAAAAATGTTCCTGCAGTTACTAGCATGCTCGCCAGTGTTAACCTTAGCGACAGCAACGCCATTGGGACCGTCGTTACTAAGAAAACTGGAGTTTCCCGCTTTGTTGGGCATTCTTATTCCCACGGTGGAACGGGCATATATTGTAGAGCTGTAGGTAGTACCCAAGTGCATGAAGAAGGGTAATAACTAGCATGCGTACATATCACTGTCAGTGTGCCTTAGTGTTCTTATCTGGCATTTATAGACTAGTTTTTAACAATGATGCTGTTATGCGGTGGTGGTTGGGCCGGTGACCATGCGCAAGAAAACCTCGGTGAGCGATGACATCATCTCGCGCGCGCCGATACCGCTTTACCGCGGCCTTGCCTCGCCAAGTTAGTGCGAGAATAGTGCCACACCAGTTGAAGGCGTGATACAACTTGTCCAAGCATGGCTTTGGAAACGCGTCGCGCGGAGGCGCGATACAATTGGAACAAGCACGCCTTTGAAAACGCATCGTGGGGTGGCTCGCTTTATTGCTTGTTGTGACTTATGGTGCGATTCTAACGAATCAAAGAAAAGAACTTAAGCTAAAGTGGAAAAATCCAAAAAGCAGAGAAGTGATAACGCTAATACATTTCTAATTATTGTTACACACTACAGACCAACCTACGCCGAACGGTGGCCACCGGACAAGGATAAAAATTATGGGCAAACTCTCGTCGTGCTGCGCCCTCCGCTTCTTGGAGTGTCACAGCCAAACGATGGGCACGCGTAAATTGTATATACATAATGACTGCGTGTTCATTGCTCTTTTGGGGGCTCAGGACGACGCACGCAGACATTTTGCCGAGTATTTAAGCACAACCACGCATGAGGTTAGCCCAACCAAGGATAAGATAGGTGGGGCCGCCATCTTCGCTGTTTGCCCAGTCTTCGGACCACAGGTGTGAAGCTGCCCCAATTTTTTCAATGCTTATCTGAGCAAAAACATTGCGGTAGCATTTTATACACCCCGAAGGTAGCGTATTAATATGAAACCTGTATATCTTCACAGTTTTCCTGAAACGTCAGAAGTGACACTGGTTTATGCTAGATGTTTTCTTCTGTATTTTATCCAGAGACAGGTGACCTGGTGCGCGAGAAATAGAGGGTGTGGAGTTGAAGCATACCCGCCGGGAACGCCATGTCAGGTACGTTTCACATTCCCGAACCTGGAATATATATTTTGTGTTCAAGTATTTTCCGAGCAAACGCAATGCCGGAGGAATGTCCTTCGCCTTACTATAGAACGTACTTTTTAAAATTCAAATACGAGGACCTTTTCCGAGTAGGAGTCATTAGTAGTACGTGTAAAATGCAAAAAACAAAGTTTCAAATTTAGCTGCTTTGCTTCAAGCTTTCCTTTAAATGTGTTCGATTAGCCGATGATATTGCAATATTCAATACACAGCGGAATAACACTCAATACGCAATTAAACGGTTGGAGTCATTTCTACCTTTACCTTAGGCCCATTTGAACCACACATTTCCGCGCGGTTTCATAAATATATATAGAATTTTATCAAGTGTCAGGTAAATATATTCAAGCACCATTTTCTTACAAAACGGCCTGGTAAGATCGTGGTGCGTCCCAACTAGTCAAAACCGGTTATTTTAGTTGACGACCGACAAATATATTAATTATTTCGGAAAGCGCTCCCAATACTTACCTCGTTAATTACCGGTGGACGAAGATTGTTAGCGCAAGATTCAAAGGGCCTTCGGTTTGTGTAGCACGAAATAACGAGTCATTCCGCAGCAGTAAAGAAAATGATCCTTTACCGCTGATTGCCAAGCTTTGGTTAAGGTAGAGCTTACTTTTTATAACTTAACCACCGCCGCCAAGGTATCTTTCTGCTTTTACGCTCCACTAAGGCAGCTTCAGAAAACATAAGGTTATCCAGTAGGTTAAGGTTCTTCGCTTTTATTTCGAGTTTTTTCATTCCTTCGAATTTTGTGCCGCGCTGCAGTGACTAGAATACCCTCGCATAATTTCTTTCCTATTTACGTATCACCTGCAGAAAAGGGTGAAAACATTATGGGTGAGAAACCCTAATGTCAGCTTGCCGGTGTTTCTACAGGATGCATGCCATTTACCTCTTTAGCCAAGAGGAAAGTAAAGCATTGCTCATATGTGCTCTTTCCAAAACCAAAATGGGCCAGTAGAAGCAAGTATGCCAGATTGAGGAAGGCAGGCTCTTGTCATGATCGTAATTATCATCTTCATCAACATCATCACCATCATCAGCCTATTCAGGTCTACTGCAGGACGAAGGCTCCTCCCATTGACCTTCAACTGCTCGTGTCCTGCAATGCTCGAGCCCAAAGTTTACCCCCGAATTTCCTTATTTTGTCCTTCCAACTGATAATTTGCCTTCCCCATCTTTTTGACCCATCTCTTGGTACCCACTCTCTTAACCTATACTCCACCGGTTGTCGGTTCGCCTCACTCCATACCACAAGTACATTTTTTTTCTTTTAAACTTTTATATCTTTTACTATAATATGTTCTTTAATCCAGGTGGCTTGTTTTCTGTCCCTGCGCGTAACTCTTTAAATTATTCGTTAAATGGACCGTTGAGTTCACCTAACTTCGCTTTTTAGTTGTTTACTAAGGTGCCAACTTCCAGTTTCATACATCATAATCACCAGTATGCACTTGTTGTAGAGTTTTCTTTTGAGTTGGAGAGGTGGCTCACGTTTATTATTTGGGACTGCTTGTAGAGTGCTCCCAAACGCATACTTATTCTGCGCCGAACTTCTCATTAGTGGTGGTCAATACTAACCATCAGTCCGAGGTAGTTTTATTCTTTTACTTCACCTAGAATTCCGTCTCCTAAGCTTAAGAGTACTTTTTCGCACGCCTCTTCCAAATTAGTTTAGACTTATTCACATTTATTTTTAACCCCGCGGCTGTGCTTTCTGATTTCAGTTCCTCAAGCATTGTTTTAAGGTGTTCTGCAGTCTCACTCAGCAATACTATGGCGTCCTCGAAGCTCAAATGGCTTGTGTTCTCTTTTTTCCCTAATTCTCCCTGTTCCCATTTAAGATTCCTAAACACCCCCCCCCCCCTAGACATGCTGTGAATAGTTTTGCGGAGATGGTATCTCCCGGTCTTACCTCCTTCCGGATCGGGAATTTATCGCATTGCTTGTTGATGGTTATCGAGCCCGTGCATTTTTTATAAGGGATCTTCTAGAAATTTTATGTAGGTCTCTATTTCCTGCCCTTTCAATGGTTCCAGCAGGGCTGTGGTGATTACGAAATCAAACACTTTCTCATCGTTTTTAAATGCCGGGAAAATGGCTTCTGTGTATATTGCGTATTTTTGACAAACGTCATTTACAACATGAATGTTATGCATGGTTGAGTACCCTTTCCCAAACTCCGCCTGCTCTTTGGGTTGTTAGAAATCCAGGCTCTTACCTATGCGGCTAAATATAACTTTGGTAAAAGGATTCTACATAAAGAGGGTGGGCTGATGCGGTTGCTATGCATGAGGTTCTTGGGATCGCCCTTATTATGTGTGAGAATAAGTTGGCGTTTTCCCAGGGTATGGGCCCCTTTTGAGTCTTCAGGCATTTTGAAAATAGTACATCGAGCTTTTCCAGTACAATTTCTCCTCCATCATTCAAAAGATCTACGTTTATGCCGTCTTCACCTGCAGCTTTTCTTTCTTCATGACTCTTAGAGCCTCGCCTACCTCAACTTTTGTTACTAGTGAGACATCGCAATTTAAGATTGTACTCTGAGCACTTTCGCCTAGTATGCGCTACACCAAGTTCCGCGACGCAGCTGGCAACATTCGTCAAAACAAACAAAATGGCTTTGCAAAACAGGTCCGCCGTCGCAGTTTCGCTTGCTGCCGTACTACGATTCTTAGTGCAGCGTTTATTCATGCTGTTTTGGCGAAGGCAAGGGCGTGATTTCAGCCGACGACCTTATCTGCGTAGGGCACGTCAAAGGTCGGAGCGAGGAAAACACCACAGATCGCTTCTATGTGCATGCAAACGTCAGGCGTGTCAAAGGAACAGCATCGCGTCTGGCTCAAAATAAGCTTCCTCGTTATGAAGCCAATAATTGTGGAAGGGCAGTGCTCGAGCGCACCAGGTCGGTCATAGAAGCGAAAGCACCTCGCGGCGGCTCTCATCCACTGCGACAGGTAAGCCGTGCAGTTTTAACTACCACTGTACAGGCTGTGTTAGAGCTTCGCCATAACCTCATAAATAATGATCTGGTGTGAGCGCAAACTGCACAAAAATATATGATTCGGGTGAAACAGGGCAATAAGATCTCTTTCGGTGTTTTGTTTGTTGCCTTTACGCTCGTATTCATGGCGTGATGTGCGCTTAGAAGCATAGCACTTGCTTAAGGCAAGAGTGTAGACGAAAGCAGGTTCGGGAAAAAATTCCCCACACATGTTCGCTTGCATCTTGCCAGATTTTAAAGGCGTTAGTCGTTTTTTGGCTACTTAAACCCCGAAATTTTGGTCTGTCTCTATGTCCGCCTGTCTGCCTGCTTGTGACTCGATTCAGCTACCCGACCAAAGTAGAACAGAAACATCGGAATAGTCTTATATACCCATAGTGAAATCTAAACGGCTTAGTGCGTTGTTAATGTTCATACTTGTCAACATTGTTGAACAAGAACAAGACATTACGCAAATATAAGGCCAGAAATTAATCCATGGGTAATATTTGCAGTGTTCCTCTATTAAAAATTTAAGGATGCTCCAAATTACACGTATCTCTTCCGTACGGCAGCGCCTGCATGGGGACATCCGACATAGGGCAGTGGAACACGGTGAATTTAAATTTGCTTGAACCGTCCTCTGCATGTTAGCTTGCGAGAAACGAGACGGGAAAGGAACAGCCTGAGAGGCGAGCGGGAAAGAAAACGGAGAAATGTACCTGCCAGGGGCCCCAGTCCACTATCGTGTTTAGTCGACATTTCCAAGGCACGGAGCTGATACGCGGCTATTTTTTTAGATTATGCGCTACCGAAGTGCGTCAATTATGTAGTGTGTTCCGTCGTCCTCGCGCAGGCTATATTTCGGATTGTGGCGAAAAACCGCAATGCAGTACATTCGAGGTATGGGCGTTCAACTCGCCAATTTCTGAAGTGTGGACAGGAAGGAGTGTCGGTGCTTCATAACCAGCGGCCAAATTAAAGGCACTCGGCTTAGAACTTAAACAGCCTTCCATGTCACATTGCATTATCAATGACTTCAGTATGTTTGGTACATGGTGTGCCAGTGAGTGTAGTGCCGCCATTCCGCCCGTTCTTTATCACTGTTATGATACCTGCCTTCGGTTTGTTCAAAATTACTGTTGTAATTTATGTCGCAATATGTTCACTTTTAATGATTTGAAACAAATGTGTTGTCAATTTTTTATTGTGTTTCACTAATATAAAAACGGAGACAGTCTTTTGTTTTATCTTAGTATAGTTGACTTTTAATAGTTCTACGTGCGCGTAATTCATCCACACGTGAGGGTTGTGGCTTAACGTTTGGATGTTAAGTTTGTATACTTAGTCATACCGCTACCTGGCAGTTAAGCCACTTTCTGACATATGAACGTTGCGCAACAGAACTAAAACTAAACGTCCTGTGAGACTTAGCTGAGCACGTTGAGCAACTGCCTTTCTTTGGGTTTTTCGCAGGAAGAGGTTACATTGACTTCTTATTTTTGGTATTGGGTTGTAGTCTGATACTGTAACAGCGTTTAAAAAGTGGTGCCTTCGCTCAGAAACTTATGCACAATTCAGCACCGAAAATCTAGTGGACTATTTCCAGCAAATAATAGAACTTTGAGTTTACATGGTTTATTCAACCAGAGCTTCCAATCCTGCCAGTGCAAAGGGTTGACTTAACAGGAGTCCAGTGGAGCTATTCAAGAAAATGTATTTTCTGTAGAAGTGACGTTAAGTAAAACTTGGTATGTAATAATCAGTGTTTGTGTTGTTCGTCAGGCATGCAATGCACGGGCATGTAATGTACATGAGCACCTCACTGTATTCTCTCTTATAAGCCGTAACCAGACACTAGCAACTACTGAGGGCAATCCGGTGAAGGAATTATTATTCGAACCATACAGGTTGTAAGCAAATTTGTTCTTAAGTCCTCTGGGTTTAATTTGAACAGCCTTGTGAATTTTCGCATGAGCTTGAGACGCCAGTTCTGCATGGGCAGTAGCAGTGTCTTGGTCTTGAGAAGTGATGTGGGCTGCTGTGCGCATCCTGCAAAAGAAAAAAAAAGTAAAAAGGAAGCAGTGGTGCCAGCTGAGGAATACTGTGTTCTTTCTGAAAACTAGCAAGAAAACTCTTTCCACTTTACTGTACCATGAAGATGACAAAGCTCTGTTTAATAGAAAAGTTCAGGAGTCCACATCTTGCTGCAATTTTGGTCGATGGGAATTTCGCAACCATCACAAAATAGTAAATACTTCATGGAGCGGATTTAAAATGATCCGCATACTGCACCGTAATATGATGTGGCAAGGGCTCTGTGACATATTTGAGGGAGCAACCAAATATTAGCAGTCAGAACAGCGACTCGACGTACCGTGATGAGAAAACGGAAAGATCGGAAGGGCTGATCAGGCTTAAAAAACTCTGGAAGGCTTTTTATGTGTTACTGCGCAATGTTGTAGCAATGGGCTTTGTTGGATGGATGAATAGTCTGATATAGACGGAAAAAAAGTGACGCCCACCAAGCAAGTAAGACCAGAGAACTTCTCTCAAAACAACAACTATCTTCAAGGTCAGAAGCTACTTGGTTGAGCTTGACTGAACCCTCAGTACCACTTTAGCAAAACAACAGATGCAATTCGCTCATATTCTTATTGCAAAACTTTTTGCAGTGCAACGGGAAGACATTAGCTTCGTAATGCGAAGAACCCTGGCTCGATCTTGACCAAGGGAACGGTTTTCTTTTCCGAGCCTCTGTTTGGGTGTGTGACGCCGCGACCCCGTACGCGCTGAAGACAGGCAGGGCCTTTTAATTGCCCTACACCTAAAACAACAGCCCAGAAGGTCACTGGCAACCGGTTTTGTGCAACGAATCATCTCATTATGTATACAAAAGATAATGATGAAATGTCTGGAATAACCAAACTTGGGATACATGCCTGTCTGGTCATTTTGGTGACGACCGTCGGTAGCGTATTTTGAGAGGGCGTTATTTGCTCGGCTTGTCTGTGGGTATCACGATATTTCTGTATGAAATAGTATATTATGAGTTACGCTTGGCGGAGCAGATTAAAAAGTGCTTTTAGAAGGATGATTTATGCCGGCCCTGACATTAACTGATGTTTTCGTTGGTACCTTCCTCTTCAATTCGTAGCCTCAAAGGGCAGTTCATAAAATCGTCAGCATGCAACTGCAACATGCAAATTTAAATGCAAAGCATTGCACATATCAGCAGCACATAAAAAAGTTCTGCTTTCAACTTCGTTTATATCGAATTGCTGTAAACGCTTTGCTGAAAATATCTGGCTTCTCAGGACACCGATGACAGCATCAACTTAACGGTGCTGTATAAACTTACAAAGCGAAAATCTCACGCCATGGTAGAAGGTTTAGTTTAGGGCATTGAATAGCTACGGGTTAAGTCAGGATCTATGCCATCGAGCTGTGTTTCAACTGGCTAAACATTCGGGGCACACGTTAAATTTCCCGTACATTTTTTTTTCTCGCGATGTCCTGATTCTACGCTTTGACAACCAATTTTGGCTATTTTGATTTGCAGCCGCCCGCAACGTTTGCTAATGGTATTAAGTACAAGGTCCTGCTAGTTGGTTAACAGACAAGCGGGTCACTGCGAGCGTTGGGAATATGCGGAACTTGCTTCCTGGAAATTGATTGATTGTAAGGTTTAACGCGCCGACGCAAAGCAAGCGATGAGGCGCGCCGTAGTGGAGGGTTCCGGAATAATTTAGACCACCTGGGGATCTTTAACGTGCACCAAAATCTGGTAGGCACGGGTGTTTTTGCTTTTGGCCTCCATCAGAAAAGCGGCCGCCACGGCCGAGAATCGAGCCCGCGACCTCGTGCTCAGCAGTGCAGCGCCTTAGACACTAAGCCACCACGGCGGGTGCTTCCTGGAAGCGACTAAACTAGGATCTTGCGTAGGATAAGAGTAAGCAAAAACTGGACACTGCATGCACAGATAAGATCTTTACAATATTAGCACCTAATATGGATATCTAATATGGATAGCACCTAATGGATACATAAAAAGGGCAGGTACAACAAAAAACTTACACCATCTGCCCGTGGGAAACCCTGATGAGGATGCGAATCATCATTGCGGTTTCCTGTGGTTTCACTGTGTGGCAGTTATGTTGAGGGATCTGGTGTTTAGTAGCGCCAGAGGGAATTCCGCGTCTGGGTCCAGACCGCTGGCAAAGGCACGCAAGTACTGTTGTGTGACGGTGAGTAGGCGGTGGTTCTCGATGCGCTGAAACTCGTCCACCATGTTCTTGTTGATGTTGTCTCTGTGGTAGAATCGGTAGTCTCCATCAGCGTTGTTGAGGTAAAGGTTGTTGACCTTGTGCACCGGCTGAGAGCAACGTACACGCCCTCCTCTTCGCAGCTTTGTCTTCGTCTCCTTCTACTTCTTCAGTGGTTCCCCTACGGGACGATCACGACGGTGGTTGAACGCGAAGCTATGTCGTGATGGATTAGCAACGTACATGCCCTCCGCTTCGCTGCTTTGTCTTGTCCTCCTCCTTCTTCAGCGTCTCCCGTACGGGAAGATGACGACGGTTGTTGAACGCGAAGCTATCTCGGGATGGTTTTTTTTGGTAGGCCAATCCCTAGGGGCATCCTGCCACAATCATCATCAGAGGCGCTGCGGACGCAGCACGGACAAGTGACAAGCCCCCGAGCCAGAGATGCTTCGCATCTAAGCGTTGGTGAGGTAAAGGTTGTTGACGTTGGTGCACTAGCTGAGAGCAACGTACACGCCCTCCTCTTCGCAGCTTTGTCTTCTTCTCCTTCTACTTCTTCAGCGGTTCCCCTACGGGAAGATGACGATGGTGGTTGAACGCGAAGCTATGTCGTGGTGGATTAGCAACTTTCACGCCCTCCTCTTCGCAGCTTTGTCTTCTTCTTCTCCTTCTTCAGCGGCCCCTGTACGGGAAGATGACGACGGTTGTTGAACGGGAAGCTATCTCGATGGTTTCTTTGGTTGGCCAATCCCTAAGGGCATCCTGCTACAATCATCATCAGAGGCGCTGCGGATGCAGCACGGAGAAGTGACAAGCCCCCGAGCCAGAGATGCTTCGCATCTAAGCGTTGGTGAGGTAAAGGTTGTTGACGTTGGTGCACTGGCTGAGAGCAGCGTACACGCCCTCCTCTTCGCAGCTTTGTCTTCTTCAGCGGTTCCCCTACGGGAGGATGACGACGGTGGTTGAACGCGAAGCTATCTCGTGGTGGATTTTTTGGTTGGCCAATCCCTAGGGGCATCCTGCCACAATCATCATCAGAGGCACTGCGGACGGGGCACGGACAAGTCACATTCCCCCAAGCAAGAGATACTCCGCATCTAAAAAAGCAAGTAGCTGCTGACCTTGAAGATAGTGGTTGTTTTGAGAGAAGTGCTCTGGTCCTACTTGCTTGGTGGGCGTCACTTTTTTTCCCCTCCGTAGGTTCGGTGCCCACAGCGCATTGCGAGGCGCATCGCCTGCTTCTTGCGGTAAGCGTTAAAAATATGTACTGCGGTACTTCAATCGCGCCGTCACACCGAAGGGGACGCGATAAAGATCCTTACAAGTCCGCTTTAACGTCTTTGGTCTTCTTTCGGCGGTATCACAACTCCGTAGTTACGACGCAAAACAAGCATGTGGCGTCAAGTGGAAGTCCGCAACCGGACCTGATTAGGACGATTCACGCGACGGTCGCTAGGTGGCGAGCAAAAACACGGATTCGCCAAAAAAATTCCCTCGCACTTCCCCGAGGGGGAGAGTGTGTAAGTGCGAATGCACGGTTGTTGATTGCGCGAATACGGTGGATATCGTCATCTTAATGAGTAGTCGAGAGATCACACACACGCACACAACTACAAAGAAAGATATTTTACTCGTTATTGCTGGTACCGTTGCCCGGTCCGCCATCATCGTTATCGAGATGCAGGACCAGCGACCGCTCTCGACGACGGGGCGCGCTCGACTAATACCCTCCCGCGCCACGCGGCCGCTACACGAGCGCCCTCACGCGTCGGAATGCGGAGCGCCCGCTACGCAAGCGAGAGCTCTCCCGCCCGAAGTGGAGAGGAGGCGCCCAACACCCGCAGTCACTGAGCGGAGAGAGGAGGAGGAGAGTAGCGCCCGCCGTTACGGCGAGGGCTACACGAGCGCCCTCACGCGTCGGAATGCGGAGCACCCGCAACGCGAGAGCTCTCCCGCCCGAAGTGGAGAGGAGGTGCCCAACACCCGCGGTCACTGAGCGGAGAGAGGAGGAGGAGAGTAGCGCGCGCCCATCTCCCCCCGTTGCTAGGGAAGACGAGGAGCGCGCGCACCCGCAGCTGTTGCTATGCGGACGACGGCGGCGGACGATTCAGGCTCGCTTAAGAAGTGCATTCGCACTTAAAAAGTCACGGGCATATACGTTGGGTTAGAATCGTTCTGCTACATTTATTATTTCGTCGAAGTTATGGGTTATGTTACCCTGCTCCTTTGTGAGTGCGAACATCCTCTCTCTGCCGATGGCTAGCTTTCTCTTGCTCGCTCTCAATCTTCCTCTGATTTGCAGCGTTTCCTCGATTATTGCAATGTCACATGCACGAATGTCTTTGGTTTTATTTTTGTTTATCAGTTTCGACATTCCGCCTAGTTAATCTGATCCCCCGTTTTTGACACTTTCAGGTTCTTACGTTCGGCAATTAGTTCCTTCGTTTTTTTACCCAGTTTTAGGCAGATATGTTGTCTCTAACACAGCTGCTGCTATTTCAGTGAGTGCAAATTTTAGGTTGTCATTGTGCCTGTGTACACTTCACTTCTTCTGCTCGTCTAGAGGCGCGAATTAGTTTTGGAGAGTTATTTTAAAATTATGATATCTGGCTCTGACTGACTCCATGCCGGGTTTCTTCGTTTTCACAAGTTACCTTCTTTCTCTTATGAGATTCAGTCGTACCTTGCATCTAACCACTCTATGATCGCGGCTCCTATTCTTATTTAGCAGCTCTACTTTGTGGGTGTCCCTTAAAATGTAGTCAATTTTGTTTTTAAAGACGACAGTCTTTTTAGGGCTACTGAAACGCTGAATTTTTGGTCTGTCTGCACGTCTGTCTGCCTGTCGGTCTGTGACTCGATTCAGCCACTGGCCAAAGATATACACAAGCTTCGAAATAGTCTTATATACACACAGCCAAGTCTGAACGTCTATGTCCGGTGACAATGCTCATACTTGTTAACATTGTTGAACAGGAGCAAAACAGTACGCAAATATAAGGCAGAAAATCAATACATAAGTAATATTTGCTGGATTCGTTTATTTTAAAAAATTAGTGCCCTTCCACTCTGTGAAGAAGGATAACCTGCAAAGCTGTACGCAGTCCACGGAGTGCACGAAACAAAACACGTTTGTTGTAATTTGCGATGGAGCATACTTCGTAGTAAATTAGCAGGAAGAACTTCTGAAGGATCCAAGCTTTTTTGTGGGAGGCAAACATGGAGCTGCCCGTTTCCCTCCCGCGTCATAATGATCTTACGGTTTTTGTAAGGCCTGGTGCAGACTGTTGCCGCAACTATCGTAATAACTTTAAAGAGTGACGTCATTTCACGTATCAGCCAACCGAGCTGCGGTACATGCCATTTTTTTACGTCCACAGATAACGATACGGCTTTTGCGTCGGTAGTCTCAACATAGCCTAACCCAACCCGCTCTATCACTAAGGGCTCCGTACAGATCCCATTGGGCAGTTTAACGTCCGAATTTAACCCTCACACCAGCAAAACGGACATGCCATCCATCAGCACGGACATGAAATCTATATCTGTGCGTGCACGCCCCCTCCTACCTCCCACTATTCTCCAATACAAACCTGCGCACGCATAAAGCGAACACCGGTCGCGTGCGCGTGCTTAGAAATGACAGACGCGGTCGAAAATAACCCTGAAAGCCATCGGAAGAATTGATATATGCTCACGCCGGCGTTCCAAACGGGCAAGTTGCTGCTCATCCTAAAGGAATTCGCCGCTACTCGACGAGCTGAACTTGATGCGGTAAGGGCGGTGCCAGCAGCCTTCCGTTGGTTTTGCGCCCATTTGCGCTGTATTCAGACAATGCTTCAATTCTTGCTCTTCTTCCTCCAAACGAACGGCATGCGTGCGTCCCATAAAGATTTAAAAACGGGAAGCCCTTGAGCTCTATTCTCTCGTAAAAAGGTGTGACTGTCCGTGTTCCCTCCTTTTCGTGTGCATCTTATTGTTTGGGTAAGATGTCTGTGTAACACATCAACCTACACCCACAACGCTCGATTAAGGAGGATGGCCCACTATCCGCATTAAGTCATTAAATTTCGACATCCAAATTTCCCACCAGCACAACCACTATTTCATTCGTAGCGGCATGAAGCCTAGCTCTGCGTGCACGCCCCCTTTTTCTACCCGCAAACCATGCACGCATAAACCGGCAACAGGTGATGACGCATACGTAGACGTGAAAGACACGGGCGAAAATGTCGCACGGAAGGCCGTCCAAGCTAAAAAAAAAATATGGGCTCAAGCCGGCGTTCCAACGGGGGAAGTTTCTCTTCTAGCGGAAGGGATTCGCCGTTGCTTGGTGAACTGGAATTTGAGCGGAAACGGCGACGGCGGGTTTCGGTAGTTTTAGGGGGCATCCCTTTGGCAGCCGTTTCCCGGGCTTCGCTGTAGCCGCGTGGTTTATATCCGCGTAACCGAGTGAGTGAACGCAGCAGATACGAAAGAAAGAGAACGGAAAGGAGCGTCTAGCGAAGGGTGAAGTGGAGTACGACACGTGCGGCTACGTCTTCATCTCTGTCACTACCTTTCCCTAACACATGTCTCATGCGTCGCTACCAGGAAGCGCCCTACCCCTGATACTTTCCCCAGACGCTGTTCAACTCTCCGCTAATCCAAAACACGTGACCTTTGCACGGTAGGTTCAAACACGATATGCAACAACATGCTCGCTGCTCCCTTGTGCGGGGCTCATCTAAACCACGTGTCATTTGCGCGGAAGGTTCAAACACGTTTGGAAAAATGGGGGCCGGTGGCGACGGCGCACTGCGGGGTAGCAGCAGAGTAGCGCACACCGCCGTGCGTTCGCTAATCACGTGAACACTTCCTGAGACGCAGCAGAAAGGCGCCGTGACCGAGAAGACTGCAGCTCGCGATGCGCACAAGTTTCATACTTGGGAGTATAGTAATTATCAGTACATTTTTTTACGACCGTCCATATTTACATTTATTTTTAGCAATCATCTGATAACCGCACTACCAGCGTCAGTTGCCGACTGCGCAACTTGTCAAAGGGGCATTGGTGGAGACGAGGGGGAAAATAGTTGTGAAAGATGTCTCAGCGGTGGTGAATAGGAGCCCAAGAGCGGCGCCGAGTAAATCGGTTACAATGGAATGAAAACTGCTGCGCTTAGATATATACTTCTTTGCAGTAAAATTATGGATGCGTGGTTTTTGCGCAAATGAACTCCTACCTCAACTGCAGGAAACTGTGGCCTGCTGTTGCGCGCGCAACTACAGCTCCTGGTGGCGTTTAGGAAACAAGGCGCCACAACAACGAAAGGTTCTACTCGACAGGTTCCACGTTCCGCTTGAAACGCTCGTGGAGAAGGGGCACGAGGTTCTTTAAACATTCTATCTAATACGGTGCCTCGATTCACGCGCGCCTCCGCCGTATGGCAGCGCTTGCATCTAGGTACCCGACTTGGAGCCGTAGAACGCAGTAAATTTAGATTGACTTGAGCAAACGTCTAGCGTGTTATCTTGAGAGGAACGAAACGGGAAAGGGACAGCTTGAGAGGTGAGCGGAAAGGGAAGGGAGACATTAACTTTGCAGTGGCACCAGTCGACTATGGTCTTTCATCGACATTTGCAACGAAAGGAGCAGATATGCGGCTATTGTTATAGTACTATCGAAACTTCTCCACGTCTATTTTACAATTTTATTTGTGAAAGATTTTGCTCATCAACCTGAGGTTATTTCTCTCTCCAAATGCCACCAGTATATCTCCTCGACTGTTTCGATTTTCTGTTCCGACGCTTCCCCGTGACATTTCTCCCATTTGCTTCTTACCGTCCTGTGCGTTAACGTCTCCATTCATAATCGTGAACTGTCTTTTTGCATTCTTTATTGCTTTTGCGAAATCCTCGTAGAAGCTCTCTACAGCTTCACCATCATAGCTAATTGTTCACTCCTGGGCCTCTACTATCTTTCACCTGTATCGGCTTTTTATCCTGCTCGTGTACACACCGTAATTTAAATCACGTGGAAAAGTGAGAATGAGAAAGATGAGTAAGCTTTCCCTCTAAACTAACCTATAAACTACCACAGAGGCCTTCTCTAATTCAGTAATTGGGCACGAGTGCAAGGTGAGTTACAACGGATCAATCTAGAAATGATGACGTTCTAAAGCTATCAACCAGCTGAAAAAAAAGGTCCTTCACTTTTTCAACTATATCAAAGTAACAAGCCATCCATCGATTACTACGGCATTCGACAAGTGTTTAAGAATACAATAGGGGTATCGCATTCATGTCGATGCTGCTTTCTGAGCTTAGGAACACTCGAGACCATTCCGAGTACGACTCCTTCAACAGGGGAGCAGTCTTTTCGGCAAACGAGAATGTTTCCTCTCGCAAGATGGAGCTCAACAGGCGTTATTCTACAAGGTTTTAGAATAAAAACAATGTGTACTGCTGGAAACTACCAGAGATCATTATTTTATTAGCGACAGGCTCCAAACCACCCTTTTTAGGGGCGAAGCTCCTCTTGCTCGAGCCCTGTCCCGTCCCTTGTTGCTGCTGCATCCGGCACAATAATGATAATTGTGGCAGGATCCCCCTAGAAATTGGCCAACCAAAGATTGGCCGAAGAGGTCAAAACGTTCAACGCGTTCGTTGCTACCCAACAAGGAGGAGAGGAAGAAGAGATTGTCGTTCGTCGTCTGCGAGCTCAAGACACGTACCGGGGTACGCGACACAAGACGGTCTGCAGAAGGCGACGGCCAAGGTGCCTAAAATGTCATACACCGAATTCGCTAACTTACCCATGGAGATTCTCATCGTCCCAAACAAGCCCTACATGATCACCACAAACATCGACGTCGTCGACGAGCTTGTCAACGGAGTGGTGGTAAGCTTGACGTGTCGAGTCTTTATATGATCTGCGGGCGAACGTTTCACTGTTTTACCGATAAGCATTTTAGCCTGGCTTCTCTCATCATCATTCACTTCGTGGAAATGGCGGGAGTTTTTTTAATAGCTCAATTTTCTGCATGGTGCTTCGGGTTTGGAGAACTTCAGGAGAGCGGTGGAGATGCCCCAGAACACTTTGGGCAGACGATATTAAGTCACGAGCTGATGTGAAAAGACTTTTCATGGCAGGAGGATACGTATATATCAAGGAAGGAGCGTAGCATGCTCCGGAGAGCCATTTTCACAATAAACCATCGGTACATCTGTATGATACCTTTTTACATAACCGTCTAACATAGAGCGATATACCGATCATTTCTACGATTCACTTCTATTGGCAAAAGCGAAGTGGTGAATAACAGCTTGCACAAGCAAGGGATTCCTAGTTTTGTTTGACTTCCGCATTACTTGTATCAATATTGAGTTCGATTACTGCATGCCACCTCCACAGTTTGGTTATCTTCTCTGCAACTGGTGCACGTATTATTGAGGCTACCATAAGCATCTCTGTGAGTAGCCGGATCTCTAGGTGTCGCATAAGGGCAGTAAAAATTTCCCGATACTCATTGGTATCGTGTTTCCAACCCACCCGGTTTGGAACTTCCGTCCGACATTTTTTGCCATGTTCTCACATCTTCTCGCTGACGTTTCTTGGAGCTGCTTAGCGCTTAGCGCTGATATGCGCTAGGTGAAAGAAAAAGAACTACCACTGAAGCAGTTTCTCGACTTGCTACATCCACCGGAACCACGTCTATAGAAATGATTTTCCTAACTGTCGTCCAAACATTCAAATTCTTATTTTCTATTAAGGTACGCCATTTGCCGGACATCCCTATCCTGTAAGGTTTCTGGGCTGCCAATATAGAGCACTATACGAAAGATGTTTGGCGCCGCATCTTCGTTTTTTACCGTCAACCCCACCTCGGTCCTGTGCGAATTTCGTGCTGTTGTTTTCAATAGTGCGGCCGTTTTGATATTGTTGTTTGCGCCTATTAGCCAGCTTTATAGTGCATGATAAATTAGTATGTCGTGCTTAACATCACTGGCATACCCCATTTTGCCTGAAAATTAATGATGCACAATGTGATCGGTTCTAATTTAAGTTGCACCATTCTCAGCTATCTTCTTTACTTTACTAAGGAGGCTTCCACAAACTCTGTCGGTATGAAGAGTTGTGAAATTGCGGCACAGGCATGTCTCCACTTGAAGCGCCATTGATACTAATATGTGTGCTGAACGGTGTGTTCTCCGCCTGCTTGCGACCTTCTCCTCCTGATTAGGGCGCCCCAACAGTATTTTATGTTTCTCAATAAAATCAACAATATGTTTCTCAATATGTTTCTCAATAACATCAACAATAGCGCGTTGCATCACTTGTCACTTCGATGGACGGTACTTCCAACGCAAGTGTTCGCATCATTTACAAGAGCTTTTGAAGGCATGAATTTCTACGCAGCTATTCCTTTATTTCGCATTAAAATTTTTCACCTGCAAGGTAACGAGTTTTTGGTGACCCACCGATGGCTCTTTTATTATATCGTTAGCCAGTTCAAAGTTGATGCCGGCTGAAAACTGTGGTTATCAACTGGTTGTCTTGACTTACCGGTTTGCAACGACCCGATGGGGTTAAACTTTAACTCGTCAGCCATATGGGCCTTACTGTGCGTGTCTCATTTGTATTAGTTGCAAATTATTCACACAAGTGTAGTTTTGCTTAACTTCTCATGGCCAAATTTAGTTGTTTTAAAGAACTACTGAACTTCCAGCACTACCCTGGAAATGATTCGACAAAAGTCACTGATTGCTTCACAGTGACTGTGTCGTAAACCTCTGTTGTAGGGCTAGTCTTGAGCCTGTTGGAGATGCCCGCAATTTCAAAGTAACTTTTATTTTACGGGAATTTGCTGTCATTCAGTTCAAAAAAGATAACACAAAAAAATATTGTTGTATTTGATGGGGTTTAATTTAGTAGGTGTTATATGGCTCGGTGTAGTTAACGGGCATTCTTTGGATTTTTTAGCAATTACAGCACCACGGCGTTCCAGAGCTCCAGTCGCACCCGATTTATAATTCCAACTATCTCCGCAATTACAGCGCTATTTGTAGATTGGTACTACGTGTTCAGATCAGTTGCCTCATTGATGATTTTTGTTATTCCATCGCCTGCTTTGCACTTCCCTCACCGTTATTGTCCCTGCTGTTGTATTGCGAGTTTTCTACGCTTTCCTCAAGGAAGGTTTATCGTGTTTCCGAATCCTGCTTTTGCGCAATATAGTGAAGAGGTATCAGGGCGCTTGGACAGCAGCAGCTTTTGATTCGTCATTTGCATTCGCAAGGTACAAGAGGGGCAAGCTGGGGATGCTCTTCAACAACGGCCCAAACAGTTCTCAAAATCGTCATATTGTCATGCAGCGCTGTCACAATAACTCGACAAACAACGATAAACAACAAAAAAAACAACGAAAAACAGCGACAAACAACAGTGTACTTGCATTAACAAGCACGGCAACACTTAATAGAACAAGCAACATGATTTAAAGTTAGCGGCGAAACTAGACACTGCCATATCGGCAGAACTTGGCACGCCTATTTTCACCTACCACAAATGTGTTCTTCGATGATACGCTCAGCACGACGACAGAGTGGATACACGAACTGGTTGTGTCATACACCAATGTACACCAGAATGCCTTCGGATAAGCAATTACATCAACTGGACAAAAAAGAATACAAAACTTTATAAGCACTTACAAAATGGTCCCAATTTTAAGGACATTTCTACGTCAGGAAGTCGGCGTACGGATCTTTCCACATGGTTGCCTGTGACACAACCACCATTGGCCATTCTCACTATCATGTTTCTCCACATTTAAAGCTGAGAAATTTGGTTTGCACTAACCATCATTCTCTCTACTATTACAACGTTTTCCTGCTGGTCAAAGAAAGGACAATGCGGTGCCGAAGCATTACCCGTCGTTTCTGTTATCTTTCAAGGTTCTAAAAACCACTTAACAATGTATTTAGTACTCGCTTTCGCCAGGCTGTTCAGGACTTCTGCGGCAGTATACAGATCATATATTAGTTGAATATAACTGTACTTCAGTTTCCCTTATCACTGAGGTAACTGCAGCCACGGTTGTGAGTTTACAAAAGAGATTAGCTGCAAAGATAATAGTTGCGAATATTGAGCGTTGGTAGTATTCACCGTAAAAACCCCATTGGCTACTAAACAGTTACTCTTACTGGAACGTTTTTGTGAGAATGCCACAATCACCAAAATGATTGTAAATACTTACATTTGCCATCCTTGGCTCATATTAGCCCTTATATTTGCTCTCCTTGACTAAGTGTGGCGTTTGGCAGGGCTATGTCACAGGTGTTTTGTTCTGTGCTGTGATACATGGCATTTATTTTACTTCAATACAAAATTATGCCCTCGGCGCTACGAATTGACTGCTTGATATGTGTCGCATTTCTGGTGGGTATTTCGCCTTTCTAGAACGTTTTTTCTGTCTAGTAGGTCACCCAACGCTACCGCAAATGGCAGGTCAAAAACCAAACTAAATTATTACACTCAAATCAACAGGCCAGGTATGCTTCCTTTAAACAACTTTTGTGGCTGTTACGTTAGATTTTCTAAAATAAAGAGTCGACTTATTAACATGCTTAGGAAATAAAATAGCATCACTCTATATACATTGTCTGGGTGAGATACACTGCTGTTTTACAAAAAATACCCTACGATAAAAAGGAGTAAAAACCTAGCTGAATTCGTTTTTTGCAATTTTCTTTATAGACGCCTGCTGGTAAACAGGGAACATGCTGTCAGGGTAATTGCCAAGACCCGTGTGTCTTCGTACCCCACCACGGAAGGCGAAAATGAATTACGAAGGCAGAGAAATGCCTTAATGCGAATAAAGCAAGCAAAGTTTGGTGTTGGCTTCTAAAGAAGGACGTCTGAAATAAACCCAGATTCATTCAAGAACCAACTTTTTCTGTCTTCCCTTTTTCCAACTACAAGTAGTTTTCTTTTGAATTCGGGATTTTATATTGGCCTGGTGGCTTGTAGAAGTCTACATGGGGAAAAACACAACAGCCAATGGGACTACCCTGCTGCAAGAATGGGTACTAGGAGGCCGGTTTAGATGCACGATAATACAGATGACTTTGACGTCATAAGATCACAAAATAGCAGACCAAAAATAAATAACTTAACAACGCGGCATCAGTTTCGTGCCAACGAAAATACTTCGAGAGGTATGGCCGGAAACCGGTGCTGAATACGATACCTTTGATAAGGGATTAACCTAAAAGGCGTGCTTGGGTTATTGCTCTCATTTAATATAATGAAATGGCAATATTTTACTTACAAACTAGAACGCGGCTGCCAGTGTTACAGCTAAGTCGGTCTCATCTAAATGGCAGCTGTATGCGCTCTCAGGGGCCCTCAGCAAATTGAATGAAACATCAAATATCACTATGAAGCAAAGGACCTCCATTCGGGGAAACAAACAAGCTGCAAGGTACAAAACTGCGAAAATATAACCCTAATTTATCCCAGAGTAAATTTTATTGGGCGCTTGCCATTTTACGGGAGCTGAGATACCTTTGGTACAACGCATCCTCTTATACGTTACAAATACAATTCAATATTGAATCTAAATAAAAGTAAAAGGGCAATCGAAAAAAAAAATCTACTTCGTGAGAATTTGTGAATACGTCGTCAATTAGTTTTTATGAGACAGTTTCTTGTTACTGCATGCAATTAAATATATTTGGACACATTCCTTTAGCTATAGCTTGCGCTTTTATTGACCACTGCAGAAACGTTAGCGACCCTGGTAAGCAGACCAGGAAGTTAACGGGGAAATTTATGAATGGGTGTAAAACCGTAACAAAATTAGGTTATTTTTTTCTTCGCCACTCGTACACGCCGCTTGATACGCGCAACTTGCAGTATTAAAGAAAAGTATTTTCCGCACACAAAAAATATCAACACAATCTGAGTCACTGGCGTATACAAATGACGTACATTTGTCCTATACCTTACCGAAAGTTTTTCAAAGACCTATTCCACTTTTTCGGAATTTGAACACTTTAGTAATATCACTCGTAAAAGGATGTCCCCCGTTCGCAGTTACCATGACAGTTTTTTTCTCAACAGTAAATCATTAGTCTTTTCCCAAAAAATTACAAAATGAGTAAAAATAACCCGGGTGCTGCCCATGTCGCATTACGGTTGGGTTTGAAACCGATTACAACAAGAATCACTCTCACCTATCCTTTGTAATATAAATTGCAGTAGACGACCATTTTTATTATTGATATCGCGCTTTCCTTGAGAAAATTTACCATCTCAGGAAGAAGGGAGGCCACACAGACTCGCCCATGTTAACCTAATGCTGCGCTAGACAGTGGAATAGGAGTATACAGCACCAAAAGTGCAGCGGTTAAAATTTGGTATCCTGCATTACATTGGGAGCAGTACTTTTTATGGACTGCCCTACAAAGATAACATTTATAATCTGTAGTTCCTCCAGCCCCTCATATCACCGCAGGTACTATTTTTAGGCGCTACACACTACGACTAAGGTCAGGTATAAAAGCTCATACAAAAGAGTTTTCCTCGATGTGTCAGTATTAGCGAAATCCTGTAGTATGGACGTAGGTTTTTGATCACAAAATCACATCACTCGCGCTATCTATTGTATAGTTTTATTTTCACTCACTTCTGATAGCAGGTATAACATTTTAGCAGGAGGTCAGAAGGGATCACTATAATACCGCCACTTCCTACCGTCGTGATTGCCTTCACCTTTCCATATATCGGCCCTTTACACCAACCGATACAGCCCCTATATATCGACGACAGACATCACGTACATATCAGATACACATCCCATACCATAGAACGAATTGTTTGCACTCAAACTTACATGACAACTACTTACAGAAGCTTCGAAAGCAGGAATCGTAGTTGGGACGGAAAAAGTACCTAAATTGCCGCCTAAGAGCTTTCACCAGTCGCCTCTATAAGCTTGCAAAAGAAATGAATTACCGAAATTTATTGTATTTTTAATACAATTTCCTGCGTTTTTATAGCAGATGTATTTCCAACGCTCCACAATTTGCCGTTAATCACCATGCAAAATAATTCTCTACTAACAGACAACACTGCGTTCCTCTATTGTTAGACATGCTTGAAGCATAGGATACAACTTTGGCCTGTGGCATCTTGATAAACCTATGTTTATGGTATATCGGTATTGTGCACATCCCAATACAAAGCTACGTACCAAAAATAACGTTTGTGGCAAAAGTCCCAAACGAAAATACCGAACGTACGTTCTTAAAACTGCGTGCTTTAAGGAACTGCTTTAAGTTGTACTTGGCTTAAAGCCCAAATGAACTCAAAAAGTCCTTGTCACATTCTATTCTTTTCCTTTATGTAAGTGGATAATGTCGGGATTAGCTTTAGGTCGTGTAAAGCTTCAATTTGCAAAATTCACATACAATAAGCATAAACACGCTTGCAAGGTGCACCAAAACAATCTTTAAAGCAGAGGCTTCGAAAGCGCGTGTGTTGCATTCTCGAGACAGCTCAAATTCTCCCGGGAACCGACTTTACTTCTGTGGTGAAGTTATCTTTCTAAGAAACGAACATAGGTTTGTTGGTGTAATGCTTTGCAAGAACCTAACCTTAATTCCGCCCACAGCGTACCCAAAGCAGAAGTGTATGAAGTCAACAAATCATATAAATGTATTGTAAAAACCAGTTTCATATTTGTGTTACAACGCGGTTTTTAAGCCTTTTGTAACTTGCGAACTTCGGGGCTAATATATGAGAAGGCCGCCCGTAATCACATTACTAAAACTGCCATAACTGCCATAGATATTTGTTTAGATTTCGTAAGATTCGTACTTCTCCTACTTAAACTCTCTACGCTGAATGTTACGAATGCTGCCTGGAACACTTGCGTACTACTCACCAATGCTTTACTACACATCACTCATGCTGTCATTAATCAATGACACTCGATTCTCTGTGTTTCATTAAGAACTCCCCTCGATCGCTGCTCGTTCTCCATTTGGGGAAAGCACTTTTGGAGGGGATCACTGTTCCGGCGAGATCGTTTTGCGTTGCCAATGTTGCAAAATTTTGTTGACATTTCCACCATTCCTCAAAGACGACCCTTTTTACCATATCGATTAGCAAAGACGCACAGGGAACCAACACCACAGGTGTTTTAATAGTTAAGACACAAATACGCCACAATACTTTCGTTAATACGGTCTATCACTTCGAGTTGTTGATCACTTCGCTCTCGCACTGCAAACAGCTAGCCTCCTGGTTAGCTCAGTTTGTAGAGCGACTGCTCCGGTTAAGCGGTGCTCCCGGGTTTAAATCCTGGACCAGGACTAGTTTTTGTGCTGTACAGCTTTGCTGTGTAGATGTAGGGCTGCAGTGAGGTGGATGTCACTTTCCTTCGCGCACTATATTCTCCACAGAGGCTCCAACTTTGGCTTCGATGTGTCATGTAAGGCACAAGTCTCGAAATGTGCCATAAAATTACCATAAAACAAAAGTTGTTTTAAACAGAACTGCATGGCTTTTTTATTACCGTACTTTATTATTACCGTAGTATATTTAATAACTACTCACGCATACTAACGCCAGTGCGTTATCTCCACAGGCAGTTAGTGTGGTCGCAGAACGGGATTGCCACTGTAAATATAAACCCTTGCCCTAAGAAATCCCATTCAAGATACAATCTCTACATTTCACGCAATATCAACAATTGGTTTGTTTGCGGTGCTTCCGGGAACAAGTAATATTTTCAACAACTTTGCTGACTAGAAAGAAGTTGTTTCGCATTTCGCCGCAATGTTTCATTTTGGCGGTCTCCTACCAGGACATAAACATGACAATACATTGGGCCCTCCAAAAACCATGACAGAAAATTGGCGCACGCAAACTGACAAAACATTCGATGTATTAAAACCGCGCATAACAAGTTACCCAAAAGATGAACCGCCCAAATGTAATGCAGGGCGTATTTGATGGTTGCAAAAAGCCTATGCGCAATCAACACATCCACACCTGGTACCTGATACACAACCACAGATACGTAGACAAATCAGTGAAATACTTTTTGTGAGGCACAAGTTAATTAAATGGAAGTCGTTGGACCTTCCACAACGAAACAATTCATCAAAGTTTCTTGTGGAGAGTCACGTGCTCACTACATTGTTTTAGTTAAGAACATAATGCTTTTGACCAAAGTAAATTTGTTGGGCTTTCTTGATGGTTCATTATCAGTACACGTCGCTTACCAAGCGCAACCTGAGGCCAGCTCATGAACGAGGGTGTTTTAGGGCTATTTAGAGTGAGCGTGGTCTTGTAGTGCCACTCTGCACACAGATAAACAATTTCTTTTCGCAACTCATCTTTTCAGCCACTACTATCTCCAATATATAAATCCACATATTTTAAATAAATGCCTTATAAGAGGGAATACAATATTTTCACCATGTTCACGCAGACACCACAAATGTTTCTCAGTGGCGTTGGGCATACGGGGGGCCAAGTAACTTTTTCTTGGCCTACGTAATCTTATATTCTCTTCCATCTAAAAATACGTATTACTCCACAACTCAATCTTGCAATTCGAAACATTTTCACTACAACGCAAAGCTTCCGTTCTCCCCATTTAGTCCCACTAGCTCACCAGTCGAATTCTTCAACATCCTGAACTCGCCACCTTAACTCCCCGTCGCATATTCTTTGGAGGCAATTGACTCTGGATACTTACGAGTGTCCACTCGTAGTTTTCGCTTGGTAAGTGTCGCCCAACTCACCGTATCTGTTAACAAGTAGCTCCCAGCCAAGCTCATAAGTTTAAAACACTTAACTCAAGTCTGAGAAGAGAATGAAGGAATGGTGATGAAAAATGAGGGTGAGCTGTAAACCTGCTTGCGCTGATTCGAAACAATTCTATTACACGGAGAATAGCGAAAGACTAGCTATTTGGTAGACACAAATCTCTGATAGTTACAACGCAGGTAGGAGAAAGAAAGGACGAAAAGAGCCAACACGGGCTGGTACGCTCTTCGTTGCTTCGTTTACTTTGCCATACTTTTGGATTTTGTACCTATTATTAGCTGTTTGACTTGGAATTTTTACAAGTTTATGGCCATGTCCCTTACTCTATAGAAATGTTGCGGTTTATCAATCCCAGTTTAGTCAACAGGGCGTAACCCCTCTTAGTAAAAGTATTCGGATTGTTTTACAAATTGCTCATTAAACAAAGTAATGTCAGACTCCACATAAAATACAAAAAATGGCTGAGCGGATACGCTTTAGATGTTACATTGCTTGGCCGTTCGGGTACACAGACATCCTTCAACTCGCGTTATGGTGTAACTCTCCTGCACGGCACACGAGCGACGTTTACAGTTGGTCCTCGGCTTCCCCTTACTACCAACGCGTCCAGTGCAGAAAAACATAATTTTTGAAGCTTTCCTATGCCACGATTTACAAAATCTTTAGGCTGTTCTGACCAACAACATCAGACATTTTAGCACAGCAACCCTGTAGCCATGTGACTTACAAATGACCAAGCTCTGAAAATTTATCTGTGCCGATTTGTAGCTTATTTGGCAGTGCTTACTTCATCTCCCAATTTAGGCTTCCTTATATATCCCAAAGACACAAGAGAACTAAGTTGGAACACCAATAGTTTGCCTAAATACTACACTTAGCACAATTTACCCGCATTCGTGAACGTTGGAGGATCGCGGTTCCCTCCAGCCGAGTGACATCCTGCAGCCTGCTGGTGGTGACGGTGACTGACCGCGAGTTCCTGTGCTCTTCGGTCTTTATTGGCCAGCCAAACACAGTGTTGCTTACTCAGCATTTGCGGGGCCACCGAACTTAGCGGCGAACGAATATTAGGGTCGGGGGACACCACATACTTGTCACATCCCTTATCCCCAAGTTTGCTACTCCAACGCAACTACAAAACTGCGCCTGTTACACCGGCGAGTAACGGTCTGGTGGCCTCCGCCGTCTCGTTCTCCGCCTGAGCACAGGTGTTAGTGTAGGTGTGGCAGCGTCGGGTGCTGCATGTGCCATTCTCGCACCGTCGGAACGGACTACAGTGGTCGGCCTTAAGATAGCACGAGACTTCCGAGTGGTGCAACAGTGGCACGAGTGGCACCAACCCCTTGTGCTTCGCTGGTAGCGGCCGGTGTAGGTGACTCCCCTGCGTGCTGGCTTCCGGCGGTGGTTGCCAGGTGAGGCCTCACATGGTCAGTATGCCCGTGCACCTGTTCACATGCTACATGCGGACGAGCAGTGATGACGCACTGGCAGGAGAGACCCCATGTCCGGCGAACCAGACTAAACCAGGCCGGAAGTTCCTGGGGAAGACCTGAGTCCGAGACTCCGGCAACGAGCCAGGACGGAAACCTCAGTAAGCAGCAAGCTTCTGCTTCAGCTGCTTCCGGAGTGCTGTGGACCAGAGTTCCGGCTGTAACACGTCCAACGGTGTCTTCACCATCCGGCCCAACAGGAGCTCGCAGGGGTCACGCCTCGTGATGTCGTGGGGTGTGGTCCGGTACTGGAAGAGGAGCCGGGCAACATGCGTCAGGAAATCCCACGCCTTGCTCTTCTTGAGCTTGCCCTTCACAGTTTGTACCACCCGCTCGGCAGCACCATTTGAAGCAGGTTGGTACGGTGGAACCATCATCCCGCGGTTTCCGTTCTTCGTCAGGCAGGCCAGGTACTCCGTGCTGGCCCAAGCGGGTGCATTATCGGACACGATGACGTCCGGCAACCGCTGGGCTGCGAATGATTGCCGCAGCACTGCAATGGTTGCTCCTATCGATGGAGTGGTCACTGGTAGGACCTCCACCCACTTTGAGAAGGCGTCCGCCACCACTAGGAAGTACTGGCCCTTGAAGGGGCGCCCAAAGTGTACGTGCAGCCGGGACCAGGGTTTCTGCGAGAACCGTTAGGGGGTGATCTTCATATGACGTGAGGCTCGCTGGTTGTCCTGGCAGACTGGGCAGTTCTGCACCATGCGAACAATGTCCTGGTCCAGGCCAGGCCACCAATGGTGGGACCAGGCCACCACCTTGGTCTTCTCAGCGCCTGGATGACCAGCGTGCAGCAACTGCGGGACCCTCGACCACCGGCTCTGCGGAATCATCACCCTGCAACCCCAAAGCAGGCAGCACGGCTGCAGGCTCACCTCGGCGGCTTTGTGGTTGCAAGTACGCTCCATGAACTCCTACCCTCGGGAAACCGCCTCGACCACCTGTAACAGGACTGGGTCCCGGCTGGTCGCCTGCAACCCCGCCGATCTGGACATCACCTCCTGGTAAGCGCGGTCCAAAATGAACCCTTCGCAGGTTCAGGAACAGAAGCAGGCACCTCCGGCAGGGGCAGTCGGCTCAGGGCATCAGCCGGTGCCACGTCTTTTCCTGGACGGTAGACCAGCTGGTAGCCTCAACGCCCAGTGCACCACTCGAGGTGACTCCTGCACTGGAACCGCTTTTCAGGCCATAGCAGTCCAAGCAGCGGCTTGTGGTCCGTGGCTGCCTCGAACTTCTGGCCCCACAAGTACTGGTGAAAGCGCTCGACCGCGAACATGAGCGCCAGGCATTCCTTTCCCAGCTGGCTCTACCGCTGTTCTGCAGAATGAAGCCGACTGGATGCAAACAACACAGGGCGTTCCTGGCCATTCTTCTCGCGGTGGGCCAGGACGTCTCCCACGCTGTACGGCGACCCATCTACAGTCAGGACAAGAGGTTTTGCCGGATCGAAGTGCACCAGCGCCGGAGCCGTGGTGATAACCTTCTTGCTGTGGTGGAAGGCCACGTCCTGTTCGTTTTTCTAGGCCCACTGCTATTCGTCTCGAAGCAGAAGATGGAGCGGCTGTAGATGCGGCGACAGGTTCGGTAAGAAACTCCTATAGAAGTTGATGTGACCGAGGTAGCTATGCAGGTTCTTCTTGTTCTGGGGCTTCGACCCCTTGAGTACAGCATCAACTTTGGGCGGTGCTGGTGCCAGGCCGGCCTGGGAAATGATGTGCCCCAGGTACTCAACACTGCGGGCCAAGAAAATGCATTTTTTTAGCTTGAGCTTCAGCCCGACATCCTGCAATGGTACCTGGACGTTGTCCAGATTCTCCAGGTGGACCCCGTCGTCTGTACTGATCACCAGGGTGTCGTCCAAGTACACCGCCACGTGCCTCATGCCACTGAACAGGCTTTCCATCTCCCTCTGGAAACTGGCTGGTGCTGAGGCCGTGCCAAATGTTCAGCGCCTGTACGGGAAGAGCCCCACTGTTGTCGATATCCCTTTACGGCCCCGCCCACACAAACGTGTGGGTCAACGAATTCGTTTACTTAGTGGCGCCTGTTCCGGTTTCGGTTTCAGAGCCCTGGGTAGCCGCTGCGAACACTTCCGAGACTTTATTGGTTTCGGTAGTTCATTTATTTTGCCACCAGGGGGCGAGAAATCGCACATTAAAAATGGCGCCCCAGCAGGCACGATTACGCTAGCCGCCTTCAAGATGAAAACTGATATTTCTTCTTGCTATTCTCATATTTTATGAATAACAAGCATAAGACACTACTTGCAGGACTTGGAAAAACACGATCGGCTAAAAAATACACCCGTTCCTTTCGTGTGCGTTCCGTCATGACGCTTGAAAAATGAACCCACACATATGTGTGGGCTGGGCTTTCGTCGTTACGAAAATTTTGCTGGGCGGTATAGGCTGGCGGGCTCGTGCACTGCAGCGCTAGCGATAAATAATTTTTTCTTGCTTTCTTGGTGTCTCAATTATTCGCGGTTTTGTGCTGGCTCGTTGGTAATGTTTTCTGGCGCGTTAACCTTGAACTAGTTCCGTAATTACTTGTGATAATATTATTATTATAATTATTCATTACATTAATTAAAACATCATTGTTATTTATTTTCACAAAATCCTATTTACAATGCAAGTACTCCTGAAAACAATATGAAACTTATAAATAATACGTAAAAATGCAGTTTTTCTGCGCCTGATGCCGTTTTTATGGTATTCTTACTATGCGCGGATCATACGAATAGAAGCCGTGCTCACAAATATGTGTGCGTTTCTTTTCTGTATGAAATACTCTGAGCTTTCCATTTTAACTTGTCGAAGCTTCATTAGTAAGGGGTAAATACACAAAATTTAATTACTTGTGGCCATTTTTTCTAAAATATTTTTGTTGGGCAAGAAAGGGGACGATATGGGGACGTACTTCCGGGATGACTCCTGGAGCACCAGGTGCTGGTATGCTTCTCTGCGCTCGAGTTTCGAGAACGTTTGTCCCACGGACAACGCCGACCAGAGATCTTCTATCCGTGGCAGCGGGTACTTCTTCACGGTAGCGACGGCGTTCATGGTGATCTTGATGTCCCCGCAGATCTTGACACTTCCGCCTTGCTTGAGGACTGACAAGATGGGATCGGCCCACTCCGACGGCTTGACAGGCACCGGCATGTCCTCTCGCTGCAACCGTTTCGGCTCCTGGGTGACCCCATCCTTCAGTGTGAACAGCAGCGGCCGAAGTTGAAAAACCTAGGCGGGGCTCCTCCTGGGACATGCATGCCAGCCGCAGTTGCGGTGAATGTACGAACCCCGGGCTGGAACAGGGCCTTCAACTCAGTCAGGAGGCTCGCGACATTTTCCACCTTATTTACTGCATCCTGGTACTCCGGAAACCACACGCCCAACGCCTGCATCCAGTTCCGCCCCAGCAGCGTCCTTGACGACCCCTTTATTAAGTACAGGGGCAGGGTTGCCTCGCTGTCGCCTAGGCGTGCACTGACCTGGGCTTGACCCTCGACCTGGGCGAGCCGTCCGGAGTAGCTGCGCAGCATGACGCCCTACGCCTCGACGGACACTTTAGGGAAGGTGCGCTTGAAGTGTTTCCCGGGCATGAGCGACAATTAAAGCGGAGAGTCGGGCGAGTTGGTTGCTGCTGACTAATGAACTCATACTTCTAGCGAACTTTAGCACAGGACGAAGAACATGACCGACACATGACCGACACGCTGTCCTCTGTCCAGCTCCATGGAGATGGGTTGCCCGCAGACATCGACGGTCAGCATATACGTTGGCACAGACGACCGAACTTTGCTCGTATGACACATGTCGAAAATCGGCGGGTCGTCGGTCACGAGGTGGAGCCTAGCCGTGGAGGAACCCGCAGCTGCAGCTGCATGTGTGCGCGCCTACCCTTGTGCCTTCTTCCTTGGCCGTGGGCTTGCGCGGAACATGTTCTCGACCCAGGCTGCTGCTTCTGCCCGTTCTCCGTTCCCGCTCGGCACGCACGAGCAATGAGCCCAGTTCTCCCACACGTGAAGCACTCCACTGGCGCGAACTGGCACTGTGAGGGGGGGGGGGGTCACCAACCCAATGACTGCGCTTGCTACGCCGTGGCGCCATGTTGTTCACTGCCGCTTCCGTCGACGGTGAGCCGGCCGCACGTGCTGTCTCGCCTGCATCCTAGGCCGCAGCATACATCGCCCGCGCTGCCTTCACGGCGTCGTCCAGTGAGGGGTCGGGAAGCGCTGAGTCGCGTCTGCATTGCGGGGTCGTTGATGCCGCAGACGAAAGGGTCCAGGAGCAGCGCGTCGAGCTGGTCCCCGAAGGCGCAGCCAGTGGCTAACCATCGCAGCGCTTCGACGAACTGCCCGAGAGTCTCTCCTTCTCGGCGGCTCGATTGTTGAAGTGGAAGCGCTCCAATGTTGTGGACGGAGCCGGGCTGACTTGCGAGCGTAGCGTTGTGAGCAGCTCAGCCAGTGTGTTGCCATGCGGCTTTGCCGGCTTGCGGAGGTCGAACAGGATACCGAAGACGCGGGTCACTCAGCTGGCTAGAAATATGTCGTGCTGTGTTGCATCGGGTGTGTCGTTCGCCCGGAAAAACAGGCCGACTTATTCCTCGTTGACCGGCCAGGTGCACCCTCCGCCCTCGAACGGCTCGAGCCTCCCGTACAGCGGCGTGGTGGTAATGGCGGCAGGCGTGGGGGGCGGTGTCTCGGCGCTCTCCCTGGCTTCGGTCTGTGCGCGGGGTTCTTCCCTCGTCCCCAGTGTCGCGATTTGCCCTGCATTCGTGAACATGGAAGGACCGCGGTACCCTGCAGCCGAGTGACGACCCGCAGCCTGCTGGTGGTGACCGTGACTGACGGCGAGCGGCTGCGCTCGTCGGTGTTTATTGGCAAGCCGAACACAGTTTTGCTTACCGAGCCCGGCGGGACCACTGAACTTAGCGCCCAATGAAGATTAGGGTAAGCGGGCGCCACGTACTTCTCACAACACTGTACACTGTTTTTATTATTTGATGAACTGGTTGTTACGCCTGATTTTGCCTTACAAATTGTCGCGAGTTAAAAATGGCACTTTAAGAATTTAAACTATCCCAAAACTCATCAGTGACAAAAAGTATGCATCCACTTAATTTGCGTCAAGTGCACAACGGTGAACGTCCCATATGCACTGTTCGTGGCCAAGTTTGTTATGTAGATGACAGTTCGCCCCCCTTAACTTGCCGCTTACAAAATGCATAAAAAATCTTGCCTCTTAGTGATAGCGAAAGGTTATTGGCAAAGCTTCTTACAGGATCACAGACGCTCACCGCACCGCTGATCACTGGTTACACGGCATATTTGTGTGTACCTGCAGAAATAAATGGCAACAAAATCGACAGCTGGGCTGGTTGTTATCCGTCCATCCTAAACAGAGTTTAACAACACGACCACGAGGAAATCGCACAATAAAAATGGCACACTATAAATGGCACAATATTAGGCACAGTCAATATGCAGAGTCGCCCCGCAATTCCAGGTACCGTAGGCTAGGTAACCAACACAATACCTACAAGCGAACAACGGGTCTAGTTTTGAAAATAGGCACGGTCTATCAGCCGTAAAGACGATAATTCAAGCAGCAGAAACATAACCATCGCTTCCCCAAGCATCAGGAAACGCATCAGGAGAAATCCAGCCAGAGCGCTGGAAATAAACATTCCATGCCGGAACTACACGGATACGGGTAATAAATCCAGCAAAGTTCCTTTAGAAGCCTGCAGGGTAAAATATGCTCAGTCACCAAAGGAACGATATTGGAGAAGCGCTAGAGCGTGCGATACTTCATAAGAAAGCACGAAACTCAAATTTTGCAGCAAGAGAGATCGCCTTGGCTACGAAGTTTGTTTTTTCACTGTTTTGGAAAATGACTATGTATTTGTGGTGTTTGCCAAAGCGATAAATTAGACATTTCCTCTGTTTATGATGCTGTTTTGGTGTTTGCAAGGCAAGTACGCCTGTCTTTCGCATTGCGAAATCGATTATTTGTTTCTAGAATTATACGCACCAATGCACTACACCTGTACAGTGTTTGTTGCTCCTTTTTTCTCGTAGACCTTCTCGTACGCTTCACTTGTAAGTATCACGCGTATGGTTTTTTTTAAGGAAAATGCGCCTATATTTCTCGCATTTTCTCAAAACTATATTTTGTTCAAGCATTTCACGTTTCGTTTCATTGCACATGTACAGTGATGATTCTTCTTGTAGTAGACCTGTTTATTTCACGCGTATGGTCCGGAATATTTTGATGAAAGTGTGACGGCTGCTCCCATGTGTTCGGGGAGGGGGGAGGGGGCCTGCGGCCTTGTCAAGCTGGCATAACGCCACCTTTTTCTGCAGGTCTCCTGCATCATGCATCCTTGACGGCAAATAAAGTCATTGGTATTATTAATATTATTATTATTATTATTATTATTAATAAAAGCAGCGGGGCGGCAGCTTAGGCCACCAGCTTAAAAAAGCTCCACTGGCAATCAAACAACCCTTTTTCTATAGCACGTAACGTGGCACTGAAAGACTACACTGTTACCGGACACCGGTGGGCAACGCTTCACAGCGCCTTCATTCAAGAACAATCACGACGACGACGACGAAGTGCCTGGCGCTCACCTCTCGTGGAGCTCTATCATGGCCGCGATGTAAATAGTGTAAATAGATCGCTTCTCCCCATCGCATCGTTCGTCTCACCTTTCTATTGCCGCCACGTAATATTTTGGTGTAGTTTGCGGCTTCATCACCATTCTCGCCACCGTCTCCCATCGTGTCGGCCCGGTACGAAATCGTCCATGGAACGTCTGTCGTGCCGGTCCGCCCCAGCCCAATGCGACCAGAATTCGAACGCGTTCCCCACACCGTGACTCAAGCACAATAGGAGTCGATCAAGACCAGCCTTTACAGCCGAAACGAGACGAACCGCCATACCGTGTCCCCAGACCTCTCGTCCGACCTGGTTTGTGTTTCTATGGCGGCTTGTTTCTGCCTTTAAGACTTCGCCATTGAAGGGCCAGGCATCATCAAGGACGTCACCGTCATCGGTGATGGAGACACATCTTCACCGTATGCTTTCATGGAATTCCTCCTCCGCATCGCTCACCTGCATCGCAATCGTCACGTTGCCTCGGCCTGGACCGAGACAGTCGTCCTCGACCCGGGGGTGATTTTACAAGACTCCGGAGGGCAACGGCTCACAGCACCTTGATTCAAAAACGATGACGATGATGACGAAGTGCTTGGCACACGCTTTGTGCGAGCTCTGTCATGGACGCTATGTAAATAATGTAAATAGCTGACTTTACCCCATCGTACCATTCGCCTCAACTTTGTCCTGCCGCCAAGTAAGAATACGTATGCGAGGAAAGCGACAAACGAAAAAAAGGAAAAAAATTGCCATTGAATGTAACCAAATGCAGTTGCAATCCGTGGAATAAAATCTAAGCTGCCAAAGCAGCACCCGCTGCTGAACGAGTGAGCAATGCCTGAAGAGCGGGAAAAAGCAGAACAATGCATTTTGCGGAACGTCGTGCCGCAGTAGGGATAGTAGTGATTTCACTCTCCAAAACCGTGCCCTTAAAATCCAAACAACAGTCTGTGTTCACAAAATGGTCCTGCCATGTGAAGCCAGTGCGCAAACACTGTAAAAAAGCGGCACGCAAAACATTGAAAGCAATGAAGGGCGAACGTTTCTGAAATTGCAACAAAGCATACCATAAATTTGACTTTCCAACTGTGTTATATCGTCGAAAGTACAAGTCACAAGGACTGGACCAAGGCATATCGATGGATCACTAACTTTTAGCCGAATCGTAAACCTGTCCTCTTACTTATTGGCGCAGCCAACGATCCCTGAGAACATATCGAACTGTTTTTAAGCAGCAGACAGAATAATTCCGTATAATGAAGTGGTGACATCAGTGCTTAAAAAATTCATGTCACCTTATCCGCAATGGCGGCAGCGCCAAGTTGAAGTCGTCCAACCAATTTCTTTTCCTCATACAAGCCTTGCCTGTATTGTTCTTTGTATTAAGAGAATCACCGGCGCTACATGCCGACTGTCAGCTGCCCATGACATCCTTCAGAGCAGCAACGAGTTCCGATGGAATGTCAGCAAGCAGGATCTTCGCAGATTTCTGCTACATGCCAGGCAGTGCTACGCCGCAGACCGGCTCTGCACGTGCAAAGAGGCACCGTGTGTTTCTCCTTTGAAAGAAGATCTCCATCGATAACCTGGCATTGGGACGGGGGCATCACCAAGATGAAGTCGTCAAAACTATTTAATTCGCAATAAAGTCCTGCTTATATTGTTGGTCATATCAAAAGAATCACTCTGGCTTCATGCGGAATGCCAGATTTCCATTACCCACTCAGCGCAGCGCTGGATTCCGAACGAATGTTACCAAGGAGGATCTTAACAAATCATTTCTGCATGCCTGGTGGCGCTACTTTGTTGACGGGTGACTGCTCACGGAATTGTGCAGGAGCAGGCTACCGAGCAATAACCTGGCGCTGGGCCGGGAGGCTACGCCAAGATAAAGTCGCCCAAACAATCTCTCATACTTATAGCGGTCGTATTTTGTTTGCTGCTCATATTTTAACAAGGACTATCTTTAGGGATCCTTTCTGCACGCAGGCGGGGCTACAATGTCGACGGTTTGGTTGCTAAGCGCATCGGCAGAGGCAGCGTGTGATTGCAGTATAACAGATTTCCAGCCTTCACCTGGAAGCGCGCACAGCGGCAGCGACAACATAAACTCGCCCAACCCTTTCCCCTTCCTATAGGCGAGGAACAGCTATGAAAATGTTTAAGAAATAGAAGCTGTTGTGTTGTTGTGCTGCCGTGCCCAAGACATTGTGCGTTTTGTTTCATGGTGTCATTGTTTCATTCAGATTTCGTTTGCTGTTGAAAGGGAGTATAGGACCAGCAGAATCAGTCTGCTGAAATATTGGTAAATGTAGTATTTAAGGACATATTTGAAGATATTTGAGGTAAAAAGATATTTTAGGAAACAATAAGTGTCACACCCGTAAAGGATCCTGTTTCGCGAACAACCTTTTCTGTCCCTCCTTTTTTCGGGGGAGCCATACGCGACTAGAATGCGCTGTGCCCCATGGTGTGAACAAAGCGGACCGTTAAAAATTTGTACTTCCTGTTGTACGTTTACTTCCACTTGTTGTATTCTACTTGTTTGTACTTGTTCGCCTCTTAACTTTGTACTTGCCTTTGAACTTGTTGGCCGTTCAATGCGTCTAATGTCGCAACACCACATGTTTGCTTTCACGCTTTACTTCCAATAGTTTGAGAAACAAGGTTCATGGCGTCTGCGTACACTATAAATAAATAAATAAATACATAAATTTTTGTGCAATGAAGTCAGGCGTGCAAAGCAGTAGCGTGGTGTTTGCAGAAAAATTACAGAGTCACTCCCATGTAAGCAAATTCAGAGAGAGAAAAAAATCTTTATTTGAGCCTCATGGGGCTGGTATGGGTGGTGGGTGACCGGCGGTGGAAACCGGCCGGTGACCATTGCAGCTCGCTGGATGACCCTATCCTGGACCTCTCGGTCCGAGCTGCACAACGCCTTCGCCCAGTGTTCTCGTCTGTGAAAGGAGGGAATGGTTTTGGGGGTACTGTCACATGCAGTGGTCTTGGGTATCGAGGGACCCGCAGTCGATGCACAAAGGGGTGACGTACAAAGAAGGGTAGATAAGGTGAAGTCGATATCGAAAGGGGAGTTCGTGTGTTTGGATTAGTCGCCATAAGCGTTCCTCTTCATTGGAGAAGGTCGGAGCGGCTAGGGGTAGTTGGCGGCGGGAGAGGTGGTAGTGCGAGGTTATGTCGAAGGTAACAAGTCTGTCGCGGTCTAATAGGGCTCCTTGGAAGGGCTTAAGGCCTGGACCAGCTCGGACGATGAGCTCTCGAGCGGCCTCGTGTGCTGCCTCGTTCCCCCCCCACACCCGTATGGGCCAGCGGAGTCCATACAAGCTCGACTGGGGTGATGGGATAATTTTGAAGAAGGATTTTGAAGGCCAAATGCTAGATCATTCCTTTGGCGAAATTTTTAACTGCCTTTTTGGAATCGGATATTATGATAGAGGGGGGTGGCCTGAGGGTGAAGGCTAGGGCTACTGTCGTGCAGAGTAAGATAAGCAAGCGGAGGGGCGTCAGGGTCATTAATGACCGATACCGCATAAGCTTCACGGCTAGTGTATCTCGCAGCGTCAAGGTAGACAGTGGAGGGGGTGACTGGGTACCACTTGATTAACGTCCTCGCCCTGTGCTCCCTGCGTGCTCGATGGAACGTCGGGTGCGTATTGCGCAAGAACATTATTCGCCCAGAAGTAGCAGCCTCGGCCTTCCTCTGTCGCGTTATTCAGGGAGGAGGTTTTGTTTCATGGCGACCTGTTCGGCCGCGAGATCGCGTAAAACAGCTAACTGTCATATTGCATAAAAATGCTTAGATGTAAAGAATATTTATGGCATTTTTTGACGTCTACGACTGGGGACTTCCAACGTTTGGGCGGTGTAGCGGGGACTGCTACAGTGGTTTCATTGCGCAATTTCAAAAGACGCGACTATATTCCGAGCGGTTCTTGCGCGCACAATTTACATGGACAGGTAGTCATTATTACTACATTTGAAGTGCTACGCAAAGCCAATTTGTGAATGGCAAATAACCGCACTGCAACAAGTGTTTGTTATAGAGTGGCACAATAATGTGAACGACTGTATGTAAGAGCAATCTTGCAGGAGTTCTTCGAAGAAAGGCAACTCCCGAGTTGGAGCGGTGCTCCCCAAGGATTGAAACTCCCGCGTTCTAGGGCCCCTCAATTACAAACGTGAGTTGCGATGCAGGAAGAGTTTTATCTAACAATTACTGGCAGTCATACTTCCATGGACGCAGCTTTGTTATCTTGTAGTAGTGGTTTTACTCAACTAGGCCGCGTGAACTGTTCACGGTTATTTGTTCCAGAAAAACAAATTGCACATACCTCTGCGCTCTTTCATTAGCTTTGAAATCTAAGCATTTTCTTTCAGCCGACTTAGCATCGCCGCTGTGGTCTTCTACTTGGACTGGGCTCCCGCATACTTGTCTGCATATGTCTGCACTAAACGCACAGTCCGATGGCTCCCCCTTAACTAAGAAATTGGCATCGATAAACCATGTATTTTTTCACGTCCGATCTCTGTGCCCTCTTGCACAACAAACATATTTATGGTGAAAGTGTGCGAAGAGCTACCTTCCCAATCAGAAGGCTATCAGGACAGTGCATATAAAATGGCCCTGACGCACAGCCATGTCATTGTAATGTGACTTGGTCACCGGTCAGCTGCAGATTAGTGGTATAGCTAAAAGCATTGCAAAAATCCCGCTCTAGAAAAGAATTGAATTAAGCCGGAGAATAAAATTACAAATTTTTGAATTGGACCCCTAGAATTGCTTTTCGTAGTATTTCCTTCTGCCGACAAATAAGACGCGCTGCTGCCGCAAGGCCACGTGACGCTACCTGCTTTGGCCGTTGACCCTGAAGCAACGGCTTCGTGGCTATGCTTCATGACCATGAAGTTCATAAAGCAACATCATGCTTCGCTGCCTGCTTCGGCCAGTGAAACATCAACAAATTAGCTCAACAAGTTCTGTTAGGAAGGAGGCGCCCTCAGTGGCACTACGTCGCCACAGCAAAACCGCACGTGGTGCTTGGTTGACCTTGGCTGAGTTTTGATGCCAGAGGGATGCTACCAGGAGTTTCATGGCTTAGTACCTAGAGTACTTTTGTACTCTACCCGGAATCACTATTCCCTCATTAATGGGGCTCCTTAGTCAGAAACCATTTAGATCAGATTTCCAGCATTTGGAAACTTTATGCATATTGGCAAAAAAGCAGTTCCACGTCTGAACTTGTCTTCGATATAATAAAGATATCGAAAAACGGTTAGTCCTTTCCACGCTTGCCATTTTAAGCATGAAGCCATTCTGCGATCCTGAGGCATAAAAAAATATTCTCCCGAAATTTTAAGACTTCAGGCGCTGGATTATCGCAGGCATCAAAAGGGCTATTTGGTATTTTCCCTTCATTATGAGCGTGATTGCTAGAAATCTCCCTTTATTTTTCTGTGGGCGCCAAAGGCCATATGCATATATTTGCTTTTTTTCTTATGTTGATCGGTTGGATTTGTGCGTAACCGCTTTTCTGATGCAGCAGAAACGCGAAAAACGCCCGTGTGCACGAGATTTCGGCGCACGTTAAAGATCCCAAGGAGGCCAAATTTAATCCGGAGCCCTCCACTACAGCGCGCATCATCGCCTGCGTTGCGTAGGCGCGTTAAACCCCACATTCAATCAGATTTATGTGCAAAAAGCAATTCCATTTATCAATGGCTCAGGCCTGCAGTGAAGAATTCTTAAAACACTAAATATACTGAGAGATGTAGATTTGCTCTGTAATGGTTGGATGGACGTTTGTACAGTTTTCATTTTGCCGGGAAACATGCGTCTGCTTCGTTCACTTACATTTCGTTATCAGTGCCTGGCAATGCCCGGTTGTCCGGTACTTTAGGCGAAGTAGGGGTGTCTGCCTGTTTTGCGTGTGCCGCGCACACAATTCTGTTTTGATAGGCGAAGTGTGTTGCATTAAGGTCTCTATCTTAGCCTGCGCTTGCTTGTGAAAAATTCTGGCAATCTGAATCCATGTTTCCAGAAACAAAAGCACTCTACAGAATTGCTTGATGATGAAATGCCGTGTTGTTACTTTCGTTGATGTTCATCTGGGCACATTTCTTTGCTACAAAACTTCGTCATTGGTGTTTTGCTTTTGGTTGATTGAGCAGGACTAGTTTGGTCCAATAAATTCTAAATACTCAATGATTTGTTCAGTCTCTTATTGATTTTAAGTTGTAACCGGTGACACTAAACTGGCGATGCGGCACGCTGTAATAAAGGTCTCCGGAATATACGTGACGACCTAGGGACCCCTAAAGTACCCCAAATTCTCGAACACAGGAGCGTTTTTACTTTTCGCCGCCATCTGGAAAGCTGCCGCCGCAGCCGGAAATCGAACCAGCGTCTTTTGGCTGAGGAGCAAAACGCCATAGCCATTGAGCCACCCCGGCGGATTAAAATGTGCAGCCTTCTTTAACTAGTAATCAGTGAAAACAATTTTGAAATCTCTACTTTAATGAAACTTTACCACTAAATACGGCTTTTGTTTATTTAAAGAGGCTCTGAAAGCCGTTTCGACAACACTAAAAGAACCAGCGCATTCGCTACGTTGGGTGATCAACGGCATCTCTGCATGCAGCCGAAAGCTCGTTACTCGCATATCAAAGTTTGTAGCCTTTTTACCACACTCTCCAGCGTGTCTCTGCCGACCTCTATTTAAGCACATGCACGTTATCAAGTCAGGCGGAGAGAAGCGTCGTCTGCTCCGCATCAGCACGTTGAGGTGGCACCTCTGCCTAAAGTAGTCATGAGGACAAAATACAAGTTTGTTTTATTCGACATATTTCGTGTTTTATAGTACTGCTATCACTTGTCCGGCAGCAAATGTTGCCGTATTCACTGAGAAAAATTATCAGTTTAGATTAAAATTTTGATTCTCCCGTCAAATCGTGCGTTTTCTGGACGTCAGCTATGACGCTATTAGCGCACGTACACAAACGAACTCCCACTGCGTGATTCGGCTGCAGCGTTGCTTGCGTCAGTCTTCGCAGATGGCGTTATCATAGTCATGCATGGACCATTGCCTGCCATTGCTTTGCTTTTTGACCGTTTTTGCACCTGGCTTGTGCTCGTTTTTGCAGAAAGTAATCGTTTTGTGAAACATTGAATATCCTGGACAAATGGGGTCACCTGAGACAACGTCGCTTACGCCAATCGGCCAGTGCGTGTAAGACAACTCGGAAGTGGCGGCCTTCTGTGCAGCTAAAACAAGCATAGTGCGCGCAGTACCAACAACAATACGCATCGGTACTTCTATGTTTACGTTGGCTTTCGTAACTTCCATTGTTTGTCCCACCATACGTACCGGTATAAAAAAAATGTGCCTTAAATTTAAGCGCGAACAGCTCGTTAGGAAGCTTATAAGCTCGCTTAATTTGTGTTTGCTTTTGCCGGCTTCCGCCAATCGCAGAGCTGGCTTGTATGACATCATTGGGTATGTTGCGGGAAATGAGCTAGTGGGTCGCATGGCCGTTTCTTTTTTCCTATTTATGTAGCTTATTTGAGCGAAGAGTGTGTTCAAAGTGGTATCAGTATGATTCTTACCAGACAATCTTTCGAATTACTTAAACTTGTATTTTGTCTTCATGGCTCCTTTAATTAGCGCTTCCTGCTGCACACTTATACACTATTACGTCCGGCTGTATTTACTTTTTTAATGTACTACCACGCATTTTGGCATCACGCAATTACACTAATAATCTAATACCACGCATTTTGGTATCACGCGGTTACACTGGAAGGATTTATGGCATGGAAAGTTTGACAGATCCCCGCACGGGGCACCTTGAGTAATCTTGGTGACCGTATTGGCGACGACGCGGACCCTGAGCTCCCAAACATGAGGTGTATTCAACCGTGGCGATGTGTTTATGGGTGGAGGGTGAGAAATCACAAAAGGTGGCTGTCGGAGCCCAGGTCCAGCTCCGGCGGATGGGCTCCCTGTCAGTTTACCAGGAAGGGAGTTCTGGGACCTTTTCAGCTATCAGGGTAAGGCTGACGAAGAAAGTACCCCCGTCCCTCTGCTTCTTCCTATGCTATATGGTATTTTCTAACTCTCCCCCCCCAAACGTGATCGGTCCCTGAAAAGCGTCCGCACCAAAGTACCTTTCCCGCCATTGTCATCTTTACTTTTCCTGAACCGGACCATTACTCTGGATTTCTTTTCATCGAATCCCTCAGTACAGCCTACCCTCTTGCATCGCAGTCAGTCTTCTTCATCGCAAACCATCTTGAACCATAATAGAAAAAACATGTAAGGCCAAAAAGCAAAGGACTGATGAACTCCTCATCGAGGTAAATGACGAGCAGCAGTACACAAATTTTCTAGCTCAGAGTAGACTGGCTGATCTAGACATCAGGGTCACACACCATCGGAGTCTCAACAGCTGGCAGGGTGTAAAATCCGAGACATAGTTTTTTAACGAAACGGATGCGGATCTCCTTGCGGGCTTGAAGGATCACGGCGTCGATGCCATGAGACGTATCACCATCCGTAGAGACAAGGAGATTCCCACAAAGCACATCATGTTTACTTTTGACCGCGCCGTTCTTCCACAACATATAAATGCATGCTTTATCCAGCGCTTCATCCGTCCCTACATCCCGAACCCGCGGCACTGATTTACGTGCCAGCGGTTCGAGCACGTTACAAGCTCTTGCCGTGGCCGGACAACTTGTGCAAAATGCGCGGCACACGATCATCCGAGCGACAACTGCCCATCCGACACCCTCACTTGTGTGAACTGCGGGGGGCCGCATTCGGCGTACTCCCGCAAATGTGAAAAATTTCAACTGGTAAAAAAGATAACAAACATCGAGGTAACTGATGATATCTCGTTCCCACAGGCGCGAAACAGGTTCGCCTCTTCCCATCTGGGGAGGTACGCCGACGCAGCTCGCCGGGGGCGGAGCGTCGTCCGGTTTCTACAGAGACCCAGTTCAGCGAGTCTGACCTGGTGCCTCCCCCGTCCCCGCTGGGTTGCTTCAGGCAGCCCAACCCATCACCACGCCGCTCGCTGAGCCAGCAGTGGTTGTGGTGCCAACTGCGTCCGTCGGCACCGATGCCGCTCCCTCCGCTGCCTCCCCGTCCTCCAGTACGTTCGAGGGTGCCGAGGGGATGGACACCGGGGGCCCCTCATCGGCACCCACCGCCACCGCTCCACCTGTGCCACCTTCGGCGCCCTCGACGCCCTTGGCGGTGGCGTCTCAATCGAAGGGCCCACGAAGGGGGTCCAATTCCAAGGAGCCCGGCCCGTCGGGCACCCCTCTGACATATGACGATAAGATGGACATCGGGCCGTTCCAGGCTCCAAGGACTGGCCTCCGACGTTCAAGCCTACAGAAAGGCCCAAAAAGCCCAGTCCCAGAGTGACAGTCCAGAAAGACGACACATGAACACACAGACACACACACACACACACACACACACACACACACACACACACACTCCAGTCATTCCTAAATGTATACAATGGGAACAGACAACATCAATCAATGGAACTGCAAAGGCCTCCTTAAAAATCTTGACGAAGTGTATCAGATGCTGCATGCCAATCAGCCAAGTGTTATGTGACTCGGGGAAACCCACCTCAATTCCAAACAAACAAATTTCTTAAATAGGTACTTGGTATTTAGAAAGAACAGGGTTGGCTGCACACAATCTTCGGGTGGTGTGGCCATTGTCGCCTAGAAATCATTATCATGCCACCCTCTCTCTTTAAACACTGTCTTTGAGGCTGTAGCAATCCGTACGATAATATTTAATAGGTTGATAACGGTATGCTTCATTTACATCTCTCCTTATTTTGCTCTACTGAGATCCGATTTCGAGGCACTGGTTGACCAGCTACCCGAACCATACATCCTCACAGGCAACCTTAATGAGCAAAACTCCCTTTGGGGCTCCTCCAGAACGGATGCCCGAGGCCGCCTGATAGAGAAATTCCTAGCATTCTTGGTAGAATGCCATTTCAACAAAAAACAGCCTAGATACCATAACTTAGGACACAATACATACTCACATCTTGACTTGGCTATTGCTTCTGCAATGCTCTTTCGATGTCTTGAGTTGGGTGTGGTCACGGACTCATATTGTAGTGACCATTTCCCCACTTCACTAACGTATATAGGTAGAAGCCCAAGCAGTCCATCTTCCCACAACACGTCTAATGAATGAAAAGCAAAACTGGAGCACTTTCACAGAAACATCTAAACTACAACACACATCCATAATACACCTACACGTGGAGGAAGCCGCCCTACTCATCACGGCGCACATCCTCGACACCCGCCAAAAGTCCATTCCCGAGGCCTCCAGTGCGTCCCGCAACCCATGGAAGCCCTGGTAGAACGAGGACTGTAGGCGGGCGTGAGAGGCCCAGAGCAACAAGTGGGGTGTTCTTCGCCTCTGTAATGAGATAATTTCATTTCTTTTAAACGGGCAAAGGCTTATGGGAAGCGAGTGCATCGTGAGACGAAAAGGGAGAGTTGGCGCACCTTCCTCACTTCCATCAATTTATACACAGACACACACAAAATCTGGACACCAATACGAAAATTAAAGGAAAACAGACACAGAGCCTGCCCCTGGTCAGCACAACAGGGGACACACTCGGAGAACCGGCTAACACACTTGCACAACACTTCCAACACGTTTCCACATCTGCGCACTACGCAAACACTTTCCTGAAACATAAAAATGCTTGTGAAAAGGAGTCGCTACATAATATTAGGAGGTCAAAATCTGGTTACAATTCTCAATTTACACTCTATGAGTTGAGGGCTGCCCTGATCACATATAAACATTAAGCTCCAGACACAGATAAGATTACATACACCATGATACAACACCTACACCCAGACACTCTTGAAACACTCCCACACCTATACAACAACATATGGCTTTTGGGGCACATTAAAAAATCTTGGAGGGAGGCTGTTGTAGTGGCGTTCCTGAACGAGGGGAAGGACCCTTCCTCACCCGCCAGTTATCGACCCATCGCCCTGACAGGTTGCCTGTGCAAGACTCGTGTACTTCTTTGAGTACAATGGTCTTCTCGAGGGCTTCCAGGTAGGCTTCAGGGCGGGGCGATCTACCAACGATTAACTCGTTGCATTAGAGGCATATATAAACGATGCTTTCCTCTACAAGCAGTATTATGTGACGGTATTATTAGATCTGGAAAAAGTGTATGATACCGTGTGGCGGTACGGCATCCTCATCGACCTGAAGTCATTTGGCATGTCGGGTAACATGGTAAACACGCTTGCCAGCTACATGTCTGAAAGAACCTTTCGTGTAAGAGTTGGAAGTGCACTCCCTAGGGTTCGTGTGCAGGAAAATGGCGTGATACAAGGCGGAGTTTCGAGTTGCACTCTGTTTATTGTAAAAATGAATTCACCCACAAAAGCATTGCCACCATCAATTTCCTGCTCAATCTATGTAGTTGACGTACAATTATCCTTTAAAGGGGTCCTGAAATGCCTTCCGCCGATGCATGGATGTACATGTAACCAAATAAAGCAATGTACTAGCAATCTCCTCCTGCAAGAATTTTGTTAAAGCGATGAGTATTAGCTGAGAAATCGTAAATCAAAAACCGCGAATTATCGTCGCGCCGTATTTCCTCCTCCTTTCAACTGTTCGCTGTTGGCCTCCGCTCCCATGATGCTCCGCTCCTCAGCGGTGACGTACTTCCGCTATTGCGCTCCCACAGACTGCCGTCTGCTACGGGCCAGCTCTTTCGGCTTTTTCATCTCTGTAGACACCATGGACACAGGCTGGAAAAGCGAACGAATGACCTGGCCGCATGTGTGCGGCCTGGCCTCGCCCTTTCGCGGTGTACGTAGCTGTAGTTGGTATCGGCGGCGAACTCGCAGCCGCGTGGGGAGAATCGTGCGCTCGTTCCCTTTGGTGCACCGCGCACTGTTTATCCAAAAAGCGCGGTCTCAGATGTGGCCCCGCTGGTGCCGGGTGTTATTTTGCGGTGGTTGTAATTCCTACTACCGGCGGCAAGTGAAAAAAGACATTTTCAACCGACACAGAACCCGTGCACAAAACGCGCCGGATCGGATCGCTTTATCAGCGGCGATGAACGTGAAGGCGAAGAGCAAACCAACGCTGCACTCGATCAGCGAGAACCCGTGTTCTGACAGGCTGCACCCATGTGTTGCATTCAACAATGACGGGAAAGCGTTTGTTTGCACTTGTTTGGATAGTCGTAAAATGTCCAAACACTCCGGCACTCCGCTAGCAGATCAGCCGGCGAGACATTTCGGAAAACATTTGACAGATGGCGCCGTATGCATTAGTGTGTCGCTACGACAAACTGATGAGACGCTCTACTAAAACTCCCATCGCGGTGTCACGTAGCGGGACGCAAAAATTTAGCGTTTAGCGTATGCAAAGGCCACAAACGCTGTACTAAAACTCTATTAGCAGCAAAATAGCGTGCGTATGTGAAACCGCTTGCGTTTACAAAGCTGCACGCCGAGCGCGTACGTTTCAAACCTAGTGACATCGTTTAAATACACTGGCAAGCACAGTGTAACGTAGTCAGATATCAACCGTATGCTCAGGCGACAAGCAAGAGCTTGTTTTATGTGGGGCGGAGATTGCGCATAAAGGCCCGTTCGCACTTGCGACGAAAGAGAGTGAGAGCGGCAGGAATTTCCGTCGCTTTGTCGCGCGACGATCGTTTTTGTCGAATGGTCGGGACAAATTTTGGTTGCGCGACAGAATTCCCGTCGCTTTCGCTCGCTTTCGTCGCAAGCGGAAATGGAAAGTTCTGCCGCTGCCGTCTGCTACGCAGCTCGGAGGTAACCGCGCGATCTGCTCGGGCCGGATGAACGCGCACACTCCCGCACGGCAGCGCCCCAAGCGGCAGACGGCCGCGTACATCGCTCCCGGCGCCCGCCTGGAGCCCGCCCTCGGCACACTAGCCAGTAAATTTCAGGCACTATAGTGGAGGAAAGATTTTTTGCTTCCGATGAACCTAGTTCTTTGCCCCTGTGTTTTTAAATACGTGAAGTGGTTAGCACGTCGTCCTCACGCAGCTCTGTATCGTCGTAGCATGGCTGATTGTCCGAACGAAGCTTGCAGCTAAGCCGATGCAGCGACCGAAGCTGTGTGTGTGTGTGTGCATCGCCTCCTGTGTGTTGTGGACGCGTTCGCTTCGCGATGAAATGCGACATTGTACTTCTGCGGGTGGATAGTGCTCCCCATGGTCTGGATTATCTTTCTCGAACGACGTACCACTCAACCTCGCATGGGGTATGTGCAGTGTGCCTGGCTAAAAGCCTTCTCGCTTGCGCGCCAGAGTTGTGACTTGCTGCTCGTCCCCGCAAACCGGGTGTGAGGTGAGTGCCGAATTTACGACGGGCAGGAGGAGGCAACTCATCGTCTGTCAATCGCGGTTCAGACTTGCAACGCATGTTGTAACGTTGCGTTCGTTCGAAACGCATCTCTGGATTGGTTTGAAGTTGAATAAAATGTACGCGTCAAACCCGGGCATTCGGCTCGGGGCGTTCTCTGCGATTGCACCAAAGAAGTGCTACGGGACTTTCTTTATGCTACGTACTCACGTAAGATAAAATCCACGTCGTGTTATGGCCGTGTTGCATTCAATACAAACGGTTAAGCGTTTGTTTACTCTTGTTTCGTTTGTCGTAAAATGTCAAAGCACTCCGGCACTCCGCTGGCAGATCAGCCGGCGAGCCGACGCTGAGCAGACGACTCATCTCTTTGCCGGAAGTGCGTGAAAAGCCGCCCAATAGCAGGATGTCTAGCTCATGACGAACATCTGGGAATCGATGATGTAGACATGTGAAGATGGCGGCGTCCAAAAACACGAAGGAAAGGGTGAGAAAAAAGCGACAAACTTTGCAACAAAAGTGTGAGCTTTCCGCTGCGCGTAAAAGAGTAATACTTGGCACAGGTGACGTTGGCGACCCAATCTAGCGATTGCGCTAGTTCATTTAGTGTGCTCAAAATGCCTTTCAGGGCCCCTTTAAATCTTGTAACCTGTCTATCTGCGAGCGCCAACTCCATCTTGGTGTTAACAAGCTAGCTGTCTGAGCAGATAGCAATGGTTCTAAATTTAATCCAGTAAAGTGTACTTGTGTTTTGCTTTCGAAGAGGCGTAGCATTCTGATGGAACAAGACATAAAATTCAATGGTGTCTCCATTCCAGTAAGAAAAGAACACAAGTTTTTAGGTGTAGTTCTTGATGAAAAGCTGATTCATTCCACATATAAAACAACCTAAACATAAATGCTTAAAGGCTATTACTATACTCAACGTTCTTGACCACACTTCATATGGTGCTGACAAACTTCATTCACGTTAACAACGTGAGGGTTCGAGCTAGTTAGTACTCTGTAGTGAAAATTTAAAGCGCAACAACTTTAGACACAAGACGAATGACACAGGGACAAGCGCTTGTCCCTGTGTCATTCGTCTTGTGTTGAAATTTGTTGCGCTTTAAATTTTCACTTCTGTTACGTATTTTTACTAGGCTGATAGGTTCACAATTAGACTATGGAAGTGTTGTTTATGGGTCACCAAGTAAAACATTCCTCAAAGTGCTCGACCCAGTGCTTCATCCGGAGCTTCGCCTGGCATGTGGCGCCTTCCGCACTAGCCCGTCGAAAGCCTCTGAATGGAGTGTAATAAACGCAGCCTACAAAATCAGCCAACGTACACAGATCTCCTTTATGCTTTTAAAATTTCATCCATGCGCACCATCCTTTTAATTCAGTTTTTATGATACATCTATGACTGAACTCCTGCTAAATCAACCATCGTTCTCTGCACTCTTTTCGTACAAAGTTAGAGAGGAAGCGTCATAGCTTGCTGTCTCCTTTTCAGATACCACCCAAACTTCTGTAACAGATTTTATAGCACCATGGCATCTCCGCCCTGTGTCATGCGACACATCTTTCAGACATGTAAATAAAAACCGAGCTCCGAGATGTGCAACTCTATAGCACTTCTTGTATTTGCAGCAGAGATATCAGTGTTCTGAATTTTATACGGACGCCTCTAAAACTGCCACCTCTGCGTCCTGCGCTGCGCATAGACCCGGCCTTAATTTCACTAAAACTCTGAATAGTAATACTAGTATCTTTACGGCACAGGCTTACGGTGTACTTCTTGTTGTCAATCATATACTTCAAAGCCACATCCCACAATCCATTATCTATACCGATTCCCTTAGTGTTGTGCGGGCATTGTCGTCAACAAAGTCTTCAAAAAATCACGTTGTAAATCTGATCGTCAAGGGTATTACGTCTGTGTATGTCCGCAAATTTTAACTGGTCTTTTGCGCCGTCCCTGGCCACTGTGGTATAGCCCGGAACGAAGCCGCGGATCCAATGGCTGCTGCTGCTACACTCTTGAATACAGTAGACATAACCACAATATCGTACACCAAGGCGAAGCCACACATCAGACAACAACTCCGCAAAACATGGCAAACACACTGGAGTGAACAAACAGACAAGTTACACGTGATAGAACCACACTTGGGTCCATACACCACCGACACAAGCAACAGATACACAGAAGTCGCCTTGGATAGATTACAGATAGGGCACACACATGCAACGCACTCGAACATGCTCACTGGATCTCCAATACCTCTGTGCAGCAGATGTGGAGAGGCCCTGTCCGTGATCCACATATTCATACAATGCAAGGGACTACAAACAACACGACACTCACACTTCGCACAACTATACAGACAACACATTCCACTACATCCATCGCACTTTTTAGGGGACGACCACATAATTACTCATAAGCGTACTTTTAAGTTTCTTAGCGATATTCAGTTTTTACACCTCCTCACTTACCATGCATGTTGACACCCTGGCCCTTTACACCAGTCATCTACAGTGCCTTTTATGTCATTTCACATATATTTTTAGCTAAATTTTTTGCGTTTCCTATCACTTTGTTCTGATAAAATAACTTTTCATTCATGCTCTTTGCACTTATTCGGCCTTGCTCCATAAAACTCCCAACGATCATAATCATCATCAGTTTGACAGATGCACAGCATGCTGCTTTGACGTAGTGTACTTGTATCATTCTCTGCCACAGCCCCCATTGTTGAAGTTCGTTAAAGAGCGCATACCGGATTGTCATGATGGGATGAAAGTTTAAAATGAATGTTGTATGTGTCTAGAGGCGTTTATAGCGTTTTGAGTTTCTACTTGCAATCGACATGCATAATGTGGGAGCAAAAGTGCTGCTACAAAACCAGACCGTCTGCATCGGTTCCAGGGTAGCATCGGTACTTAGCTACATATTTCTAGGGAATGTAGACGTTAGATTGGTAGAAACGCTCGCCAGTAAGGTAATTCGTATTGCCAGATATGTAGACTACAACTTGGTGGTCATGCCCCAGAGTGAAGGTCCACCAAACGTTGAGAGAATCCTCAGGGTATTCAGAAACAATGTATGGGGTAATGTTCACCAGCGAGGTTCCCGTAGAAGGGGGAATGCATATTGTATACCTAGAGATAAACTATGGAGAGAAACATACCTGTTAGAAATACAACTGTATATCACAAAACCCGTTTCCAATTGATGCCACTAGGTTCTCAAAAATAGTGAAGAGAGGAATCGCCAAGTCAAACCTGGGATCTTCGGTAAAAACGTCGTGCCAACACGTTGCGGAGGAGAAAAGGAGGAATGAACTTTTATTAAACAGCAAGGTGCTGGTGTCAGGGGACCCGCCCGGTGAGAGGAGTCCTCGGTCCAGGACCCCTCGAAGTCTACCGGCCTTCTTCGCTCTCTCCACCAACGTTTGCTGGTCGGAGAGGTAAGAACGGGTCAGCATCTCCACCCACTGCTGAAAGGAGAGATTGGGGTTTGGTGTCAGTTCCGGCGTGTGGGAGCACTCCCAAACAATGTGGTATAGGGTGCCTCTCTGTGGGCAGCACTTGCAGTTGGCAGCGTATTGTGTCGGGTACATGGCGTTAAGTATGGTGTTGTGTGGATAAATGTTTGTTTGGTGTCTTCGTGTCGTGGTTGCGTCTTCTTTGGCTAGTCCGTGGTCCGGCGCTGGATATATGGACGAGCCTGTCTGTAGTGCGGCAATATTTCTGCTTATGGGTGAAGAGGAATAGAAATTGGATGGGAATCTTTGTGTTGGTGTGGTTCCCTCTCGGAGACGGCCCGGTGTGAATGTTCTCGAGCTGCGGCGTGAGCCGCTTCGTTTCCTTCGAAGGCGGTGTGTCAGGGCGACCATACGATTTCAATGCTTGGCAATTGGGGGGGTCGTTGCAGTATGTGCAGACGGGGTTTTGAAATTCTTTCATTTAAGTAGTTGCGGCACGCCGTCTGTGAGTCGGTGATGATCGTGATGTACTCTTTCCAGTGGTGGCTGTGACGTAAATTGCAACTTCTTCTGCTATCTCCTTTGACTTTGTTAGCACGGTCGCGGCCCATAGCTCTTTCCCTGCTGCGTCGATTACACTGATTGCGTGAGCCGGCTGGTCCTGATAGGGCATTGCGTCAGTGTATCTGGTGGTCGGCCCGCGTTGAAACCGTTTGCGGATGTATCTGATACGAGCCTGCCCTCTTGCTCTGTTGTATTCGGGGTGCATATTACGGGAGGGGGGCGTGAATGACTGCACAAAGAAACGGGCGTTCATTCTATGCACGCACAAGATGGCACACAAGCTGCAGAAAACTGAATCCCAATATGGCGTAAAAACGACACTCTCAGCCAGAAATAAAATACGCAGAATGCGGTCACAAACGAGGGAACAACCGATACAACTGCACCGTTTAGCAGACGCACGCCCTTTTACCGTGCAGAACCTGGGTTGTCTCTCGAATACCCCAGTCTTGTGGGAAAGTGTACGTGGTTCAGAAGGGCCGCTGCCTTTCTCGAGGACCATTAAAATGGATCGAGCACTCGAGGACCATTAAAATGGAACATCTGCAAACCTCTCTACCTATTGTAAAGCGTGTAGGCAGCATATAAAGCCACTTTTCGATAGCACCGATGTGCTTTTCGAACACAAAAATAAGACAAGAGAGCTTGTAGAAGCATTCTACGTTAACCGCTATACAGACAAATGCGTCAGTTAAACGTTGGTCACGCTCCACGAAACATAATCTTATGTATTTAGCTCCACGCTCGAGTGATTTGCCGGCTTGTATGCGCAACGCAACTTTCACGTGTTTATTTCTCGCAGAACTTTCCTTGCGCGCCATGCTTTGTTGTCACTGCGCATGTGCATGTGCAAGTTTTCGATATAAATTCTTTCGGCTTTCTCATCAACCTACAGTCGAGGGTGAGCGCTTGTGTTGTGCACCTTCCTTTCTTTAATCCGGTCTGCTTGCGTTCGGCTTTATCGTAAGACATGCTTTACCATTTCGCCCACCTTTCAGTTTTACTTGAGCAGTGCATCAATCAGTGCCACCATTTCAACTTTTTGGTATGACGCAATTGTGAAAGATAAAGTTGTCTCCCTCGTACGCCATCTGTTATGCGGGTACTTCTTTAAAGACTCTAGTCTTTTTTATGCCCCTTAAACACAAAAGTTTTTTTTTGTCTGTCTCCCTTTCTGTTTGCAAGTCGATTTAGCCTCAAGGCTAAAAACCCGGCGGAAAAGGCTCGAACGAGAAGTGTATATAGGCAACGCTAATTCAAACCAATATATATGATAGCAATGCCTAAATATAACCCCATTTTTTGTGATAAAAGAACATTTCACGTATATTTGAAGCAGAGTATAAGTTCTTCACCAAAAGTACGAACATCTCCCATTTCGAACACACGTCGTATATTTTTTTTTTTGCAATAGCGAATGAAAAACTACGCTATAAAAATGTGCTGAAAAGGTGCAGATAATATCGAAGGACACTATAAAAACTTGTCGGCTCGTTGTTTTGTACACAACAAAAATAAAAGATGAAATATTTGCGCAGCTTGCAGTAGTGGTGCAAGGCTGGAGAAACAGCAGAGGTGGCGCCCCTCTCCGTTTGTCCGAGACCCGGCTGCTGCATTTGCGAACTTGACACTGAATGTTCTCCATGAGTGGCAGGGCGAATCGTTTTGTCCGCAGGATTTCCTATCTTTCCCATGGTGGACCACGTTAGCACACTCTTCAACCCGTGGCAACTGGTTTCGCTAACTCAGCGTGTGTTCTCCTCATTTCGGCCCGAACCCACGTAAACTGTCGAGTAGAAACATACGCAAGCGATCACGCCACGAATGCTGGGCAGAGTGTTCTCCGAAATCGAGCTGGTCGAAGCCGGACGCCCCTGACTAGGCAGACGCCCATGTGCGCTCAGTAGATTTTTTTGCATTTTTTGTGAGCTCCTCACGTGCTGCAATCGCACGTGTAAGCCTGGACCACGCCGGGTGCTCCTCACGATGCGAACGCTCACGCGCGCTCGGCTGGGCGCTCTACGGCATAACCCTAACGTTCAGCAGCGCTGTTGTTAAAACGTGTGCAGTAAAGAAATTGGGACCAAACTCACCAAAAGCGGGAAAATTGAACTCATAAAACCTCCATCGCACTTAGGGAGAACGAGACACACGAAGACTGCAGGAGATGCGAGAGAAATGAAAGAGCTGCAGGTGTGTAGTTAGTTCCGGAGACTCCACTCTTTTGACGACAGTTGGCAACAGATATAAAGCAATATCTGCAGCGTACTGCAAACAATATAGCGTTTAGTATTTAGACTCCCGGTAAATGTACAAGAAATGAGGTCTTTACATTGGTTCTTTCGAGTGCTGAGATGAGGTTTAAGGGAGAACTGGTAATTTCAGTACTGCGAATTTCGCCAACGACGACCCGAGAGTTTTACGGAGTTGAAATATTTTTGAGCAGCTTTGCTAACAGTGTATCAACTACTCACGGAGAGAGTTCAGCCGCAATGAATTTCCAAGAGCCTATTTTGAAACGTTTTGTGTCAATAGACTGAGTGGAAAGCGCGTTTAGCGAAGCAATGATTGTTGGTCAGCGCACTGTGCAAGCGGGAACATTCAAGCGGGAACATTGTGATACTGTCGCCTACCCTGAGACGGAACTCTCCGAACGGATGCGGCGAATGTCAGACCACTTTGAGCTATTAAAAGTACTACAACCGTCATAGCTGAGCACAGCATTGAACTTGGCATATCTCTCCGGTTCCTCTTCCTGCAGTGACGAGGTACCGGTGCCCTAACCTCTCCAACTACGATACTTCCGAACAAGCTGTATCTGAAAGAAGTCTCCCCCTTCGTTGTGCATAACCCGGCAAGTGGCATTTGAAAATTACGGCAAAGTGAACGTATACCTGAAATAAAATTGGGGTGTTTGAACCTGTTATAAAGTTAAGAATACTACCGTCACTTCGTCGCAAACTTTGCTGACATTGCAGAACCACTCCTTCGCTCGACGAAACAGAGCACCCCGTTTTTCTGGGAAGACACCCAACAAGAAGCATTCTTTAGCTGCAACAGCGCATGCAAATCGCGCCTTTGTTCGCGCGTTTTGACGAACACAACAAAACAGAAATGCACAGATAAGCCAGTAGTGCAGACTTGGGTGCCGTCCTAGCCAAAAGAAAAGCGGCTACGAAAACTTATACCTTATGCCAGCGGCAGTCTGCCCAAAAAAAAACAACTACTCAATCTCTAAAAAAGAGTGCCTTCCTATGATATACGCAATTCTCCGAGTGCGTGAAAGGGTGACCATATAAAGTGGGGTCAGAACATCACGCGCTGTGTTATCTCGCCCGTTTGAACGACCCCTCTGGCCACTTCGAGTAATGTTGCCAGCGCCTCCCAGAATTCGACGTTTCCCTCGTTTACAAATCGGGAAGAAAAACTCTGACGCCGACTGCCTGCCATGCGCCCCTGTCGATACGCCGAAAGAGTACTCTGACGAAGACACCTAGCTTCTCGTCCTGTTCACTAAAAGTGACCCCAGCGGGAATGCAGCATGCCGACCCAGATTTGCGCGTCATAATCAAGTACATCCAAGGACGCATCGTTGCCGTTCCAAGGGTTTTTAAGCTCGACATCGCTGCATTCTGCCGGAAAAATACCGTGCTAGTAAAACATAACTTCTGCCCTAAAGGAGAACGAAGCACCTTATAGGGATTCACTCCAGCCTCCGTAGCGAAATCTTGGAAGCACGCCACGTCTAAACATCATCAGGGCACCTTGGTACCACAATTTTTTTGCGAGAGTTTACCGTATGGCGTAACAGTTATATGTACAACATCACATTTGTTTCACGCAGAAACGTGCATGCCGAGAAAGATCATGAGAAGATGCTACGGGTGCCACCTTACATGTCACGTAACCCATTACGTCCTGAGCTAACGGGACAGCCAACGGCTGTCCTAGCGCATTGCCAAACCATAGCTGCCTTTCCGGCAGAACGCAATGGACCTTCTAGACCCATTCCCTATACCATGGACCGAGAACAAGTGTACTTTGAAATCATGGGATACATCACGCACTACGCCGACAGCAACGCTACTATAAATAGCTTCAGTTGTCAACCCCGCCATCTCGCCCATACTGCCGGTGTCTCCATTCCCTTGCCAGCCTCTAGATAGTGGCGCCGCTCCATCCAGCACCACACCACACGCCCCATCGCAGCTCGTCGAAGCCTGAATCCCGTGCGGGCGGCCTGCTTGCGGTTGTTTCACGCATACTTTCACGTGTGCTGCTCTTCTCCGCTGGCGTATTTTACTTCAAGACTGAATCTCCGCCACTGTTTCTGAAATATAGCATGCAAACACACGCTGATCCCTCAAAAATATTTGATGATACCTACGTTACGTTCGTGAAAGTGCCAAAAGCACAGGGCAAAGTGTTTCAGCTTCAGTTATTTTATGCATCATGGTTTGCAGACTGCTAGGAAGTGCCCGTGCGAAAAAGCACATGGGTCCCCTCTCCGGCTGTTCTCCTATTCCCGCCGCTACTGATCGGGGCTAATGCACCCATGAGAAATCGTGGGAGAATTCTACTTCCTGCATTTTATATACAGAGCTTATAAGGCCAGCATTCTACGTAAACAAACGAATCGGTGTATTTCTATGGCGCGCGTAAGTTGCCGCTGAGCAGCGCAGAAGCCTGAATGTTTTCTGGCGCGCGGCTCGTACTACGTGTCGAGGCCACGTCCTGCTGATGACGGAGGTCGCGGCTAATGGCTACGATGGGGCGCTTCTCGCTAACGTGGAAGTGGCCGCTACCGGGCTCCTTCCGTAGCGTGCAGCCCGGAAACGTGGAAACAAGAAAACAAGCAGATGGCGAGATAAACCACGCACGTGATCCGCCGTCAAGGTTAACAACAGTCCCAATGAAAAGTGATCTACTATATTAAAGCGGCTCTGGTCACTCGTGTGGCAGCTTCCGGTCACAGTCCGAATCGTCGTCATGGCGGCTTCCGGAGTGTACTATCACCTGCATTGGCCTGGGCTGGGAGTGGAGTGGAGGACGAGTTTGAGTAGAAGGCGGCTGGTCCCATCTCATGCTGTCTCAGGTATCTACGTCTATGCAGATGACGTGACAGGTAGAAAAGGCGATCGCAGTTAAGTGCAGGGTTCCACAACATCAGTGTATTGATGTAGACACATAACGCCGAAGCTGTTGAAGTTGATGTGGAGAGACTGGAATCGGGAGATGCGTCAGTGATGCGTTACGTCAAATGAGAGGTGACGCCAGTGATGACCGCTGCGTTCGCGCCATGCTGAAGTCGAAAGCAGGTTGCGATTAGCTTTCAAACCCCGACAGATCCAGTGTATGCGCATCGAACGCTGGCCTATTTGGAGCAGGCGGCTAACGTGTAATTCTTCTTGCCGTTCCAGCGCAGAAGATCGCTTTCGTGGTCGGCGCTGCGACATCGGCGGCTACGTTCAAGCTCGATGGTTTAATGGACTACTAGCCGGAGTGGCTTGAAATGCCGTGGGGGTTCGTTTTGGACACATTGACATTGTACCTGGTTCTTGGGACGTGTGTGACTCGTGTCTCGCAAACTCTGCGTCCACTTAGCCATGGTGGTCACCTTACGCTGCACCTGAGATTCGACTGGCTGGGGTTTGTCGCGTGGTCCAGAAGGTTTTCGGCAACAGCGCCCTTCCTAACAGTGTTCTAGCATCGGAAAGTGGGACGCGGCTATGGCACATCCTCGGAGGTTGGACTTTCCTCGTGGTCGGTTACCAGCAACGTAGTGCGCGTCTTGTGCATGCGTCTCAGCGACAGCATTGGAGGCGGAGTGGACGTGGCAGCCACGTCAGAGATGGTCACGATGAGTCGTGAAGCACCGTCTTTGGCTGACGCCTCCAGCGGTGTCAACGAAAATGGCATAGTAGTTGCCGAAATTGCACCTGGGTCCATGGGAGCTGCTTCAATGAAAGCTGGTAGAACCGGTTTGAACACGGAAGTGTTTTATGCCTGGGTGCAGCCAGATCTTACTCATCTCGTATCCGTCAAGAAGGTGTCGTGGACAGAAAAACTGCCATTGACGCTGCGGCCCCCGTATTAGAGCTGATGCTCTCTCGAGCCCTCTCGCCGCAACGGGAGGTACGTGGCGCTCTGCCGAAAGCTCCATGTGCAGAGACGTTAGCAGCTCTACGAACGCGCCTTATGTCCTTCCCTATGACTCATTCAGATAGTGGTGCAGTCTAGGAGAGGCGAAGCGATGTAGCGCATCAAGACGCTAATGAGCGCCGACAGTTGGCGTCTTGGTGCGAGCGTTTTCGTGTACGGGAATCGCGCGAATTGAGGAACCCTCTGCTGTGGCGTTGTTCCCATGACCTGTGTGTTTCAACCTGCTGTTTCTGAGCATATCATTTTTGGTGTTGTCCATGAATAAACTGGTTATTTTAACTCGAAAGTGTTTTATGCGCGGGTACACAAGATCTCACCGGCGTCATTACCGTCACGGAAATGACGTCGCCAGAAATATTTCGGAGCGGCTCCGCCCGGATTCGAGCAACAAACTCTTTCGCCGCAACAGGACCCACTCAGCGCTGTGCCAATGAGGCTATAATTTTAATCGCAAGTATATTTACGAACGCGGCCTATATCATTCCCACTACATTATTCTGAAAATAGATGCTGCTGCTTCTAGGAGAGGCGAACCGAAATAGTTCATCATGACGCTAATGAGCGCCGACAGTTGGCGCCTCGATGCCAGCGTCTTGGTGTACTCTGGACGCGGGTGAATTGAGGCCCCCTCCGCCTCCTGCAGCTTTCGGTTTCGGTTTAGTTTTGTTCGCACGGTTTTCAAGCGGCAGTGTTTTCAGTCGGATTTACGCAATGTTCCGGGGCGTTGAATGAAGTGTCTAAAGTTGATGCGTTTAACGGTACCACGCCGACGTAACATAAATAGCAGTGTGCAAGTTCATATGGATGCACAATAAACGGTTAAAAGCTCCTGTGAAGGCACATTTAACTTTTTATTTTTACCGATTCCTATGAAAGAGACATCAACCACATTTTTTGAGGGGCCAGCTCGGTGCTTGAGCGCAGCGACGAGGCAGCGCAGGTACAGTGGCTAACAGACTGCTGAACCGTACACACTAAACTTTTTTACACCCTTTTAGCCAAAAAGAGTCTAGCAAAAATAGTAAAAGGGTGCTGGGAGGCCTTTACACTCTTTTTCCACTTATCCTGCACCCTTTTCCTAGCGCTACACCCTTTTTGTGTGAAAAAAGGGTGTTGATCAACTTCAACACCCTTGGTTTTTCTTAGGGTGTTGAAAGGGTGTGGAAGAGGTGTTCAGCTGTTCATTGAATAAGGCCGTGCTTGGACGCAAATAGCACTGTAAAGAAGAAGACATCCCCTCGTATACTCCTCTACTCGCAAGAAATTTGCCTACGTAAGAAAAGAATAACTGCTCGTATCCAATGATCGCTCGTTTCCATATGCGGTGCACCTCATGCCCCAAGTTTAGCTTTGGCACGTGAAACACAAACTTAAACCTTCAAAATTAAAAAAAGACTATAGTCGTGCGGCGAAAAGGGCGACTGCAACACGCTTGGGTTTCTGTATAGGTTGTTGAAACGGTGTGAAATAGGTGTTCAGTTGCAAAAAAAGAACAGCAGAGCTGCTAGTCGACCTGGTTTCTTCCGGTGTTGGTAAGATTTGTTATGTTTGCTAAGCTTTGCAATGTTCTTGCTAAGCTAGGATGACCGCTGAGGGGTGAGGCCAAGTTTAACCAAATTTTACAAGGCTGTTCCAGTGTCCACCCTCCCCCCACCCCCACTGCCAAGGGATCCAAGGGGAAAACAAGCTAGGTCGGCCCCCAGCTATGCTTTTTCTCCATCCTTGCACCACTATTGAAAGCTGCGCCAATTTTTTTTTTTTGCCTTTTAGAATCCAAACAAGACAAGTACATTTGAAATGGTACAGTAGGAGGTGCGCATACGCATACGCCCCCGGTGCTCACACTCTAACAAGCTCGAAAGCCGACTTCACTGTTATAATACCCTATCTGCGGTGGTGCGCCCTTTACAGGTGCTACAGTTCTTTGTAGTTTTTTCTAACGCCACCGAAACTAGCTCAAGCTTAAAGAGCTTCACTGGTAATAAATTGTGCCAATTCATATTGCTTTAAACATCGTGAGGTACAAAACCCTCCCCGTTTGTAAAAAATGTTCAGTCAACGCGTGTAAACAGGTACAAAATGCCTCCAAATTTGGAGGTCTCTTCACCTTTTTTCTTCTCTGGCGCTCTTTCCTTACGCTCTTTATCTTACACATTTTACTTTGCGCCCTTTTTCGTAGATGCGAACACCCTAATTTGTAGGTTTACACCCTTATAGGAAAAAGGGTGTTGAAATATTTAACACCCTTTTTTAAGGGTGTAAAGGTGGCAGGAAAGATTTGTTTGGTATTGAATAAAATTCTATAAGTTATAGAACACAAAACCTACATCGTGATTAAAACATTTTTGCGAATCCGCGCATAACTTGTATTTTCTCATAGTAAAATCCATACTTCCAAAATTAGCGCTAAAATATTTGTTTTTTGCGACAAGCCCACCGTCTCGATCGGGGGGCTTTCCTCTGCTGGATATGAAAGCAAGAGCAGCACATGTATTACTAATTAAGTATGCACTCCCTGCACCGCTTGCATCCCATTGGTTTTCTTGCTTAAGTCATTTGTGTTCCAACCGTAACTTGTGCGTATTGACTGTTTGTGTTGAATGCTGCGCGCTCCGCCGATTCACATTGCCACTGCGCATGCCGGATGCTCAAAAAGCCTTTTTTTAGGGTGTTGAGCATCCTCAACACTCTTATTTAAGGGTGTTGATCCCAACATCCTTTTTTCATCCGCACACCCTTTTTTGCCAAAACACCTTTTAAGGATGTGAGCCATGGGACAAGATTTTTACTCCCTTTTCGGCCAAGAAGGGTGCAAAAACGTGTAGTGTGTAGGGTGCAGTCGTTCATTTTTGTGGCCTCTGAGGTGTCGTCCACAGGGTTTAGCGTTGCCGTACTAGTCCAGGTGTGGTCAAGGGGTGGTACCGTTCAAGCCAGCATGTCCGTGCGAGGCAGGAAAACCTTCACGTGGGTGGTACAATGCCGGGCGGACGGTGGGGGTGATTTTAGGCACGACTATAGCGTGCAACCAGGACTGCGTGGACTTCGTCGTAGGGCAGACTCTAGGCTACGGCAAGGTGGAGGTTACACTATATGGTAGGAGCTGGTTCAGCGAGTAACGATCCTTCTGCGCTGTAGCGCCGCAAGTGTCAAAAAAGAACTCGATCTCACAAAGCCCTTCGTCGGCGTTCTTGTGGTTGCACTGAGGGCGGGAGGAAGGCCACTGTATTTATTGGAGCGTTGGGAGCACTTCGAGGCAAGTGAGTGAGTGCAGATAGCTTGGAGTGGCAGAAGATCAGCGGATGACGTTCAGCAAAACAGGGTGGTGCACCAACGCTTCGCTGTCACGTCGGAAACACGTTAGGTAGCGAGGGATGCTTCAAGCCGGGCAGTGAGGTTCTTATTTCATCATCCGTTACGGCGTACGAGGAAGCAGTGGCAGGGGGCGATGCAGCATCCTTGCGGCGGAAGTACTCGTGCCGAGGCGCGCTATTCCGTAGGCCTGCAGCATGTAGCAGGGCCGCTCACGGTGTTACAGGAGCTACCAGCGTAGGTCACGCGGAAGCAGGGCACTGGGGATGGGGTTGCGCTCAGTCTGTGATTCGATGCCTCGAAAGACGAAGTGCGCTCCTATTTTGAGGAACCAGGCTTGTGGGTAGCGCCGCTCCAAGTTTGGGAAGAGCGGCAGTGGGAGGCAAAGCGGGGCTCCATGCTGCCGAAATTCGTTCCACACTCTTAGGCAAAAAGGACTAAAAGTTCGTCCTTTCGGGGACTAACGGCCTCTGCCACAATCATTAGTCCCTTTGGGGACTAACTGCGAGGGGACGAACGGTTAGTCCCCCACCCGGATGGTCCGTTCCGATACTCCCCAAGGACGAACCGCGTAGAGTGCAGAAAAAAGAAAAAAACTTCGGCACCAGCAGGGATCGAACCCCTGACGCCGGGAATTATACACAAGTAAACCGACGCGCTATCCGCTGGACCACGCCGCCGGGTGGTAGCCACAGCAGATAATATTCACGTGTACAGAGTGTAGTTCTGTGCATAACGCAACAGATCCATTGCAACTGGTGCCCGAATTTCTATCTGTGCAAGCGAACGTGACCGCGTTTTGCGCCTTGCGCTTAGCGCTTTGCTAGGTTTAGGGACTATTGCTCAGTTCGATTCGAAGTAGAGCCTCACAACCATAGTTTTTCTCGTAAATAACAATCAACTCGTCGTCGCCTAGTTGAGATAGGTAGCTGGGCGATCGGACGACTCATTTGTTTCCGCACAAATTAGCGCAAGCTAAGTGCTTTCTTAGTGTTCGATACATATGTTAAGTGCTCTATTTAACGTATGTGAAAGGTGTCGTCTGTGTGAGTGTCAGAATAAGGAAACATGCCATATTTTCCTGCATCGGCGAAAGCGAATTCGGTGTTGCTTAGCCTGAATTCTTCAAATTTGCGTCGCTAGACGATTGCGACTTGGAAATGCAAGCGGGTTTTCCAGCAGTTGCAGCATTGTCATAGCTTTGGTGCCCAAGGCAATTATGTACCGAGTGTAAAAGATAACTTCGAGACGCTTACCTGTAGCGAGCATTTTTGTTTTGCAGTTGTCATCAGCAACGTTTTTTCTTGTCTGTTAAACATATACATATTCAATAGGCTCAGGAATCCACTTATGCTATTGTCACTAATTTTTGCGTTACTGTTAAGGCGCTTGAAAGCTTTCATCGGCCGTTATTACCTCGCACGAATCGTATACGCAGCACAGCGTATCAACAAAACCTCGCCCAGAAGCGTATGGCAATCGCGCTTTGCCGCTCCTTGCCATTGCCCGCCGCTCTACTAACCCTAGGCGATTTTCTTATAACTAACATCAATATTTTCTCCGGTGGCACCATCTAAAGCACCCAGTGACTGCAATGGCTTGTGTTTTGGAGCTATAAAACTGTTCGCAGACATATACGCGAAAGGGCAACGACGACGCCATTAGGGGATTAACGACGCAGCAAAGAGACTAACTGCATGCGTTTCGTCTTCCCGTTACTCCTTATAGATCGGCGGGGACGAACAGTTAGTCCGCATTTATGCACACGGCACGTACTCTGCCGCAGATACTCCCATTGAAGATGAACGGTCGCCCGCGAAGACTAACGGCTGTATTTTAGTCCCGATTTTAGTCCTTTTTGCCTAAGAGTGCACCAATTGGTGCCGCGGCTGTGTGGTTCTTCGGCTGACCCTACATTTATTTGCAAATGCGATTCGGTGGCAACCGGAACCCGTGAACTGAGAAGTGCCCGTAGGTTGCGGCCGAGCAGTGCAGAGGCCTGAGTGTTCTCTTCTCTGGCGCTCCTTGTCGAGTCCAGGCGCAGCTGACGACAGAAGCAGCGGCTAATACTAACGGTGGGGCGCTTTCCTTTCGCGAGGAGGTGGCTGCTACGCATATTCACGTGGTCCCCACCAATGGCGCATGCCGTAAATGCGTGATTTCGACCGATAGCATATATGCCTCTTCAATTAAATATGCACAACTTTCAAGAGCTAAAATGACTTGGAGTGCTTAGACCCTAAACCATACGTATCATCACTTGGATATGCACTTTGAGCAGACCAGTTAATACGCACTATTTTCGAGATCAATAGTCAAAATACAACTCATCTATGTATTCTTCGAAATCACCGCCACCCACTCTTGGAAAAAAAGTTGTTCTTACCTGTCCCCTACACACCGCATCAGTTCCATGTCGTGCGCTAAAAAATGTTGGGACAGGTAACAAACAGCTAGGGAAAACACACCAATGATTCACAAAAACAGCAGCCAAACTGTCGTGATTTACCAAATGTTTTATTTAAGGAAATAAGGAATACAATAGCATGGCCCACATACATAGAGATCACAAGCCCGAGCCTTACCCGGTACCGTAACTAGTCCGAGCAGCGCTATTCCGTTTCGCCTACTTTCCAACGGGGGCGTGGCCTTCGGGGCCTCTGGCGTATCTGACGTCGAAGCCCCGCAGCCGTCACATCCGCTAAACACTTTTTAGTGGAAGTAGCAGCAACGAAGCTGTCCCAAATACATTTTATAATTCGCCGCCTGTAGGGCTTCTAAACTGCTCATCGGGAGTATATGCGCTTTTGCGATGATCTTGTTTAGTATAACCGTATTAATGTGTCAGCATTCTTTGGCAAGTCTGCCCTTAATGAAAAAAAATGCAATACCTAATACATGCTAAGTAAACACATAATCGGACAAATTAACATGCGTACTAATGATGGCCTAGTACCTTCAGACTGGATAAGAATAAATAAATTACACCCATCTCCCCGAGAGAACCATGAGTAGGATGCGGAGTGTCATGGGCGTTCCGTTTGCGTTTCCGTGATGTTGGTTAGCCAAATTTGGTGGAAATGTAGTGAACCCCGTAGTGCTCGTAAATCCTACTCATGGTTCCCTTTGGGGAGATTTGGGGATTTGGGGAGATGGGTGTAATTTTCCTTATTACATGCGTATATACGCGAGTGAGACGAGATTGAAGCGGTATCTAAAGGTCTGTTAGTGTTCGCGCTGATGCTCTCACTTAATTCCATCAGCACACTCACTCACGGGGCTGTTGCTTCCATCCTACTTCATTTGAAGAATCACGGAGTCAAGCGCAAGCACAACCGGAGTCAAGCGAAGCAGGCGCCCAATCCCCAGGCCAATCCCTAGGGGCATCCTGCCAAAATCATCATCAGAAGTGCTGCGGACGGGGCCACAGCAACGTACACGCCCTCCTCTTCGCAGCTTTGTTGTTGTTGTTGTTGCGCCAGGTATGGCACATACCCAATCAGGGGATCGGCCAATCAACAGAGGATGGTTAAAATGAATGGAATTCTTATCTAGACCGGTCTAGAATAATTTAGAATATCTAGAATATCTAGAATAATTTAAACCGGTTTGAAAAATTTTTGAGAAAAAAGGAAAAAGAAAAAAAAATCCTGAAAAATCAAAGCGAGGTTGACCAATCGCAATCATAAAGAGAATCGTTTTGAATTTTCAATGTAGCGCAGGAGGGCAGAACATACATCCCGGCGGCAGAACCCCGTTTCGGATGCCCCGAAACGGGGTTCTGCCGCCGGGATGTATGTTCTGCCCTCCTGCGCTATTGTCTTCTTCTCCTTCTTCGTCTTCAGCGGTTCCCCTATGGGAAGATGACGACGGTGGCGCATGCGCAGGTGGTGTGCGGACACCGGAGTAGTAGTAGTACTAGTAGTAAACTTATTTGGTGCAAAGGGGTGAGGAAAAAGGGGGAGAGATCAAGGTTGGGATCCAAATTCCAGGACCCCAGAAGCTATTTGGCCATCCCTGGCCCTGCTAAGCAGCGCAAGCTGCTGTGCAGGGTCCGAGCTGGACAGGGCTTTCTCCCAGGACTCTAATGAGGTTTCGCGGCTATTTTGTCCCAAGTAATTGGGCAATTCCAGACTGTATGGAATAAATCGGCCTTCTGGTGACATTGCTTAAAGTCCTCATTATACTTTTCTGGGAACATAAGTGATAGTCCGGACTTATGTAAGTAGGTGTTCGTCTGTATTTTTCTGAGATTTCTCGCTTCTTCAGCAGTTAGACTGGGGTGTGGCGTAGGCATTGATCTTCGGTGAAGCCTATAGGATGTTAATTTTTCTGTGCTTTGACAGTAAGCAGGGAGGGCGTACGAATGTTCCGGGTCTCTGCGGTGTATGGTAATCCTCGCAAGAGAATCGGCCGCCTCGTTACCCTCTAGCCCCTGATGGGCGGGAGTCCAGACAAGTGTGTGGTTCTGTTTTAGAATTTTTGGGAGAAGTCTTTCAGCATTCCTTGGAACGATGCCGCAGATGAAGTTCCTAATGGCTCTGGTCGAGTCAGTGATAATTATTGAGTCCTTATTCTAGAATTTAGCCCATCTGATTGCTAGTATGACGGCAGCAGTTTCTGCTTCTGGAATATTTAGTTGTTTGGTAATGATGAAACCAGCATCTTCCCATGTTCATTGGTAGCTACGGCTGATGCATTGCCTTGCTTGTTTACGGCCGCATCGGTGTAGATTGCGTTTGGATTGTCCTGATATGTTTTTCGGATGTAGCGAGTTCTTGCCAATCTTCTGCCCATATTGTGAGTAGGGTCCATTTTCTTGGGAATTGGAGAGGTCTTGATACAGTGTCTGTGAGCGGGTGTTAAATCGACCATCCTAATAATGAAGGCTGCATGAACCTCCTGTCCAGATCTTCTGAGAATTTTATTGCCCGTTCTGGTTTTCAGGAGGCACTCTTTCTGGGCATCTAAAAGCGTAGTCTTGATTTCTCTGAAGGTGTTGTGTACGCCGAGCTTCAGGAATTTTAAATTGGATGTGTAAATTGGTAGGCTTAGAGCGGTCTTGTGAGCTGTTCTTATTATTGCATCGGCCCTTTCCTCTTGTTTGTGATCCATCCGGTGGAAGGGGAGGCTATATGCAATGCGGCTAATTATGAGGGCTTGAACAAGGCGGAGGGTGTCCTCCTCTCTTATGCCCTTCCTTGCTCTTGTAATCCTACTTACTACTCTGGCCAGCTGTTGAGCCATCTTGCCAAGCTTGCTGAGAGTATTTGTGGCTTTATTGTCTTCCTGAATGACCATGCCTATTATTCTTATTGCGGGGCAGAAAGGGGTGTTCTGTCCATCCAGTATAATGCTGCCTGGAGGGATGTTCTTTCTCGTCGATCTTAGCCTGATGGGTTCAGATTTTTCAGGGGCGCATTTCAAGCCATTTTTTATGATCGGATCTTGGAGGTCGTTGATAACATCCTGTAGCAGATCTAATTTAGATTGTAATGTTCCGCTTTTCGTCCAGATAGTAATGTCGTCGGCATATATGACTTTTCCAATTTCTTCACGTTCTTCCAGTTTCTTAGCAATTTTGATCATTGTTAAGTTGAACAGAAGAGTCGAGATAATTGATCCCTGGGGCGTGCCTCTGTTTGGTGCCTTAAAGGGGTCGGATCGAGTGTTGCCTGTGCCGATTGTTGCTGTTCTGTCTGATAGGAAGTTTCTAATGTAATTGCATGTTTTTTCCCCGCACTGTGTCTCCTCGGCGGCCTTAAGGATAGACTCGTGCGATACATTGTCGAAGGCGCTTTTGAGGTCCAGTGCGAGGATGATTTGATCTTGGTCGTTATCGTTGTCTATGATATCGTGTTTTAACTGTAGAAAGGCGTCCTGGGTGGACAGTCCTTGCCTGAAACCGATCATGCAGTCCGGAAAAAGTTGGTGTTCTTCTATGTACTTTTGAAGTCTTGTCGTAATTATTCTTTCGTAGAATTTGCCGACACATGAGGTAAGAGAGATTGGTCTTAGATTTTTTTATTTCAAGGGGTTTCCCCGGCTTGGGTATAGTTGTTATCGTGGAGTGTTTCCATTGAGGGGGTAGTCGATCTTCGAGCCACAAATCGTTTATGTATTTGGCCAGTGCCTCCATCTGAGCATCGTTTAAGTTTCTCAGCATATTGTTTGTATTCCATCTGCACCGGGGGCGCTTTCTTATTGCTGGGCAATATAGCCTGCTGTAGCTCTTCCTTCGAGATTTCTCTATCAAGTAAGTCATTGGGGCTACCTTGATAGTTCCTGCGTACCAGTGGGATGTTTCGATCCAGGTCAAATCGCTCTTTAATAGCCAAAATCAAGTCGTTGTTAGTACCTTTGAAGTTGTGAGCCACTTTGTTGAGTTGGTGACTCGTCTCTCTCCTTCTTGTTTCGGGGTTCAACATGCCCTTGATAATAGCCCATGTTTTGGAGGTGTTCAGGGTGCCTTTAAGCGATTCGCAAAAATCATTGCAGTTTTGATTTGCGAGCTTGCTGGCATGATCTCTGGCCCATTTGTCTAAGTTTCTGATACGAAGCTGGAGCTTCTTATTGTGTCTTTTTTTCTTCCATCGTTTGTACAGTTTCCGTTTCTTGTCCCACAAACTGATCAGGTAGCTGTCAACGCACAATTATTCTTTCTCCTGTCCGTACTCTTTGGTGAGCACCGCCGAGGCCACGGGACATACCCCCGAGCATAAGATTGTCTTCTTCTCCATCTTCGTCTTCAGCGGTTCTCCTATGGGAAGATGACGACGGTGGCGCATGCGCAGGTGGTGTGCGGACGCCGGACCACCGCTGACGCCGCGGGACATACCTCCGAGCATAAGACGCCCCGCATCTAAAGACATGTTGTAATGCACTAAATGGGTATTTAAAAAGGCTTTGGAAC
>NW_027526385.1:120454553-120543493 GCF_048455015.1 Haemaphysalis longicornis | reverse complement strand
AAGAGGCCCCGGGATTGAATATCCAATCTCACATGACAGCAAACTAATCCCGTACGAAAAAACTCAGCGCCCCCCCACCCCACCCCACCGTCATCGTTATACGATCATCGTCGTCTGAAATCCAAATCCAATCTCAATCAAGGAACTCGAAGGAAATGCTGAGCGACCAAAATTTGATGATGGCACAATCCGATAGACGTAGGCTTTGTAACACAAGGCTCCCGTGTTACTCATGATTAAAAACAGCGCAAAAAAAACTTGGACAGGAAAGACCACTGGACTAAGCGCTTTGGTTTGTTTTGTTTTGCGCTATTTCCCGTCATGAACGTATACCAAGAAGCCCAGCTCGCAGTTCTTCTTAGTCCCATGTCACATTCCAACCATGTGAAGCGCTTTTTTTTTTCATCATCACTGTAATATATGGCCTCCCGTTTTGTATAATTGGCTTACCTGCAGTCCGTTTTGGTTACCTTAGCCGCTATCAAAGAAAACAAGAAAGCTTCTTTTAACATTGGAGCAGTGGGTGGCCATTGAATTATAACAGGAAGCGGGCCATGGTTGCAGTCGACGCCGGGGAGCAACGGCTTCCTGCTCTTCCTGCCGGCTATAGCGCAGCACATTCTACCAATTATTAATAGAGGAAGAGAGAGGAGTAGGCAGGGAATTGTACGGACATGTTCAAACTATAAATGGCTGTTAGTGTTGGAGAGTTTGGGGGAGACATCGAACTCGGGTTGGATCGTGGTACATCTGGGTTTGCGGGGATAAATTGGTCACAGTTGGCACAGGACCGAGGTAATTGGAGAATAATGGGAGAGGCCTCTGCCCTGCAGTGGGCGTAGATAGGCTGGTGGTGGTGATGATGATGATGATGATGGTATGGTGATGATGATGATGATGATGATGTCTGGGTTTTCAGGCGGCACCGTAGGTGGGCGTCGGTGGTTGTTATGGAAGGGGTGGGGTACGATAAAGTCGTCGAGAGTTCTGGTAGTTGGCTGCGGTGTCGGAGTATAGGGGGTTGAGGTTAAGTACATTGGATGCCCATGGGCAGTTGACCTCCGGTGGGAATGTCCGCTAAGTGAGGTCGCAGGCGGTGGCACGTGCCAGCGCGTTCCCAGGAAGAGATATGTGGCCAGGAATATACCCTATAGGGATAGTTCGGAGGGCCTCCGGCGTGCTAAGATGTTGGACCCAATAAAAGTGATGCCTGGCGCGGCATTGCGGCGGAACGCAAATTTTGAGTCGGTCAGTATTGGGATGTCTGATGAAGCTGCACCGGGGGTGGCCAAGGCGATGACGGTCTCCTCTGCGGTATCAATAGATAACATTGGTGTTGTCCCAGAAGCTGGAATGGCGTTGGTTTAGTAGACTACTGTGACGGCATGGAAATTATATGTGCCGTATGGGGACGCCTCAGTGTAGCACGTATCGAAGTTGGCGCCATGTTGGCGCCATGTTGGCGCCATACTACTTGAGGAGTAGGCGCGCTTGACGTTTGCGGCAACCCGCGTGGCAGACGGGGTGCATGTATTTTGGTATTTCGAGGACATGACTCGGGCCGGTGCCAAGAGTCTGCAGAAGGCTGCGGTAATTAAAGCAATGGGGTGGAGTGGCACAAGTGTGGCGTCGTCAAATCCCAGTCGTTATGTTAACTCCTTTTGTTCTTAAGAGAAAAACCTCTGCAGGTAGATTGCCTTGTGTGAGAAGCTGGGCGTAGAACGCTACAGCAAGCGGACATCCAGATATTTGTGGGGATTAGCCAGACTCTCATTTTATTTTTTGTTTAGGCATGAAGCTACATCGGCGATTTACCCTGCAGGAGGCACTTCTCCGCCTAAAAAGCATTGTTCAAGTATCTCGGGCACAATCTGGCTCGCAACAGCTGCAGCGTTGCTTCTTTTTTAGCCTTGATGGCATCCGCGCTTGAAGGTAACGAGAACGAGAATGATAGATCAATAATGCAGCAGTTTTTAGTCCTGCAAGCCAGTTCTCGCTTGTCGAATGCAAGAACTACTCTCATACATGTCAGAAGTTGAAGAAATCCTAATAAAAATTAGGAAGCAAAGGATATTTTGCGTGAACTCATTCTTGTATTATCATCACGTTTGCCTTCTAGAGTAGAATGTATAACTGCAGATGTCATGGAGCGACCTTTCTGCATTTATAAAGGTTGAAAAAGCATTTTCTGCTTATCTTTCACGAGAACTGAATTTCCAGGTCAGAATAACATTCAGCCGGGGATACAGCTGGGTCGTACGTTCAGAGGCGCTCAAAAAAACCACGAAGCCCGATTGAACTGCTCTCGTTAAACACACAAGGCAACGCCACCGGATGCATGTGCTGAACTAACTCGCTTTCCAGGTGCGCTGAAACAGCTGTTGCTCGCTGTTGTGCCTTCACGTATCCTAAACCGCTAGCCTGTCTCCAGCTCCAAGGCGACGAACTGCGCCCTCGTCGCATTGTTGTAATGCCCGGCTCTTGTATACGTAACACAAAACCTGTGCCGAGGCCTATGTACAAAAGCGGATTTATCCAGGTGAAGCACAAGAAATTACGACGAGCCAAAAATCAACGGGGTGTCTGAAATTAACATGACGCTGAAACACACATTTAGAACATAAATAAACAAATAAACAATAACAATAAATGCGAGTTATCACACACATACAAACCAAAACTGGGAGCACGTGAAACCCTTTTTTCGCTACAGACAAAAATAAACAAAATGATCCACACACGTGAACAACTCGCGCCACCTGCTGGTCGCTTCAACATCATTGTGCACGTTCTGTTGTCTTCTTTCTACAAGTTGTACTCGAAACTGTGTTGATGCCATATTATTTTGCTTGCCGTAGCAGTCTCAAAGAATCAAAAGCTGTTATTTTGTAGTTTTGTATGCACTATAGGTAAAGCGATTTTACTTGTTTTTAAACACTTTCAGATTGACAAGACAAAATTTCTTCCCCGCACGAGGCACCTTGAGTATTCATGGTGACGGTGAGCAGCAACACCGCGGACCCCGAGCTCCCAACATAAGCCGTGTCCAACCGTGGTGAGATGTTTAAAGGTGAAGGGTAGAAGCCGTAAACGGTGGCCGTCGGAGCCTTGGTCAAGCTCCGGCCGATGGGCTCCCTGCCTGTCTACCAGGCAGGGAGCTCCGGGACCTCTTTGACTACCAGGGTAAGGTCAAAGGAGAAAGTACCCCCGTCTCCCTGCTTTTCAATGTATCATATGACATTTTCCAAACCCCCCCCCCCCCCCAGACGTGATCGGCCCCCGAAAAGGGGCCGCACCGAAGTTTCATTTCCACCTCTGTCATTAATGTCCTTTCAACAAACATGAATAACTATTCTCGTTTTCTTGTGATCGAGTCAGCTGACCCAACGAGACCCGTCGCTTCACTGTCGGTATTCCTTGTCTCGAAATTTCTGCAAAGCACATTAGGTGAAAAGTATGAAGCCAAAAAGCTCAGGACAGGAGAAATCCTTGTCGAACTCAACAATGAAAAACAATCCCGCACACTTCTTGCCCGAACTCGCATCCATGATCTCGACATCAAGATCACGCCCCACCGGAGCCTGAACAGCTCCCAGGGTGTGATTTCAGAGTCGGATCTCCTTACAGAAACAGATTCCGACCTTCTTGAAGGGTTAAAGGACCAGGGCGTCACAGCTGTGCGCCGCATCACGATGCGCAGGGACGATAAGATAATCCCCACCAAACACATTATCCTGACCTTCGACCGTTCGACACTCCCGCAATATATAAATGCAGGCTACATCCGATGCTCTATTCGCCCGTACATACCGAACCCGTGCCGCTGCTTTAGGTGCCAGCGGTTCGGGCACAGCACAACCCCTTGCCGCGGCAAAACAACCTGTGCGAAATGTGCAGCGCAGGACCACCCCACTGACAATTGCAATTCTGACAACCTCACATGTGCAAACTGCAGGGGCCCTCATGCGGCCTACTCCATAAAGTGTGAGAAATTCCAAGTGGAAAAGAAAATAATCCATCTAAAAGTGACAGAAAACATCACCTTCCCCGAGGCGCGAAAGAGGTTCGCCTCTTTTCCCCTGGGGAGGTACGCCGACGCAGCTCGCCGGGGGGCGGAGCGGCGTCTGGTTTCGAAAGGGGACCCAGTACCGCGAGTCGGACTTGGTCCCACCCCCGCCCCCCCCCCCCCCCCCTGGGTTGCCTCTGGCAGCCCAGCCCGCCTCCACACCGCTCGCTGAGCCAGCAGCGGTTGTGGTGGCAACCTCTTCCGTCGGGACCGGTGCCGCTCCCGTCCGTGCCTCCCCATCGTCCAGTGCGTTGGAGGGTGCCATGGACACCACGGGCCCCGGACCGGCTCCCACCGCCACCGCACCGCCCGTGCCACTTCTGGTCCCCCCGACACCAGCGGCGGTAGCGGGTCAAACGAAGGGCCCCCGAAGGGGGGCTAAGTCCGGGGGGCCCGGTTCGACGGGCACACCCAGGACATCGGACGACGAGATGGACGTCGTGCCGTTCTTGCCTGCAACGCAGCGCAAGGAGCGGCCTCCGTCGTCCAAGCCTACAGATAGGTCGCCCAAAAAGCCCAATCCAACAGTCACAGCCCCGAAAGACGACACATAAACATACACACTCCAGTAGCTCTCACACTAAATAATGGGAAAAGAAAATATTGTTCAATGGAACAGCAGAGGCCTTATGAATAATCTTGACGACGTGTATGAGATTCTGCATACCAATCAGCCAAGTGTAATGTGTGTTCAGGAAACAGATTTGAATTCTAAACACACAAATTTCTTGAATAGTTACCTGGTATACAGGAAAGACAGAGATGGCTGCACACACTCTTCTGGCGGTGTGGCCATAATCGTCCGGAATTCCTTAGCATGCCACCCAGTCACTCTGAACACTATCCTTGAGGCTGTAGCAATACACTTTATAATATTTAATAGGTTGATAACGGTATGCTCCATATACATTCCTCCTGATGTTTCACTTTTAAGCTCTGACTTCGAGGCGCTGGTTGACCAGCTGCCCGAACCATACATCCTGACAGGCGACCTTAATGCTCACAACACTCTTTGGGGCTCTTCTCGCACGGATGCCCGAGGTCGCCTTATAGAGAAATTCCTTACATCTTCAGGAGCATGCCTTTTCAACAATAAACAGCCTACATATCATAACATAGGACACAACACATACTCATGTCTTGACTTGGCTATTGGCTCCGCAGTTCTCTTTCCTCTTCTCGAGTGGGGTGTGGGAACTGACCCATACGGTAGTGACCACTTCCCCACCTCACTTACATACATAGGTAAAGGCCCATGCAGTCCATCTTCCCATAATAGGTTCAATGAAGCACGAGCTAACTGGAATACGTTTACAGAGACATCCAAACTACACCACACATCCATAGGACACCTACACGTAGATGAAGCCGCACAACCCCTCACGGCGCATATCCTCGACGCCGCCAAAAGGTCCATTCCCCACGCCTCTGGTGCCCCGCGCAACCAGCGGAGGCCGTGGTGGAATGAGGACTGTAGGCGGGCGCGAGAGGCCCAGAACAAGGCGTGGTACCCCTCCGTCGGTACCCCACGTCGGGAAACCTCCTCTTATTCAAACGGGCCAAGGCGTTAGGAAAACGTGTGCGCCGTGGGGCAAAACGAGAGAGTTGGCGTACATTCATAACATCAATAAACTCCTACACAGACACAAGGAACGTATGGACACGAATACGTAAACTCAAGGGACAACAAACACACAGCCTGCCTCTGGTCAGCACTACAGGGGACACACTCGAAGACCAGGCTGACACACTCGCACAACACTTCCAACACGTGTCCAGTTCAGCACACTACACAAACACTTTCCTGAAACATAAAGCCTGTTGTGAAAAGAAGTTCCTACGTGACAGCAACAAATCACAGACTTCTTACAACTCCCTGTTTTCACTACATGAGCTGAGGGCTGCTCTAAGCACGTGTAAACCCTCAGCTCCAGGCCCAGACAACATCACATACACAATGATACAACACCTGCACGCAGACACACTTCTAACACTCTTACACCTCTATAACAAGATTTGGCTTTCGGAGCACATTCCAAACTCTTGGAAGGAGGCTATAGTTGTAGCTTTCCTGAAGAAGGGAAAGGACCCGTCGTCCCCGTCAAGCTACCGTCCTATAGCCCTGATGAGCTGCCTGTGCAAGCTCTTCGAGAAGATGGTAAATCGCAGGCTCGTGTACTTCCTCGAGTACAACGGTCTTCTCGAGAGCTGCCAGGCAGGCTTTAGGGTGGGGCGATCGACGAACGATCAACTGGTAGCTCTTGACTCGTATATCAAGGATGCCTTCGCGCATAAGCAGTATTGTTTAACTGTTTTTTTCGACCTTGAAAAGGCATACGACACCGCTTGGCGTTATGGGATCCTTAGGGACCTCAAGTCATTCGGTGTATCGGGTAACATGTTAAACACTCTTGTTAGTTACTTGTCAGACAGAAAGTTTCGAGTAAGAGTTGGTTGTGCACTCTGAAACGTTTACGTGCAAGAAAATGGCGTGCCACAGGGTGGCGTGTTGAGCTGCACTCTCTTCGTAGTAAAAATGAACTCTCTTGGTAAGGCACTGCCACCTACAATCTCTTATTCCATGTATGTATATGACGTGCAGATATCCTATAAATCATGCAATCTGTCAATCTGCGAACGTCAAGTCCAGCTTGCTGTAAAGAAACTTGCCGGCTGGGCAGACAAGAATGGTTTTAAATTAAATCCTGTAAAAAGCTCCTGCGTTGTGTTCTCCAGGAAGCGCGGGGTCCATATGGGCCCAGACATTACTCTTAATGGCGTGTCGCTTCCTGTGAACAAGGAGCACAAGTTCTTAGGTGTTGTGTTTGACCAGAAACTCACATTCATTCCACACATCAAGGAACTTAAACATAAATGTCTGAAAACAATGAATATACTTAAGGTTCTCTCCCATCAATCTTATGGTTCCGACAAAGAACTCCTACTACGGCTCTATACTGCTTTTGTTGGGTCTCGTTTAGACTATGGCAGTGTGGTATATGGGTCGGCGACTAAAACAGCATTGCGAATGCTTGACCCAGTGCTACACTTGGGGCTTCGTCTCGCCTCGGGTGCTTTTCGCACCAGCCCTGTCGAGAGTTTGTATGTCGAGTGTGATAAGTGGAGCCTTGAGAACCAACGAACGTACATGGACTTGCTATATGCTTTTAAAATTTCATCACTGAATAATCATCATTTTTATACTGTCTTTAACGATACATCAACATCTCTGCTCTTTGCAAATCGCCCATCCATTCCTCTGCCCTTTTCACTTAGAGTGAGAGAGCGAGCCTCGGATCTCAGTGCTTCGTTTTTAGATGTGTACAGGTCATCCTTTTCTAACAGTTTACCGCCTTGGCAAGTTCACCCTGTGTCGTGCGACCTTTCTTTTATGAGACTTGACAAAAATCGTGTACCACGAGCTGCAATACTGCAGCACTTTCTGTCTTTGCAGTTTAAATACACATGTGCAGAATTTTATAGTGACGCTTCTAAAACCTCCAGTGTGGTGTCGTGCGCTGCTCATGGTCCTAATTTCAATGCAGCCAGAACCATGAACATGCACACATCAATTTTTTCAGCAGAAGCGTATGGAATTTTACTGATTGTACGACACATCCTTGAAAATCACATTCCCAATTCCATCATATATACAGATTCTTTGAGTGTGGTTCGCGCACTGCCATCGCACAAGCCCCCCAGAAACCACATAGTTAATCTTGTATTCTGCACTATCATGTCCGTGTATGCACAAAAGCATGAGCTGGTCCTCTGCTGGGTCCCAGGACACGCAGGGATCTCTGGGAACGAGTTGGCAGACGAGAGGGCCGGTGCTGCTGCACTCAGGAACACTGTGGACATTACAACGGTACCCTACACAGACCTCAAGCCACACATAAGACAACACCTGCGCAGAACATGGCAAACACATTGGAATGAACAGACAGACAACAAACTACATGTAATAAAGCCACACTTGGGACGGTACACATCTGACTCACACAACAGACACACGGAAGTCGCCTTGGGTAGGCTGCGGATAGGGCACACCCATGCGACGCACTCGTATCTGCTGACGGGATCTCCTAGACACCAGTGCAGCAGGTGCGGAGAGGCCCTATCCGTAGTGCACATACTAATCACATGCAAGGCACTTCACACAACACGTCACAAACACTTCAGAGAACTCTACAGACAACATATCCCACTACATCCATCGCTGTCTCTAGGTGACGATGCCATGTTTTCCGTGAAACGTGTGTTTGAGTACTTGTCAGACGTGAAGTTTTTAAACCTCATCTCCTATCACGCAGAATCATATCTGGCCCTATACACCAGCCATCACCATTGCCGTTAATTGATTTTATTGTTATTTTGGCTTCAGTAGCTACTATTTTATTTTAGATACTTTTGTTTGGCGCTCTTTGCCCCAGCTGGCCTTGCGCCAAAAAACTCTAACCATCATCATCAAGACAAAATTTCTTGTTTTGTAGGCTCTAGTAAGGCGCGCTAAGCTATTTCCGTTTCGGTACGCTTTGTTTGAGTAACATTAAATCTTGTAACCTGTACAGCCTCCAACTAACCCCATGTGGTGGCATCATCATCGCCAACGGCCGTGCCCTATGATAATCATTATTGGAGATGATGATGCAGCAGAGAACTTCATGAACTCCGCGTGGGTCGGCCGCACTCCACGGGCGCTCCCTGATTCTCGGGCCCATGGTTTCGCCACAACGCAACTATAAATGAATGTAGGCCCTGCCGCACCATTTCATCGGCCGCCTACAACCATTACGAATCGCCATATTTTTGTGATTCCTGCTTTTTTGTGCGCAATTGCAGAGCAGCCTCCAAAGCAAGTAGGCTTAGAAAGTTAAGCTTGATTTTGAATATACTTTTCATTTCCGGTGGCGCAACGTCTTATGAACCTATCAAAAATGCAGGCTCTACTGTCCTACCGGTCTTTGAAGAAAACGGCAATGCACAGCAGTTCCTTCACATCCGTGGGTTTCTTGCACTCACAGCCTTCAGCAATGATTCCCGTTTATGTGTTTGAGCTAAGAGACATCTCGCTGCTTTTAGTTGGTGGTATTGACATAGAAAGCTGAATAAGCGTTGGCTATGAAGAGTGTCACAAGAAACAATGGTGATAAAGTTGAATGTACAGGAAATATTTTCAACTTCTTAACTTTGAACATTCAACATGGCAACTGGTCGACTACCTTAGACTTACGGCCAATACCCACTTCACACCATGTCTTACGTTAAAATGAAGAGTTCGACTTGAACAGCCAGTCCTCCACCAGTTCGTTCACCCTGGTCGCCTTTGTCACATTAACCACAACGCATGCTGCGCTGAAGCCCCTTGTGAGCTAGTGCATGCTACCATGAAGAATCACTCCTGTGTACACAAGCAGTCAAGACACCTTAATATAGCCCTTGCTTTGCCAACGCCACCCCTCATCCCATCTCCACAGAAACGTATATTACGGAGCAAATTCACTCAGGTACTGAAACAAGCTGTTAAAAAAGACAGTATTCACGTGTATCTTGACAAACTCAGTGCGGTACGTACATTTCTGTGAACGGTACTCCACAGATACCCCGCCATCGTGGTTTACTGGAATTCCTAACTCAGGCATTATTTCGCGCCTTTCAGTGTTTGCGTCCGGTAGGAAGGGATACCCACGTTATGCGAATTCTTTCACAGCAGCGTTGGAATTCATAAAAATGTGGAATTAACGTGTTCAACAACAACAACCGCACTACGTGACGCATGCGAAAAACTTCTGCGTCCAGGAATTCCGCTGAGATGCAGACCAATAATTACAACTGTTGATTGTGTCCACCTAATCTATTTTAAAATGTACCATACCACTTTTATGGATGAATAATTTGTAACATTTTTTAAGTCATTTTACATAAAAGTCAGAGATTTTTGCAACCACTCCGTCGGTAGCCTAGGACGTTAGCATTCGAACGAGCGACTAGCTAGGGACTGCAGAGGCAGAAAGCGGACTCTTTCTAGCAGTTGCTTCAAAGAATAGCGGGAATGTTTGAATTAAAGAAGTATATGGTCATAGGTTTACACAGAAAGCGACTGGATTGCACCCGCAGGGAACAGAATGTTGCGAACCAGACGTAAGGCACACGCAGTCTGCATGCTGGTCGTTTCGCAGCATCACCTACATAAAAAAATTGGCCGCGTATCTGCTCCTTTTGTCGCAAATGTCGTCAAAATACGATAGTCTTTCTAGACATTTGCCAAGGAAATGCCCCCCCCCCCTACTTTCCCACTCACCTCTCATGCTGTTCCTGTTCCGTCGCGCTCATCCCAAGGAAAACACACTAAAGGTTTGCGCAAGGCGATTTGAATTTACCGTGTTCTACTGCTACAGGCCGGGTTCCTCGATGCCAGTGCTGCAGTACGGCGGAGATGCGCGTGAATGGAGGCGGCCGACTACAAGGTTTATAGAACCGTGTGGCCGTGCTCCACGTGCGTTCCAAGCAGAACGTGGAACCTAGCTAGTGGAACCTTTCGTTGCTGTTCCCGCGTGATTTTTCATATGCCGCCAGGAGGCGGCGGTTTTCTCCAGCATATGTGGAATATCATTTGTTATCGAAAACCCAAGCATCCATGAATTTTTTAGATAAAGGCACACTGTAAATATCCCTTGTCTACTAATTTCTTGTCTTATATTTGCGTAATGCCTTGCTCTTCTTCAACAAATTTGACAAGTATGAACATATAAACCAGGTTTAGACGTATACATTTGGCTGTGAGTATATAAGACTATTGCACAATATCAATTTTACCTTGGCCGGGTGGCTGAATCGCATTACAGACAGACAGATGGACAGACAGACAGACATACAGACAGACCAAAATTTCTGGGTTTAAGTAGCCCAAGAAAGACTATCGTCTTTAAAAGGCTGTTTCAGCGTAACGTAACTAACCCTGACCTAACCTAAACTCTATTGCAAACAAACCTAAGCGTTACCCAACCCAATGTAACGTAACCTAAGAGCGTGCAAAAACCCTGCCAGGCATCCTTTGGCACCCTTTACTGTGCATGTAGTAGCACATCATAGCATGCATTGGCTATGCACGTGCCGGAACACCTAATTTTCCACATCCCTTCTTCTCTAAAAGTGGTGATAGTAAAAGCCGTAGTGACGGTATTATCGTCCACTTTGATGTAGCAATGATCACAGCCACTGTATAGTGCAATCGGTGGCGCTGTCTTAACACTGCGCCTCTGTTAACACCCTCAAGCTCGGCAACGTGACGAGCCCTGCTGAGGCGAACAGGTTTGTCATCCGTGTTGACGCAGAAGGACCTCGACTTTTCAGATTGCCCTGGGAACATGCCGAATTGCTCCAGGTTCATGATCCAGACAGCAGACTTCGGGTCGAAGTCCAGCAAGTCAGGTACCCAGTCGTGGTGTAACGGTAAGGCTGTTGGGTTTTCCAGATTCTTTTTTTAATTTTATTAGGTTAAAGACCTTTCCGGGAACTACATAAAGAGGAACAACAAAATCACAAAGTTCACTGTGAAGCGTTAAAAAATAAATGCCGGTTCTGAAATACCGTATAGTTACACATAAAACAAACAGGTAGAACGGGAACTTTAATCTCCGGGTATACAATACAGTGCAGCTTTAAAACAACAGAACATTGTACTAAAAACCAAAGAACACTACATTAACTATATTATCCGCAAAAATAAAAGGCCACAAACCACTTTTAGCCTCGTATGCCTTCAGGCTGTCTCTTAAAGGTGGCAACGGCCCTAGACAGCCCGCACAAGTTGGCAAAGTAGTGGCGCGACTTATACCCATCCCGAGATCAGTGTTTTCAGGTGTTGATGGCCGATAGAGCTTCGAAGGATCAAGGAATCTTGAACTGAAGACTTCCCTTTTCGCTTTCAGTAGTAAAACATTCATTATTTGGCTTTATCTGAGGGAGAGTACCAATCCTTGAGCACGCTAGTAGTGCGTACCCAGAGCTCTTTGTAAGCATGACCCGTTTTGTTGAGAAAGCTTTTGATTACTTTAACGGCGCCTTCTGTGATCCGCCGCTTTGAGGCCGTACCCGACTCAATGACACGTCCTTGAAGCAGTAGTTTTTCCTTGTTTCTTCAATTCTTGTATTTACATTTGCTTTTTTTTTCTTTCTGCCTTCTTTCATTCTTTTCTTAATAGTATTTCTCCTTCTCCTTTCTTCTTCTTCTTCTTCTCCTCCTCCTCCTTCTTCTTCTTCTTCTTCTTGTTGATACATCCACTGCGACAGCCTTAATCCACTATTCGTATTTATTTCAGACATCACCAGATGGCGCCGTAAGGGCACAGAAGGACGTCACCCTTCGAGTAACATCTCGCGTTGCGCACACATCTCCTCCAACACTTTCCAAATAGTCGACATACGGCTTGTGCGGCATATACGAGAACGCATCCATCTAGCCATCGGGAGAAAGTGAATGGGTCGCTTGGCCGGGCAGCGACTTTTTAAACTTATTGGAGATACTTCGTATGAACAGTCAAGAAATTTGGGTTGGTTTCCCAGTAGAGATCACGCACTGAAATATGCTCAGTCTGTGAAGCCTCCTAAGTGAACAAAGTCCATCCACCGAGAAAAAGAAGGGCCCGCTACCGTCGCTACGCAACGGCAAGGAGCGTTGGACACGCAGCTGCAGACTTCAGCGCTACTCTTGAGTTCGCCTTGGGAGACAACTCTAAATTTTCTTCTTTCGCATATTTAAATTGCCACTTCCTTCTGCATCTTTTCTTTACCTTGAAGCTTTGGTTTCTTGTGGCTTGTCAATCTTCCACAACGCTACTCAACTCTTCTTCGAGGGTTCTATAAAGCCAACTGTGCGCAATATTCCCAAACCTTGCGTACAGACCAATTCTTTAATACGGCACTCGCCTTCCTCATGCAAGGCCCACATCAGACGAAGAAGAAAAATTCCCATAATTGCCTCCGGCACAAGCAGTGCCCTTCTCGAAACTTTCCTACGATGCAACCAAAGAAGGCCAAAACCGGAAGCGGAATCCGCCACTTGACGCAATGACTCCTCAAGAATCAGTGCAGATGGTGATGAAAAATCTTTCTAAAGCGAAATTCCGGTACGGCTCTATACCCACGCACTGATTCACCTCAACATCCCACTGGGAACGAGCGTTCCTTGTGTAAGTATGTAACGGATGAGGGATCGATCTCGGTTGGAACAACGCCCAGCAATTTCAGTATGGGGAAATGGATCATAGAATCAGGAATTTAAAACGGAAGCGTCGTTTCTAGCAGTGGGTCACAAACGTGCACATCATGAGGCGGAGACAAGACGGGAAATGATGGTATTTTCTGGGTGACCGAATGGTCATGGGAAAGAGAGAATATGGCGCAGACACGGGTGGAGCATGGAGGTGGAGGAACATTGTTACGAAGCTAAAAATTGGAAATGGTGCAGGTTACGGAGAGTGGGGTAAAATGGAATGGCAAAAAAGTAAAAGGCAGAAAGACGCAGCGTACGCAGCACAGAAATTTTGAGTAAAAACAGGAGAGGGCAATAGGGGAGGGGAAGGTGTGCAAGTGCGGCAGGGCAGCACGAGAATAGAGGAAGGTGGAGAAGGGAGTACAGGATGGAGAAGGGAAGAGTAGGAGAGCTTTTGGGTAACAGTGGGCAAAGCGAAGGGTGAGGAAACGTGAAAAGTAACTGTTACAGAAAGATGGGATATCAAAGGACGATAAAAGATGGAGTGAACAAGCGTTGGGAAGGACGGGGCCACCGAGGCGGAAGTGCTGGGAGGCACGGTGATGCAAAGAGGCACAGCAGGAAACTTTTTGAAAGGGGCAGGGAGTGAGGGGATGTAAAAGGGAACGTTCTTAGGGCAGAACAGAAGGGGACGAGGTAACTGTGGGATTTATTCAATAGTCCAGCCAGGAGACAAGAGTGACAGAAAGGAAGCAATGAGAGAAGAGATAAGGAAGCACGAAAGGGTAAAGAACAAGAGGGAAATGGATGCCCGTGTTACACGGCAGAGGCCGCTGGAACACTATCGTCTTTCATATAAACATGCAGCTGACTTAGCAAAATCACCGCAATTTTTTTCCAAATCTCTGAACGGAGTTGTTTAGTAACCGACGAGTTATATCCCTGTTTCCTCTGCGACAACAAACGTTAATACATACCGGTGTGCGTTGCACAACGCTGGCCTCCAATCGACTACTAGATAAGTCCAATGTTGTTACTCAGTGTTATTTACGCTAGTATTATAATGTGTAAATTTTGGAAGGTTACCATTGCGCGTTATTCAAGTTCCAGCGGTCGCGCTTGAAAACACCTCAAAAGAACAGTAGCCGGTATAAACCGCAGTTGATTTATTTATTGTTTATTTATTTATTACCCACAGCGCCACGACGACATTACAGAGCGGTTGGTGGGGGGGTTACAAACCAAAATAACAACGAATGAAAAATACAGCGGGTTTCAATTTGCAGCAAAATAAGGCAATCACTCATCTTGAATCGAGAAAAATATCGCAATGTCAAAATTCCGTAGAATATCGGTACATATGCTTTCACACTAGAGAAGTTAAACACGAACCAAACAGCGCATTTCCCTGCGAAGATTTGTAGCACAAACCTCATCTAAACCAATTTGCACTTAGTAAGGTCAACATCGAACAAAAATTCACATTATAAAAATATATATATAATTACGCCGCGCGATCGTGCGCCCGCACGCACGCACACGCACAGACACAGGCACACGCAGACGCACACGCACACGCGCACGCGCGCACGCGCACACACCGTCATACTCAACAGTTCTTTTTAGTTGATAGCACAGTTTAAGACAAAGCATCGTAAAAAAGAGTTTCTTTCAATGTGCGGCCCCCCACCAGCGCACCCATCCCTCAGTAAGCGGCAGTCGATGGTCTGGCGAATCCTACAGAACCACTCGTATTCAAACCGACTTGTGTATAGCTATTGCTACCCAGGGCGCTACTCCCCTGCGAGTCATAGATGTCAGCAGGGAGCGGACCTGGCGCACATGTTAAGGCAATGACCGCAGACGATCACAAATGGCTCCACGATCATTAACAGTGAGCAGTAGAAGACCGTGCTGCCCAGCTCCAGCCCTGAAGATCAACTCTAGACCGTCCAGCTTGCTGGGGACGCTGCCAGAGCCCAAGGGCTCACGGCCGACGACTAAGCAAGACAGCTGGCAAACTGAATAAAGTTTACCCTCTCTCTCTAAATGTGTGGCACGACTGCTGACGATAACCGATTCCATTGTCTGATAGTTGTGAGGAAAAAAAACTCGCAAAGGCTGCAGTGTTGCACTTGTTCTCTTGTACTTTGTAGGCATGATCCACCCGGGCTGATGTATAATACGGCGCATGTACGTATTCTTTCTGCGGAACACCTGTTTTAGAAAAGTACACTTCGAGGAATAGTTTCAAACGGAGATTGCTTCAACGGTTTTGTAATATTTCCCATTTTAATATTTGTTTTGAAAATTTGGCAGTGTATTCTCTATTTCTCGCATGTTTGCCTAATACATTTCGCCCCGCGAGGTTCTGAACCCTCTTTAGTTTTTGTTAGCCAACCCTGAACCCTCATTTCTGAATTAGCGCTACAGATGCTAATCTCCAGTCCTCGAATAGTAAGCATTGTTCAAATGATTTTTAAAAAATTAGTTTTAAGTATTTCGACAATGTATGCATGCAAGATTTTAATAAAACATTTGGCACACCATTCAGTCCAGCAGCTTTTGAAGTGCTCAGAACCTGAAGCAAGGCTTCTATACCATTTGCATTTAAAATAATGTTCATGTCAGGTACTTCGCCCACTAATTTCTATCCTTCTGCGTCCAGCCATGTTTGCACTGTCAAAAACACAGACTTGAAATAAGAGTTCAAGCAGCCGACCTTTTCGTTATCTTCATGAACGACAAAATTACCTACAACAAGAGCAGGTATTGAAACCGTGTCCGTTCGGTTCCTCTTTGCGTATTTACAAATCACCTTAGGGTTTTGCTTAATTTTGGTTTGAAAAAACTCGACGTAGGCCACTTTATGAATGCGCGATTGCACTTTTTATATCATTTGTTATTTTGTTTAGTTTACCAAGAGTGAGTGAGTGAAGACTTTATTAAAGTCGCCTGCAGGCGGCTTCACTTTTGTTTGCTCTTGTTTTTTTTAGCCACCAACATGTAACGTAACCATGGCAAAGTTCCCGAATTTTTTAGTTCACCAAAGGTCCTCTACAGAACAACATTTTGAAAGTGGTTCAAAGGCAACAAAGAATGCCTCAAGGGCGCAGTTTATTTTCGTAATATTCGCTTTTTCACGATTGTAGAAACACCAGTTTCCAGTACTGGTAATTTTTACGTAATCCCGGTTCATTTTACAAAACACCGCTTGGTGGTCGCTAATTCGCGGCATTACTCGTGCGGAGCCGCATTAGATCTGCTGCATTTGTAAAAAATAAATCGAGTACATGGTTCTCTCTAGTTAGTTCGATAATTGTGTAAGTACAAACAGAATAACAGCATTTACCATTTAAACATTTATTCCCCCCGCTTACTCCACGAAAATAGGGCTGCTGGCTCCGCTGCCCTACTGGGTTTCTAAAATGTATGACATCAGCTGGATGGTCAGCATTTCCAACACTGCGTACTAGCCGAACAGTAAATAGCATTCCCAAAATACCTAACGAAGCAATGCGATTCCTGATAACGCCTGAAGACTTTTTTGTACTTTCTGCCAACGCTATTGTACCGCTAACAAAGGCGATGAGGGGCTCAAAATCAGAGTTTCTTGTTTAACTGCAGCAGTTCTTTTTGGAGTGCAACTCAAGCAATTTAACATACGGCACGCACACTACGTTGGTATTCACCATCAGATCATGAAGCTCAAGATGATTGCAGGTCCAGGTCCTGTTACTTTTCCCAAGAAAACGCCCACACGCAATGTCTAAGACGTGTCCCGAGTGCACACACACAGAACACAAATAATCCGAAATGGGGGTAAATGGCTTGTAGCATAACTAAATGCCAATTTGGTATTTTCAAAACTCCTCCCAAATGAAGTTTTGAAAACTCACCTCACCCAAAGTTGAAAAACCTCACCCGAAGATGAAAATTTTCCGTTGGTGTGAAGCCTCCTCTCCCTCCCTCCCGCAAAAAAAAAAAACAGTCGTCCGTCGTCGATTCTACAAAATGCTCCCTCGAAAGGCCTTTTCTGGTTCAATTTACACGCGCCTAGCGCACGGAGAGCTCCCACGGGGCTCCAACCTTATCCCTCCCCAGTGAAAGCAATGAATCGCCGGCTGTACGCGGCAGTCATCCTCCTCGTAGAAGGCGTGGCGCGAACCACTCATACCTCTCAAGAATAGCGGCCCGGTGAAGTTTGACCTGCCAATTTTCACCTTAGCCTGCCAATAAGCCACAGACACAGCGTCACCTAAGTGCCTAACGGCCGTTTAGAGAGCGGACACTTTTCATTCTTCTCGCGAGTGTGAATGGGTGTTCTGCTCAAGACCCGTGCAAATAGCCATTTCTTTCACAGCGTTCGGCTTCCACGATGACGTTCCGGGCGTGGCACCCTCTGTCACGCAGACGCTCACCGCCAGTGGCGAAGAATCGTCCGTGCAGTGGCGCGGGAAACACACTGAGTTTTTTGACACTACAAGGGGCACAAGTCTCTCAAAATATTAAGTACAACAAAAAACGCCCAAATCTTACCTTCAACCCCCTCGAAGAGGCACAACCGCGTTGTTTTTAACGAGCACTCTCCGTTAGCGATCACTGCATTTAGGCCTCGCGTCGGCTAGGTGGGATACTCCGTCGACTCGAAGGTCGGTGACTCAAAGCCGACGTTACAGCCCGTCGCACGTTAGTCCAGGCTGGTTCCACAATGTTCGCAACGAGCTTCGTTTGTCGGGAAGCACTTCTCGTTCATTCGTGCGGCGGCAAGTTGACACAGGCAATAAATTTTTGGGGACGCTAGAGCTCAAACGACACACGACTCCAACTGGCAGCCCTTTTGTAAAGACGTGTTAGTGGAGGGAGCGCAGTAGCAGGACGACAATTTGAAGGAGGAGGCGTGGGTGTTTTTATATTCCCATTAGTATGAGCGTGTTATTCCCAGCCAGATACAGCGTTTTGGGGGAGGCACAATCGTGGTAAATGTGCCTATTTACGACGGCTCGTGGCCCCGGTGTAAAGTGGCAGTTTTTCCACCATCATACTGCCACACGTGGGAGAAGGCCGCCTGCTGTGAGGAGTTTAAAAGACGTATTTCAGCAAAAAAAAACTCTCATTCAGGCTAATTTGTGTTTTTGCAGCTTCATCTATGAGCTCATATTGTTTAGGATAACACCAAATGTCGCAATCCCACAGCTACTGCGCTTTTCTCGGGAGTGTCCGATAGTCGGCAGAACTCCGCCTTCGCATTTCGCACATAACCCCGCTCTTATTACGGGGTGATACTTGTCCCTGAAGGCGTTTCGAAATATTAGCAGGGCCACTTCCGTGACCGTGTTTTACGTCATGGCCGCAAACTCTGTGGCGTACTCGTTGAAGGGGCGTATCTACAGACTGTTCAAGAGTTCAATTTGGGGGGGGGGGGGGGGGCAAACCACAGCCGTGACACCTTATGTTGAAGCCTGTTGCGCTTTATATCGAGAAACAGGTAAGCTAGGGAATAACAAATTCGCGTGACATGAACTAAAAAATGCAGCTTGCACAGCCAGTTGCTTGGGTGACTTGGTATAAAAATTTTCTTTTGAAATTGTGAACTACGGACGCGGAGAACAGAAGGGAGAGTTTCCGCTTTGTGTCGTCGTTTCCTTTCTGTTGTTCGCATCCGTAGTTCGAGCTTTCAAGAAGTGAAATAAGATAGTCTCTTTTAGGCGACTTGTTGATACACAGTTAATGTTAAAAACGCCGCCGCAAGGGGGCAACTACAAGACTGACCACAATGGAAGTAAATTGTCACGCTGTCCTCTCTTTTCAGCGCTGCTTTTGAACTTGAAATAGCCACATCAAGCTTTGAACCATCTCAAGGTGCTCGTAGCTTTGGAACTGGGCAGGTCGATAACGTCGCGTGGCTGGCAGGGGCATCGGACTCACGGATGTCCTACAAAGCCGCTTTTACAACTGGCGAACCCTGCGGAAGTTTTGGAGGGGGTCCAACTGAGACGGCAGCGTCGTGGGAAGTTTTCCAGCCATCTCCACTGGCTTCACGGCACTTAATGCGACATCCTTCTAGTGGGACACTTTGTACCAGAGCCGCGAGAGCTCTGGAGAACACTCAGAGCCAATGCGATTCAAATTTTACATCACTCGTTTAATCATGCGGCTCTAACGGGTGTCAGAAAGACCTAGAGCAGTCTTTCAATACAATTTACATCAAAACTGGATGTATCAGATCCCCCATTTCTCTCCCCCGTGTGTAACGTAACCGTGGCATGTATAACAAAATCTCGTGGAATTATGTTCAGGGTATAGAAAAATGCATAAAACTAAAGAATAGGTTGCAGGGCCTGCAGATTCTCATATTAGACGTCTGATATTGTCTTCCCCTAATGACTTATGAGCCATGCATTTCTGTTTAAAAGCGAAGCCAACTTTACGAAAGCTAATGTAAGTTTATAGGTTTCCCACACTGTGTTAGGCAGTGAAGCATGGCCACCTACGGCGGGATCAGGGTTACAGCCCCACTTTATATTCTGCTCCGTCACCGCGTCTTTTTCGAGTCTTACATATATTTCGCGAATTGAAGGCGCTGAATCTCTGTAATAGGCATAACGTATGTCATTGGCAAAGAGAAACAAAGCAATGTTTAAGCCAGAAAAGGGACCTAACGTATTGTTCTAGTGATAGCCAAGACAACCAATAAAAATGTCGGAATGAAGACAATCTAAGTAAACGTGTTCACGAATTAGTAGAGAAATCTCTCAATTTAGCGCATTTTCCAATGACATATTGCAAACTGGAAAGCCTTCAGTTGCTATCCTGACAGATTTAGTTAACGCTATGAAATGCTCGCGGAAAGAGAAAGAAAGGCAGAGAGAAAACATTTATTGCCCAGTCGCGGAACTAACTCCAGGTCAGTTAAACGATGGAGGCACGGGCGTCCCTGTCTCCATATTAGTCCAGAATGTCCTTGGAGATCTTTCCCTTAGATATCGGGCCTCCTGGGCGGCCCGAACGTCGGTTTCGGGTGGAGGAGCCAGCCAAGTGTCCCATTAGGTGATGCGGGGGAGGGAGGGGTAAGCTTCGGGAGGTGGCAGTCCCAGTTGGAGTGTGGAATTGAGGGGTACGGACCACAAGAAGGGCAGGTTGGGGGACCGGAGCACTTACGTATGCGATGTAGAATGTGACGAGATGGAAGGGAGCGGGTCGGGGCCTGGCGGAAAAGAACGGCTTGTGCACGAGTAAGGCGCGGGTCTGAAGAAGGGTGGAAATGGCGGTTCAGGCGATAGGAAAGTAAAGTGAATTTACGGGTCGCGCGATCGTGAAGACGAGTGGAAGGATGATGGTATGGGGTTGGCCAGTGCATAAACGGACCCGGATAGATCTCAGGGAAAACGCGTTTACTCTTGCGTTGACGTCCATGTTAGCGCAGCCAGGTACCCACACCAGGACAAAGAGATGATGAGAAGGGTGGCTGTTGAGAGTGTCAGGCACTAGGTTAAAAGAAAAGGTGCTTACGATATAGCGTAAATAATTTCGGATGTCGGATTCCGCATCTGTGAAGATGTAGGTGGGGTGTCCGGTGGAGTTTGTGAGAGCAGCATGCTCTATGGCAAGAGCGATGGAGAGCTCTTCATTAAAAGATTCAACAAATCTAAACATCTTAGAATACTTGAGCCTTCTAAAACATCTACCAGAATATTGTATAGAGCTCCAAGAAATAAATCGCTTAGAATACAATTCTTCGAATTTTTATGATTTTTTGATTTTTTGATTACTTTGAAATATTTTTAATGCACTGGAAAAAACCATGCATGTGTTCAACCTATTTTAGCGAATTTTAGTGATTGTTTTAAACGCTTGATTGTAACCTACGAAAAACCGGAGAATATTAGCATTCTTGTTTTAAACTTGCGAATCCATTTTCACAATCATTATGTGTGCTGGCTGTATGAGCCTCGCGCAAAAAAAAACACTGTTACAGTTTCATTCTATCTATTCAAAAGTTATAAAAATGAGCATTTCGCACTAAGGCCACACAAATGCACTGACAAAATCATGTGAACACACGACCCAGGAAAGTTGCCGCTCGCACATTGAGCGGCACAGCAATGCTGGGTACCACCGGCTGCTGCCTGTGTCAGTGGCTAAAGGCCTGGTTAGTAAAATAAAAAACCACAGCACGAACACCCACGTCCAGCTTCGAGGCACAACTCAACCCAAGAAAAAGATAGCGGTCATCCCATACTGTCGTAAGCTCTCCCACAATCTTCAATTAAACTTCAAAAGATTAATCGACGTGTTGACGTCAACGTACTATTTGCAGCATGAAACGAACCAAGCAAAAGAACCAACCCTGCCGGCAACGAAACAACCAATGCAGTACTAAGCATAGTAAAATATTTACTGAACACGAAAACGGTGTTGTTTCGCGGATCCATGGGGCCTGTGGTAATGAATATGTAAGCCAGACAGGCGGATGCTTAAATGAACGGGTAAAAGAACATGACTACAATGCTCGTCGGCTATCACAAAGCTACGGGGATCGGCACGTACGTGACTGCCTGCTCTATGCTGGTCGTATTCCCGAGTTCGAAGAAACAACAGTAATCTTTAAGAGCAGGAAACAAACCATGAGGGAACTTGTTGAAGTTGCAAGGATTCAAACAGCTGGTGTTGTATTCGGGCAGGCGTACCCGAGCCGAGCTCCGTCGCCTCCAGCATGCGAGTGGCAGCGTGGTGAAGCTAGCGGCCGGCAAATTTTGCTGCCTGAAGAAGATCAGAAGCCGAAGGCAACCTACCTTGTTTACTGCATGGCGAGATGAGCTGAAGCCAGGCAAGAACAATGCCCAGACGGGCTACGTTACAGTACAGGACTCGAGAAGAGTGACAGCATTGATTCACTTCTGGAATAGGAATGAACTACAGCGGTTGTTGGTGTCTTATTTATACCCAAAACGATAACGGTCACACAAGCGTTCCCTCTAGTTTGTGCACACGGTGAGACATGGTACAGACACACAAAACGTCTTTCCGGAGTCCGTGAGGGGTCGGTAGCAGTGGCGCACGCTGAGTCCGAGAGAGGAGAGAAGAGGTCTCCGAAACGTTGTTCGCGTCCTTCAGACGTGTCTCTACACGCCTTGGCTGCCACCGCCGATTCTTGAATTACTCAGACATAGAGGCGCCAGCGATCCGGACTTCTCAGACATGTAGCCGCGTCTTGGGATCCGTTGGCTGCAAGCTTGAGTCACCGACACAGAGGCGCCCACTATAAAGGCGCACGTAGGGGAGGCTTCACCACATACGGGAAAAGCGCTGCAGGAAGCTTGAACCACAGCGGCGCGCTGATTGTCTGGAGGGATGCTTTCGAAGAGAAGTGCTCGGCAGGCGCTCGACTCCAGGCCTGGGCTGTACGACACCATGCTGGAGCTTCACTGGGCCGGTCACTGGAAGAATAGTGGCTCCCCAAGAACGCCTCTGGCTTGGTCAGGCCAGCAACAAAACAACACAGGAAGACCCAACCACAGCGCCAGCAAGTGCGAAGAAAAATCCAAACTGAAGCTATACAGGCTTTTAGTTGCCATAAAATACGCGGATAACTACACTAGTTATGTTTGAGCCCAGCAGCACTTTCGCCAAGCACACAGACTTGAAAGGTGACATTTTGCGGGATTCGAAATCTCACACACAAAAAGAATAGTAATCGTAACGGGCGAAACCTGCTTCAAGAAAAACAATGCAATAGAGAAAGTCAGTCGTCCACAGGCCATTTCTCTAGCTGAGAGCTGCTATTTGAGCTCCCGTCATTGCCCTGAGCTTGCCCTTTTTGAATCGCACCTTAGTTGCACCCGCTCTCTGAAGGCTGCTGCGACCGCATGAGAGGACACCGGCCGTTGTTTTCGACGAAGGTCGGGCGAACGGAGAAGCGAACGAGATTTTCCAGCGTTCAAACGAGAGCCGCGCACTCGTGCTTGGAGGCGACCTTCCCTTTGGGCGAAGCGGGCTCACGGCTTTGTCCCACGGCATGCCCGCATTGTAAGACGCGCCGCAAGTTCGCGCGGAAGTGTTTTTTTTTTCTCCTCGCTTCTCGTCTTCTTACGAACACCTTCGTCAAGCGGACATCGGAACGCGTTTACAGTCTCTCCTCTGGGGTCATCGGTTCCCGACTTCGGCTCAGCCTCAGGCGCCACCGGAACCTCAACAAGCTCAGCCGAAGTTAGACTATCGTCGGGAGCATCAGCTTGGAGGGACAAGGCCACGGCGAGCTTTTTTGACACCTTTTAGTTTCCAAGATATCCTACCTAGTCGTTCCTCGCGTTTTCGGCGACACCCTCAACCTCCGAAGACCGAAGCGTGTTTCCGTTCTCCTTTCTAACTGTCAAGACTACACTACATCCTAGCTGCCCTGTCTCAAAAGACGGCTCAGCCACCCGCATCAACGGAATCTCAACGAGCTCCGCTGACTGTAGCTCGAGGTCGGTTACCTGAGCTGGCGGCAGGACGGAATCGGCTTCCTCGGTGGCGAGATCGTCAGTACTCCCAACTGAACCGTGAAAACCGTTCGCTGTCTCGACAGCAGGCTTTGCCACAACGTCGCTCTTTTCTAAACTCACGTCTGAAAAAACGCCTCTCGTTTGAACAGAATCGTGCTGCATCCTTTCGCTAGCCTCACCGCCTACAAATGCGAACATAGTGGAGGCATCACCACATAGCAGAAAAGCGCTGCCCGAAGCATGAAGCACAGCGGCGCGCTGATTCGTAACACTGGTGATAACTGTGTCAGAGTGCCCTCGATAGCTATCACGCAGAAGGAAATCGCATTCTCGGAGGCCAGGGAAAAGAGGATGGGGCGACAAATTCAGTGACATCCTAATGGTTTGACAGATTGGGCAACCTTCTCCTCTCTCTTCTACACGCGCTTGTGGCAGCTTTCCCTGTAGGTGTGCTACCCGTTTTCCGCTGCTTCTAATAAAGCGATCAGTTGATAGTCAGCGCTTGTGGTGTGTATTTGTGTCCATCCTTCGTCAAAATGTGCACTGTTCACTCCGTTGCATCTCACCACCAACTAGCCCAACATGGTACCGTTTTGAAAAGTGAAGGTGGTGTCCATGGGCGACGCTGGAAGCCACTGCTCGCGAAATCGACTTGTAGGGTAGTCTGCACTATTGTGGAGCAGTAAGCTGCGAATAGAGTTGGCGAGGTCGGTAGGGGACTCCTGTGTGGTAAGTAAGAGCCGCGGAATCGGATTAATGCGTTGTGTTGGCTGAATGACAGTTTTAAGGAGGCACAAGCGTGCTTTGTGCTCATATGGGAGTTTAGTGAATCGCAGAGTATCCACCAGTTGGTGCTGGCCAGTCGATAAGCATATTCCTCTGCCTGCCGAGTGAGCAGATTTATGCCGCGCCGAAGACAGCGGTTTGATTTATGTCGGCGCCAGCGGCACAAGAGATCGGCGAGCGTCCCATGTGTGAAGTAAATGTGGGTCTACGTAGGGAACTGCGAGTGTGGGGGCAGTTAGTTTGGTGCGTTTTTTATAGCTTTCACGAAGGGAGGACAGCCAAGCGTCAGGATTTCTAAGGTCGAGAGTGGGAGTGTTTTCGTCGCGAAAGCTTGTCTAGCTAGTGAGCCAAATTGGGGTTGTGGTCGTGGGGCTGACGTACGAGAGGTGAGGGTGATTGAAATGATTGCGTGGTATCCCCCGAGGTTTTGCCCCCATAGGGGTGTGAGAGTGCCCTGGTAAAATGCAAGGTCAGGGTTCGTATCACGCTCGATTTGATTGATTATAGGCTTTAACGCGTCGACGCAACGCAGGCGATGAGACGCGCCTTACTGGAGGGCTCCGGATTAATTTCGACCACCTGCGGATCTTCAATGTGCGCCGAAATCTCGTACACACGGGCATTTTTGCTTTTTGCCTGCATCACAAAAGCTGCCGCCGCGGCCGGGAATCGAACCCACGACCTTGTGCTCAGCAGCTCAACGCCTCAGCCACTAAGCCACCGCGGCGGGTCGTATCACGCTCGACAAGTTGCCTATACGTGTAGGAAAGGAAGTGTCATTGAGGAGAGAGTAGCGGCCTTGGAGAAATGCGTGTACGAGCTTTCGACCCTCGGGAAGTATGGATAAGCAGCCCCACATAGTGTGATGACAGTTGAAGTCGTCGCCAATGATGAGGGAGTCCTGGTGAGGATCGCGAGAGCGAGTGAAGATGGATTTAAAGGGAGGTGTTGCTTTCCGAGGATGGTGGTATACGTTGATAACTCTGAGGTTAGCAGGTGAGGGAAAATTGGGTTTCACAAACATGCCGTGACTGTGCAAATAGGTTGTGTTAAATTGTGAGGTGTCAAAGGCCGTGTTAGTGAGGCTTTTGGCTATTAAACTGACAACATTAGGATAATGGTGGGTCTTCCAGGGTCACTTGTGTGATACGTTTTGTAGCCCGATACAGCTGGGGCGTGAAACGCTTCCTAAAGGAGGACGATATCGTAGGGGGGGGGGGGGGTGTATCGTGAGCTTTGATGTACGCTTTGAGGGAGTTATTTCTTGCAGAGGCCGTGACAGTTCTATTGCCAGATTATTAAATGTTTGCGCGTGTTCATGGTTTGTGAGATATACAGAAGGAACTTGCATTTCGAGGGCGGGGCCTCGCTGATAGGGAACGGGCGCGTTTGTTATGGTTGTGGAAGGTGTGACCTAGTGTTTCTTCTAGGGCGCCAACTTGCTGTTCGAGAGCATCAAATTTGGCACGTAAATAGAGGAAGAATCCTGGATGGTGGTGGGGATGGGTACGGTGGGTTGGTTAGTTGTATTCGTAACTAGAGGGGGTGCAAGCGCATCGCGGTATGAAGCTGATGCAGTGATAGGAGTAGAGGCGGGCTTCAGGCCTCGGGGAGGAAGGGAGGGGGAGAGTGGCTGGATCACGGCTCGATATAGCGGGGTATGTGCTCCTGGGGAATGCGCTGCGTCTTGGCGTTCGGTAGACCTCGTGTCGTTGTCCTTCAAATTTTGGATTCTGACCGTGGTGCTTGGATGGCGATGGCGAGAGCGGGATCTGGAACGGTGGTTGTCCAGTGCTTGCTAAGCAGGAGATGACTGGTTGTATGTTTTGCAGATAGCGAGTCGGCGGCGGTAGGCTTGTTGAATGACCTTGGCGATGGCGTTACGTTTCTCGGGGCACTCTATCCACGTTCTAGTAGAGTGTACTAGAAGTTTTAGAGTGGCCCGAGCGGCGGCCTCTCCCATTGCTCCGCCGGGCCGACTTTCGCGCAGAAAATAAAACCGGTATAGCGGCGGCGCTGCTGTCGTCGACAACTGAACAGCCGGCGCTCCCCGGCACCAGCTCCCAGCCTGCGCGCGGCAATATTTGCGTTGCTCGCGGCGGTGTTTTGCGCTTGCGAAGCTGATTTATTTTGGATTATGACGTTTAACGCGCCGGCGCTACACAGGCGATGAGGCAAGCGGTACTGGGGGGCTTCGGATTAATTTTAACCACCTGGAGATCTTTCACGTGCGGAGAAATCTCGAAGACACGGGCGTTTTTCGCTTTTATTCTCCATCACAAAAGCGGCCCCGCCGCGGCCGGGAATCGAACCTGCGCCTTTGGTCAGCTGGTTTAGAAAGTAGACGCAGAAACGTTATGACTCCGCTTGAGCAAACTTTACACTAGTACGACCCGACATAAAATACCAAGAGCCTTCTTCTGGGCTACCTACCCCAGCCGTTGATGCTTGTAGTGTCGTTAGTGGGCTTTCTTATGCAACAGTGCGACATAGCAGGATATGCGACATAGCAGGTTAATAACCTGCTATGTCGCATATTGCAGGCACTTGGTAAGGAAGTGTGTACTGAAAATGAAGTGTCAAGCTTGCATGACCAATCCTGCATGCCAGGGGAAGATGCCGCTGTGTTTACTACCTCTTGTATTTGGGGGGGGGGGGGGGGGGGGCATCTGAATCTTTCCGTGCGTTTTTGAAAGTTTATTAGCGATCTCTAGGACGTTTTTACCAGTTGCTTCAGCGACAAGCAGCTCCACCATGACAGCGTTATGGATGTGCCGCAGCCCTTATTCACAGCAAACACCTTAACGGCGTTGGTTGCGACCAGCACGTGAGACCTTGACAGCAAAAGTGGTTCGGTTATGTATACATTGTGACACGGATTCATTTCTATATAAAAGGATTAATCAAGTTCGTTATAACATACGAAGGTGGGAGCAACGCCCTAAACTTAGCCGTCGCTAATGATCGAGCCCGGGCGAGTTATAAAAATGCGTTAGCCAAAAATGTCAATTTAAACCTCCCTGTTAGCGTTATTCCTAAACCTTTACCTGTGTAGACTTTGTGCATGATTTCCCGGGTTACATTTCATTTTCTGGGCTATTGAAAATGAAAACAAAATGTGTATTTTGTTAAACTTCCGTTTATTTGAACCTCCATGTTAGCGTTCTTGAACCTTTACCTCTGTAGTAGATGTGGTATATTTCATTTTTGTCGCGATCAATGTATTTTCTGATCTATGTTTGGCATTTGTTTTATGTGCGCGTAATTGTACCATCAGCATACTTGTGAATTAAATTTGCGTTAATTTGATTCAACTCCTTTCTTGACCTAATCAGGTGAAAGGTGGTGGGATTAACAGAACGTTGCGGGAATAGTTCTATGAAAGACTGTCATTGGGACAACTGGGCTAACCCCTTTTTAGTTAAAAGGATACCTCGCTTGCGCGTGTCATTTTCTGATCGGCCACCACGGTTACCCGTAATTATCCCAAGCGAGCCACTGCCTAAATACTGCTATAATAACAACTCACGCAATAAAAAACAAACGCAACTTATGATATTAACCCACACAACTGCAGTCAGAACGTAAATTGCAAGACAATAAATAAAAAATTATCAGAAGCTATCTTTCCAGTCATCATATATTTTTTCATGTCATTTGCGTCGACCAACTATGTCCATCAAGCAGCACAATAATGACACAATCAAAAGCAATCATGAAGTTTCACGCAAAATACCTTTTATGGGAAATTTGAATAGCGAAAATGTCGCTGCAATTACAATCCGCTACGAATGCTGCAAAGGAAAATCCGTAATTTTCCTTGTTGTCGAGCGGGAAAGGCAAAACTAACGCAAAATGAGTTGCAGCGTTTATTTTTCATTTTGTCACCCACAGTCCACTGTACCTACAGTATACTTAAGCAATTGGACGACCCGCAGAACAAATTTCGAGCGCTCCGCGCGTAAAGAAGCAGCGTTTCCTGGCCCGCGCGCGGCCGTGCGCGCGGCCAGCCGCCGCTTTCGCTTTCAGTTGTCGTTGACTACAGCGCCGCCGCTATTTTCTGCGCGAAACGAGCACCTCTCCGGGCGGCCGGTCGGGCCACTCTAAAACTTCTAGTACACTCTAGTTCTAGGAGAGACTTCGCATTGCAGTTGTGGCAGGTGGCGTAGCAATCATTCTCTTGGCCGGGCGAGAGTTTGGTGAGGTCTTGGGAACAAGTCTGGCATAGCTCCGCAGAGTGGGGCAAAGTGCACAGTGCACATACCCTTGCTGTGGCCTACCTTATGGAACCGCTGGCAGAATAGGGCTTTCGGGCGCTCTGGGTGGCATCGGTATTCGGCCTGGTAGTACAGGACGTAGCGGGGGACGAAGGATCCTTCGAAAGTGATGAGGGCTGTTTCCGTGCTGCCCATCATGCGAGCCGTAATGATGGGAGCCCCAGTAGTTCGTGTTGGGAGGTTTCAGCTGGGACGCCGTGAATGGCCCCTCGGCAGGAGTCTGTTGGAACCGCTTCGTACGTTCTGACAGGGACTTTCGTTGAGGCAAGAAGAAATGAGCGAATGGCTAGGAGCTTCTGTTGAGCTGATGGGCGGAAGGTTTTGACGGCGATCAAATTTTGCTGTGGTCTTGGTTGAAGAATTGAGTCGGTAACTGATGCTCGCAGAAGAATCAATCCTTCGCGTACCCAAATTATATAAGCAATTTACGTTAGAAGTACAGTGCGTTCCACTTTTAAAAAGATGGGGCGAGCGCGTGGCCACAGCGTTCCGCGAATGAGCGGCGTTGTTCTAGAAGGGGCGAGAATCGGAGACAGTCGGCACATCCGCACTGACCGCACGATGAATCCTCGGGTCGTATGCTGAAGCCTGCCGCCGGGCCGCTCATCTTCAAGGAGGTGGTGGGTCATCTTGTACCCGAAGGATGGAACAAAAAGAAAAAAGAACAGAACCCACTTTTTGTTCTTGCTTCGAAAGTAAACGCACTCTCCTGTAGCCTGAATTCTTATTACAATGTACTTAAAAGCCCTTTCTTTTCGTCCGAAACTGCGCCAGCATCGTATGTATGCATTGCCTTTTTTGTCAGGTGAGTCTGAGCTCAGCCAATATGTGGAAAGAAACTTAAAATTGTTAGAGTTTTCAAAGACGAGTTTATATATATGTTTTTTTCACAAATGCTATATTACAAATGCTAACAATGCTATATTATATCTCAGTGTAAAAATCATCTCATCGCCCGTCTTCGCGGAAATATTGTTTGCTCACTGAAAGTGTAAAAGCAGCAACATTCAGATATGAGAAGGAACCACGCTGGAGTCATAGCGTCTGAGGCAGAAGTTCCGTGTGCGGTAAGCATCTTTGAAGGTGTGTCGCTTGGTACAACGCGCCGTCTTCGCCACAAATATTGGCCAGGTATTTCAGTTCAGAATTTCTTCCACGGTAACTTCATTGGAAGTCAACGCCGGTTCTTACAATTCAGACCTGGGATAAGCCCGCGGTGTTCATTTCTGGCTAGTTTGACTGCCTCGTAGTAGTGTTGCAGGATGGCGAAATAATATAACCAAAAAGTAAAAAGGAGAACCAGTTTCGCCCACTGAAAAATCTGCTTTAATTCTTGTGTGCAAAGTTGCAGTCGTCTTAGCGGCCAATTTTCATATACTTTATTTCCGGATTGTTCCGCAAAAACAACAGTTACAGCGGATTTCTGTAACCATACTCTCTCCGTAGATGCTTTATTCTGCAAGCAGACTAATTCGTAACGTTTGCGACTTCACTGTGAACTAAGTGTGAGAAATAATAAAACTAGGCGTAACGGCTGAGCCGTATTAGCGGCTAATTTCCATGTAATTTGTTTCGGAATACCTTCGATAACACGAGCGTTAGGGCCGTTTCCTCTAATCATACTCCTTCTGTATATGGCCATGCACCACTGCGCAACAGGCAATGTGCGAAAGCAAGCTTACAAAAACCAAGCTTAAAACCGAACTTGCTAAAGTCGGCTTTACCTCAGACCACAGGTGCAATGCTGGGATGACAGGTTAAGAGCAATCTTAGCCACCTTATGCCAAAATATCAAGGGCCTACTATTTTTATTTTTTTTAATTTTTTCCATACTGCGAACTGGTTTTTTTTCTGGGGCGGATAAACCTGCTCCGCAGGGAGAGTGACATGACGCCAAGAGATATGGACGTCAAGGCTAGAACTAGAAGATCACCGCTGTGTAAATTACATGGTCGGGAGACGTAAGTGCTAAGTCCCTTGAAAATTTCAAGCTGCCCTGCAGACCTGACAGGCTAACCAGACAGGCTAACCTGACAATAGGGTCAGGTTAGCTTTTTAGAAGTGGAAAAGGCTTTTCAGAAGTGGAAAAGACCGAAACGAAAACTCGAGGCAAGCGACATGCTGATTGGGGAACACCACTCTACTTGCTACACCAAACCAACGGCTACACCAAAAATTTGAGAATTGGCCGACACCACCTTTACTACAGTTTATACAAACCTACGGGACTGAAAACGCTTCAGCGAGATATTCCCACAGTTTCGTTGTCATACGCTACGCCTTGGCGGCACCAGGGTGTGCTGAAGGCTGCACGAAGGCGCATACATCGATGGAATCGGAAGAGTTGACGAAATCGACGACCGCATCGCAAAAGCTGACTATCGACCGAAAAACCAAAATTTTAGGATTCCAAATAACTTCTCACCCATGGATTATCTAGGGCGCGGGAGGATGTTAAATCTCCCGTTGGATATCGGCCGATTATCATCATCATCACGAACAAACTCGCCGTGTTATCGAATCTGTCATCCCCGCTAACGGCAGCCATGGCCCCGGTCTCGCTTCTGTCGTTCTTCTGCTACATATACTTAACCATCATCATCGTTGTTATTGTTATTTACATGTTATCATGATGATTTGTTTTCGTCAAGTACTGCGCAATGGGCGTTACAATGGCGCTACAATGAGTAGTATACATACGTAATCACAGTCAACCATCCAACACAAAAACAAGCCAAACCCAATATAATACTTATTCATGACAGATGCTGGGGAGCACAGTTGGAAAATCAAAGCCCTTTCTTAGAAAAATTGCCCCCATCTCCCCGCGAGGGAACCCTGGTGTGATGCGGCGCATGCATACGCGAAATGAGAGAGTACACGTGTTTTAGCGACCACCACCCAGCTCTTTATTACATTTAAGAATGATGACTTTATGGTCAGTAAAGTGCACAGTGAGCGGTTGCCGCAGCAGTGGTCGAATCTTGGTTTCATCGTCGATGTTCGAGAAGAACGAGAGCGAGCGCTGACTGAACCGCCGCGGAGCGATACCCGCTTTATATTCACAGCGCTTGAAGGAGAGGAGACCGCGGGAGAGAGTCGCGCATGCGCGCACATGCGCACCGGAGCAGCTGTTAACGCAGCGTTAACGCAGCGAAGCGCGCGCCAACCAAGCCCGCCAGCTGTCGTTATGCTAATGCGACGGAGTGAGAGTGTTGCGCACAGCTGTGGGAGAGACGAACGGAGGAGAGTCGCGCATGCGCAGATGGCGTGCGGACGGACGCCGACGACGCAGGAGGGACATGCCTCAGAGCAACAGATGCGCTGCATCTAAAAGTTTGTTAAAACGCGAATTTTTCTCACATGCTACCTGAGTTCAAGTGAAAGTCCACAATCCATACTGCTTGGACCAAGTGCGGAACGGCGCAACAGAATAGGCGCCGCGGCCTCATAACCCGAGAAAGCCAGCTTCGATTTTGAACTCGGGGAGAGGTTTAGATGCAAATCATCTCTTGCTCGGGGCTATGTCCGGCGTCCGTCCGTTGTCCGCACCTCTCCCCCTACACTATAAAAAAAAGAAAGAGTTAGTGGCGCCCGGTTTCGATCCCACGACTCTCTGGCCGCAATGGCAGGTACGCGGCGCTCTTAACTCTGCGCTACAAAACCGAGACAGGAGCAAGTGCTATGAACACGCCTTATGTCCTTGACTCATTCAAACTACGTCAAGAAGCTACTGATACAACGACGGCACACGAAGCTGAACGTCAATAGAAACGACGAACTGAAAACTTTAGAGGAGGATGTTAGCGTCTCTTGCTCGGGGGGACGTCCGCGTCCGTGCCCCGTCCGCAGCGCCTCGGATGATGATTGTGGCAGGATGCCCCTAGGGACTGGCCAAACAAAAAATCTATCACGAGATAGCTTCGCGTTCAACCACCGTCGTCATCTTCCCGTAGGGGAACCGCTGAAGACGAAGAAGGAGAAGAAGACAAAGCTGCGAAGAGGAGGGCGTGTACGTTGCTATCGCCCCATCTGCAGCGCTTCTGATGATGATTCTGGCAGGATGTCCCTAGGGATTGGCCAACCAAAGAATCCATCACGAGATAGCTTCGCGTTCAACCACCGTCGTCATCTTCCCATATGGGGAACCGCTGAAGAAGAAGAAGGAGAAGAAGACAAAGCTGCGAAGACGAGGGCGTGTACGTTGCTCCCAGCCGGTGCACCAACGTCAACAACATTTACCTCACCAACGCTGACGGAGACTACCGATTCTACCACAGAGATGACAACATCGACAAGAACATGATGGACGAGTTTCGGCGCCTCGAGTACCACCACCTACTCACCGTAACACAACAGTACTTGCGTGCCTTTGCCACCGGTGTGGACCCGCACGTGGAATTCCCTCTGGCGCTACTAAACACCAGATCACTCGACATAAGATCAACACGCCAGCTGCCAGATAAGCGCGCATGCGCGTCTCCTCTCTCATCTCCTCCTCTCCACTCTATCTGCTCTATATAATAAACCCGGTCCGCGCGCCGCTTCCCCATTTGCTGCTTCGGTTGAGACACGCTGCACCGTCCGATGAGCTGAATGGACGCCAACAATTCTGCTTTGCATCACCACATAGTTCCCTTCGGGGAGATGCTGTAATTTTTTTTCTTGTGCTTCATGCGCCTTCGCTTTTTATTATCATCATCATTTCTTGAAACCCACTGAGTAATGTTCGCGCTCCTGCAGTGCGTTTGGTGCCACGAATGACGCCATCAGTGACGCATAGAAAGATTCGCTTTAAAAAGACAATGAGTGACTTCACGGTGACTGTGCCTTCTACGCGAGGAAACGGTAGCAGGTACGGTTCTGCACCTTTTTATTTATGAAAGTAAATAAGCAGTGTACATAAAATATATGAAAAAATAAAAATTAGCGAACACATCAGACAATCAATAAACGTTTATGTGTATACACGCTCCTAACCACGAACATACTACCAGACATGCACATTCTTGCTACAAAATGAAGCCATGGTGAATATTGAGAAAGCAAGGAAGTCAAATACACAGATCAGTCGAAGAAAAAAGTTATGCCATTCGTTAAAATGTACTTATGATGTTAGTGTAATGAATTCCTAAAAATCATGTTTATTATTTGGGGAATTCCAAAATGAACCATGTGTGTAATATTATTGGAGTACACGTATGCAGAACGGATCATTTGATTTAATTTTTCCCGATTTTTCTGATTATCTTCTGTGCTAGTATATGAGGAAAATTCCAGTGGTATGATTTGGACACATTCATATTTCGTAATAAAAAAATTGGGCCCATCTCCCCACGAGGGGGGACTCGAGTACATGCGTCGCGTAGGGGGTGGGTGTATTGCGTTAACGTTAGTGTTTGGGGGGTGGTGGTGGGGTGGTAGGTAATGTGTTAACTATTATTGCTTATTACTATTAATTATTACTATTTCTTTCATATATTAATTATTACTTTCGTGATTTTGCGACTCGAGTCCCCCCTCGTGGAGAGATGGGCCCAATTTTTCTTTTTTTGTGTGACGCAAGAAGTGAAGGCAAGGAGTAGGTTGTTGTAAGTCGTTATTTATATATTTGTTGCTGTTGTCGTTGTATTGGACGCTGAGAACGACGGCTTCGTGGTCGCTAAAGTGTACTGTTAAGGGGTCTTTAAGCAGTGGTCGTGCGTTGCAGCAACTGGTGAAGACGAGATCGATGCAACTGCTGCCGAGTATCAGCAGCTTCTTGACGTAGTTTGAATGAGTCAAGGATATAAGGCGCGTTCGTACCCTTTGATTCTGTGTCGCTTTTGTGGCGCAGTGGGAAGAGCACCATGTACCTCGCGTTCCGCCCACAGGGTCGTGGGATCGAAACCAGGCGCCGATAACTATTGTTTTTTTTTATATAGTGTAGGGGGAGGGGTGCGGACCTGTTGTTGAAAGCGAGGAGGGTAGCGTGATGCGGGAAAGGAGGAGTGGGGGAGAGGGCGCACCTGCGCGCTGAGCTGTTGCGGACGGACGGCGGACGCTACATGTGAGTTAAAAGCCGCACGGCTAATATCTGTGCTGGCGAGTTCCTAAAGCGCGAGTCATTATGCCATTGGTGCAAGCCGCTTAGGTACCCGGGGTTTCTTAAGAAATATTTTTTGGTCAGCGTAATGAGAGAGTGGTTATACTGTCCAGTAAAGCTGGCTAGTATCATTACATTATGAGCCAGATACAAAGGCCAAAGCCGATATGCCATCCATCTTTTCATTGCTTGCGCAGGCATCAAATACTTGAGACAGCAAATTAGCTTCTCAAATGGTTCTCACGAAATCCTTTCAACCATAGACCGTTTTATGGGGCTAGGGGGAACATACCCTCACACTCTGCCCGCCCGGCGACTTGCTTTCCCCCTCTCTGGAGTGGGCGGAGCTGCTAATTTTGCGTAGACACTGGCGCATGCACTGTGCGGTTGTCTACAATATTCACAGGCTCGATCAGCGCTTAGAGCGTCGTATACGAAACTGGGACAGCCTTCACGCACCTCATCAAACCTATAGTTCCCGGAATGTCACACATCAAATCGCGAAAAAGCGTTCCGAGCCCTGCTGGCCTTTTAGATGCAAAGCATCTCTTGCTCGAGGCTATGTCCGGCGTCCGTCCGTTGTCCGCACCTCTCCCCCTGCACTATAAAAAAAGAAACAGTTCGCGGCGCCCAGTTTCGATCCCACGACTCTCTGGCCGCAACGGGAGGTACGCGGCGCTCTTCCCACTGCGCTACAAAATTGAGACAGGAGCAAATTCCACGAACGCGCCTTATGTCCTTGACTCATTCAAACTACGTCAGGAAGCCACTGATACAACGAAGGCACGCGAAGCTGAACGTCAATAGAAACGACGAACTGAAAACTTTAGAGGAGGATGTTAGCGTCTCTTGCTCTGGGGGACGTCTGCGTCCGTGCCCCGTCCGCAGCGCCTCGGATGATGATTGTGGCAGGATGCCCCAAGGGACTGGCCAACCAAAGAATCCATCACGAGATAGCTTCGCGTTCAACCACCGTCGTCATCTTCCAGTAGGGGAACCGCTGAAGACGAAGAAGGAGAAGAAGACAAAGGTGCGAAGAGGAGGGCGTGTACGTTGCTCTCGCCCCGTCCGCAGCGCTTCTGATGATGATTTTGGCAGGATGCCCCTAGGGATTGGCCAACCAAAGAATCCATCACGAGATAGCTTCGCGTTCAACCACCGTCGTCATCTTCCCATATGGGGAACCGCTGAAGAAGAAGAAGGAGAAGAAGACAAAGGTGCGAAGACGAGGGCGTGTACGTTGCTCTCAGCCGGTGCACCAACGTCAACAACCTTTACCTCACCAACGCTGACGGGGACTACCGATTCTACCACAGAGACGACAACATCGATAAGAACATGATGGACGAGTTTCGGCGAATCGAGCACCACCGCCTACTAACCGTAACACAACAGTACTTGCGTGCCTTTGCTACCGGTGTGGACCCGCACGTGGAATTCCCTCTGGCGCTACAAAACACCAGATCACTCAACATAACGGCAACACGCCAGTTGCGCGATAAGCGCGCATGCGCGTCTCCTCTCTCATCTCCTCATCTCCACTTCATCTGCTCTATATAATAAACCCGGTCCGCGCGCCGCTTCCTCAGTTGCTGCTTGGGTTGAGACACGCTGCACCGTCCGATGAGCTGAATGGACGCCAACAATTCTGCTTTGCATCCCCACATAGTTCCCTTCGGGGAGATGGTGTAATTTTTTCAAAGGACACGGTTCTCTCGGACTGGCTATGATGCTGCCAGTGCTGTCCATGCTGCGCGGCTTGTGAACCGTCGTTTTATTCTCCTTTCTATCTTCTTTCTGTCCATCTTCTTTTCTATCGATCCTCTTCCTAGACTCAGTCTGGATTGAGTGAGGTGCCCTCAACCCGAGAGGCAGTTATCGGCTGAGTCGAGTTTCGTTTCCTTTCCAATAAGCAACTCTCTCTCTCTCTCTCTCTCTCTCTCTCTCTCTCTCTCTCTCTCTCTCTCTCTCTCTCTCTCTCTCTCTCTCTCTCTCTCTCTGTCTCCCTCTCGTTGACTGCGTTGCTGTTTGTAGACATCGCGCGGGCGCGTTTGCCATTAATTAACACATTATTGGAGTACAATTTACTAATAAATAAGCCAGACGGGCGGCTTGTGCGTTGCGTACTTCAAAGCGCACACGTTTTTTGGCATTGTGGTTCCGCTGACCTATTTCTGCGCACCTACTTTGGAGTAACGGCAGAAGGCTGGGCAAAATTTCATGTTCTCTGTGCCTGAAACAGCAGAATTTGTTTGCCACAGGTGGCCGTCACATCTGTGTAGGGAAGATAATAAAAATAAATCGATCGTTCCCTGCCGGAATCCCTTAGGGGTCTTGTGTACCGCCTCCGGTTTGCGCGTTAGCGGATGCAAATTTCGCAGTCATGCGCATTCTAGCTCTAGTTCTCGCCGTTCTATTGCCTTTTCGATTACAGGTATAAGAGGCGCCAAAATACTGAACTACTCTAATATCTCGTCAGATTACATCACCACACAGTAGTTGTGCTACAAAGCATGTAGTGGTTGGCACATGGCCGCACGTAACTCAAAAAGAACGGTGGAATTATCTGCTCTTATCCGTACCTTCTCTCCAAACTGAAATGGGTGACTGAAACTTGCCTGTGCCGCGGGTGGTATTAGTTCCATATCAAGCGTTACTGCGGTCACATTGCCGCATTCCCAGCTCCACATATTACGTGGGCTGGCCTTGGCTATTTTCACAGGGACTACTACGTCACTATACGGTGTCCTTTTCCTCATCTCCCTCTCGGGCAAAATAAAGTTGTTCACTCACTCACTCACTCACTCACTCACTCACTAACTCACTCACTCACTCCCTCGCCCGAGCCAATAGTTAGGCAGGCTTCATACACTCATCATTGACATGCCCGGTCCGCTGGGAGACATTTCCACGTAGTCGTCTCACAGCCTGATTACGACATTACTGCTGTCGTTCATGTTCGAGGGGCTTGGGATCGTGTGTTACAGCGACAGTAAAATAGATGCCTACGACGCGGGAGGGAAATGGAGAGCCCAATCCCCCCTCTTTGCTTGATTAAAACTATACTTCTTACAGGTTCCATTCAGCTAATTGGCGGGAAGTACGCGCAATCGCAAATTTCCCACAGGAGTTTTTTTTTTTCCTACGCTGCTTAGACTGCGCTCGGCTTCGCTAGTTATCCTTCTTAGTAGAGCGAAAGTGCGCTGATTTTTTTCAAGGTCCGCAATTATGTGGTTCTCTTTTGGGTTGCGGTTCAGATTTTGAGGAGCAAATGCCATCAGCCCTAATAATTAAGCAGGAGACAACAGGAAATTTGTCGTTGAGAGGATGAGCCCAATTGAAACAAAGGAAACGACAGGTGGACGTCGGCTTCCTGTGAAAGGAGAACTTCAACCCTATTGCTTTTAAGTGCAGAGCACTTTTAGCCCTCGCCTTGCCGTCGTAGCTGGCTCGCTGGACCCAAGTAGAGCCACACGGCGTTTCGTCGTAGCAGCTGTCGTCGCGGCGTAACCCAAAGGCTTCGAAAGGCCAGCGGTTTATATGGTCAAAAGCGTTCAAACTCGTAAACCACTGGCACTTGTCGTACATCTCCCCGTTGTTTAGCGCAAAGAAAACTGTAAGTACATTTGAGGCAAAATATACGTAATTAACCGGCAGCGTCCGCGTTCATTTAGTTATGAACGCTCGTTGGGTTGGTTTTTACGATAGTAAGCGAAAAAAAAGTGGCAGTGCAACGCCGGCACGTGTGGTAGGAAAAGCTAGCACCAAAAGAACAGAACTCTCGCTGGCGCAGTTCCAGGCGGGGGCGGCGCGGGCACTACGAAGGCTGGAAATTTGAATTTCATTGGGTGGTAACAGTGAGCGGATAACGGCACTACAGCCCATTAGGGCGAATCGCTGCTCTGCACTTCCGACAGCTCTCACAATTAGTGGAATGGCTTTAATTTTTTCGCTTCACTTGGAGGTCACAAAAGGAGAAGGTGATGTTCTGTTAGCACTCGACCGTGAATTGCGTGTTGCGGGTAATTGAATTCGGATGTTTTCTCAGGTTGTCAATTACGGACGTCTTCAATATGCAAAAACAATCGCCCACATAGCAAGTAAAGATTAGGTCGCGGTGAAAACGAGCACATAGCTTTTTTTTTCGGTGTGCAGCGTGGTCCAGTTATCCAATCTGATTGTACTGGAGGCTCCCATTGCGGTTCCCCTTTTTTTATATTTTCCCTTTGTACTATAGAGAGAGAAAAATATTTTTATTTCTCCAGCAGAGGCTGATGTGCGGGCCTCGCTCCGTGGAAGGCGTCCCTAGTCCGGGATGCCTTGACTTCGGCTGGCCGTCCGTGCTCGGGTCACCAACTTAAGCTGGATATCCGGGTCCGGGCTGGCCAGGGAAGCACTCCACTGCTCGACGGTTGGGTTCGAAAGGGGGGGCAAGTATGGAGTTCGTTGGCACTACCATATGATGTGGTACAGGGTGCCAGGCTAGGGACAGTAAGCGCAGAGGGAAGGTTGTTGGGTGGGGAAGATGAGGTGGAGGCGGGTGGGATGTGGGTAGGTATTTGTTTGGAGACGCCGCCAAGTTGTAGCTTCCTCTCTGGAGAGGCGCCAGTGTGGTGGTGGGAGGCTGCAGCGAGTTTGCTTGTAATGTGAAAGAATGTCTGTGTAGCCGCTCAGTGGGTGGGGTTTATCTTGAGGGGGTAGACATTGGCCACCGTCGGCAATGGCTCGGTGTACCAAATTGCGAGCCGCGGCATGAGCCGCTTCATTGCCGGGGATGGCGGCGTGTCCAGGAGCCCAGACGATGCAGATATCGGCGATTGTCGAGCAGTTTTGGAGGATGAGTAGGGCTGATAATGAAATGCGGCCAATCTGGTAGTTTCGGCAGGCTGTCTGTGAATCGGTGAGGATAGTAACTGGTTGAGAGCGGGAAGTGGCGGCCAGGGCAATGGCTATTTCTTCAGCGACATCGATTGAGGTTGCTCGAGTAGTAGCGGAATTGATGCATTGGCCAGTATGTGTCACTACACAGGCTACGTGGCCGGCGCGCGCAAGGTAGGGGGTAGCATCGGTGTACAGGGCGCTGGGGTCGTTCCCGTATCGCGCAGTAAGGGCTCGAGCCCGAGAAGCCCGGCGGCCAATGTGGTAGTTGGCGCGGATATTTCGAGGGATTGGGGCCACTCGGATGCAATCTCGCAGGGCTAGCGGGATGCGTTTTTGTTGTTCCATCGGGGGTATCGGGCGGTGTCCTAATGCTTTAAGGACTTGTCGACCTGTGGGAGTCAATTGCAGGCGCCGTAATTGAGCTGAATGATGGGCTTCTTGCAGCTCTTCCCACGTGTTGTGGACTCCCAAAGCAAGTACTAAAAATACGTTCTGGACAAGCAGAAGTCTAGTAAGCGGCAGAGCTCGTCGACAGATAGGGGTGCCCTTAGTTTAGGTCTGCGTCATTCTCGGGGGCAGCATGGCCAGATGATAAAGCCAAATGTACAGGCACATTGGCCAACAAAGACGTGACGTAAAACGACACCAGCACTTGCCTTCGTGAAAGGGACCCTGCAACACTGTTTGAGCAGTGCAAGTAAACCTGCGCGCGTTTAGATTACACTGCCAGGAATACCTGAGCCAAATATTACACGTGCACGTGAAGTGGTGAGCGCGCAAATCGCTATGAAAGACAGCGAAAAACCAAACGCGTTCTCTTCAGTTCTCCTCATTATGCACCCCTGGCATGGCCTAGGCTAAGCGACGTCACTGAGGCCATGGCTGCACGATAGGCTGTCACTGGTCAACTTCGTGGCTAATTTCCCCCATTTTCGCCGCCCTCATCGCTGTGTGCGAACCTCATCTATGCCTTAACCTTAATCTCGGACGTTTGGGCTTGCTTAATGGACAATAGCGGCGACAATCTTTGGTAGGCGGGGTTTCGTTGCCAATTATAGCAGTCTCCTTTTCCCACAACAAACGTTAGCCGTTCAATTAGTGGCCGAGATGAAAGGTTTGTCCCAAAAATTGATCCGGGGTTTTTTGTTGAGAGCAGTGGTTTAATAAGCAAAACCGTTTCGTATCTTGCGACTTCAGGTTGTTATCGGCCGTAGACACCACCGAGGTGGGAGTGAATGCGTTGTCTGAAGAAACCGTTTGGAAAATGGGGTGCTCTTATTGGCGCTTGGCGAAGTATAAGTCCACTTACTTTTTTATGAGTGGGGCTCTGCATTCGTGGAGGCCGGAGATGCCAAGCCGTTGTCCCGCTTTAGTGACCGTCTCACAACCATTGGTATGGACACCGCCGCTCCTAGCTGAAACATTGAGGGACGTCTTTACTTTCTTGGCATGTGTGGTGGAAGCCTACACGAGATTTGAACACTGAGATGCCTTCCTTGATGCGCACATAGCGCTTGACAAGTAGCATGGCGTCATGACAGAAGCATCGGCTTGCACACAACTTAAACACCTGCTGCTACATATTATCTACTCTTTCGTATTTATCAGCCAAAAAAAACCACTATACCGCCACCTTCGTCCTGCTTAACACAATAATGCGCAAAAGGCCATTAAATAATGCGCCACTATTAACTTTGCGCCTCGTGCTGATGTATTTGTAGAGAATGCACGAAGTTCCACCACACACGAAATGAAATGCGCTGAGGTGAACCCAATGCATAGGGTAAATCGAGGTCACTTTTGTGTTCCTAATATTTTCTCCACTAATATCCACGTCACCTTTTATACAGCATTGTTTGGGTCTTCTAAAATATACACAGGGTCATTGTGCCTGACCCACATCACAACGACGTTCATTGGAAACTGCAGGCGTTTCCTACTATAGTTTGCAAGCAGCTTCATATGTAGAACATGAACGCAGCAAAAATTTGAAATCGCTAAAAGGAAGGCTACGACATATACAATGGCATTTCTCTCAGAGAGCATGTGCCTCTCTGCCATTTAAACTGATCCGTGAAAAGGCGAGTATTCTCTAAATTTTAGGCATCAGGGCCAAGTAATGTCAGCGCTGAAATTTAGGGGACTTTGCCCTCTCGTTTTGTCCTGTGAATAAGCCGAAGCAACCGGCAACTGGTATAAAGAACAAAGCGTTCAAATCAAAAATGTATCGTACGGTAAAAACATGACATTGGATGTAAAAGTAGCTGTTTGGTGCATGGCACTTTCCACGGCACATTTAGCTGCGGGGAACATTCAAACCAAGAGGTTTAATGTGCTCGTTGAAAACGGTAAGTATCCTGGTGCTTTCCTCTTAATTTGGAATAAATTCCAGATATAGTTATATATATATATATATACATATGCCCACCATAACCAGCTGTGCGCACAAGCATCTTGCGTAAATTTCTGCTCCAGGCGGCGTCATTTTGCTTCCATGGGTGGGTTTGTGTGTGACAGTTACCGAGAAAGAGATCTAAAAATGGGCACGAAGGATTTGAATGCACATATAAATCATAAATTTGTGCCGTTTGAATCGAACAAGACACTCAAACCAAAGCATGGGCAATGTTACTGTCGGAACGTTTGGGTAAAAAATAATTGTCTTGAAAGCAAATTAATTGCAGCTGTTTAGCCTGTATCAACAAGCTGGGCTTCAAATTTTCTATCAACCAAAAAGCGAATCTGCTACATTGTTTCGAAATGTTCAGAGCAAACCTCAGAAGTTAACTAATCTCTAAACGCTTACGCCTGTACTGTACTAGCAAACTGGCTAGAAAGTACCACTAGTCGCAGTTCCGCAACCTGAAAGGAGCTCCACACCTCCGCGATCGTTGGACTGCATGCCTGTTCCCGAAACTGCTTTTTATCAATAAAGTAAAAGTGCCTCTTATTTTATATTTCTTGAATTTAATTTCTACAGAATTGGTACTGCAATAAATTAGTGCACATAAAAATACGGGAAGCCATAAATTTTGGCTGAAAAAAAGTGTGTCGAAGTAGTAACAAAACGTTGGATCAGAGGCTATGGCTGAGGTTTCCTTAGAAGAGGCGTTCCTGTCTTATAATAAATTGGAAGACAAAAAGTGGCGATGCACGTACATGGTTTTGAAATTAGTTGTGGGTGACTCTAGTAGGAAGAGATGTGAGAGGGGGGAAAGCATGGTAGGCTACCGGGTGAGCTGTAAATACTGTTGAACACTAAAGGCGCTCTAAAACAAATCAAACGATAAAAATTTGGGAGAAAAACCAGAAATTAAAGCCGGGTTGTGCCTTGCGTGCGAATAGGCTCCGGAACGATCGCCGGGTGGCGCTGCACTCTCTCCTCCGCGGGAGTACGCCGGGGCTGCCGCCGATTCGGCACGTGCTTTTTTAAGTGCGAATGCACTTTATAAGCGACCCCAAACCATCCACCGCCGGCGGCGGCGGCGTCCGCAGTGCTCCTCTATATTTAAAAAAGAAACAGCATCCGGCGCCAGGTTTCGATCCGAGGACTTTGCGGCCGCAGCGCGACGCTCTACCGACCAAGCCACGGACGCGACGCTGATATCAGTGTTAGTGACGCGCCTTATATCTTTAACGCATTCAAACTACGTCGTCAGTGGCGTGCGTTGGCGACTCAGCGGCGTTATAGCGGCTTGATAACTGCGTGGTGTACACGTGATACTACAAACCCGATGGAAGAGATGGAAGAGAAGGCGGCGAGGCGGTGGGCTGCGGGGGCCGAGCGCAAGCGCCGCAAGCGGGCCGACAACCCTGCATTCGCACTTTCACATTCTCCCCCTCGGGGAAATGCGGAGGAATTTTTTCTGGATGAGGAGGATAAGGTTTACCCAGCGGAGAAGAAGCGAGGCTGTTGGCTGCGGACAACGACAACGTGTATTTACGGGACAAATAACTGACAAAAAAGATAAATCAACATTAACCTAATCAAGACAAGACAGTGATAGTCCTACGCAACAAATTTCGCGCCCCAAAATAGTTCGCGCTCACGTGTTGGTCTCTGTCGGTGAGCTGGCTCGGTGCGCAGGGCTCGGAGCACTGCTACGGTGTTCCTGTTGAGGTCGGTGCTCCGGCCGATAGAAGACACGTCGGCTTCGGTTGAAAGTTGTCTGGTAGTCAACGGGGAAGGTGCGGCTCGAAGCGGAGTTCCCCCGAACGTTAGCGCCCGGCAGGTCGCTCCCCGAACCTCGTTCTTCCTGCACGTTCGTGCCACCACCGTCTTCTTCTTCACTCCCAAATGATGACACGGCGCTGCCCGTGCGCTCGCAGTTAACGGAAGAAGGCTGTTGTGAGGCCACCACAAAGACGGCGTTGCCAGTCCACAAGGCCAGGAGGGAAATGTGGCTCGGCCCTGAGTCTCCTGGGCGTTCGCGTCCAGCAGAGAACTCGCCGAGAGCCGCGTTCCTCCTGCCTTCAACTTGCTACAGTCTAATCCCGCTACAACGAAGTCCGCTTCAACGAAATTTCCGCTTCAACGAAATATTTCCAATTCCCCGTCAGCTAGCCATAGAAGTCAATGCAACAAAGTCCTCGCCACAACGAACCATTTGTCTGGCTTGCTTTCGCTTCAACGAAATTTTCGATGAATTGGGCTGGGTTTGAACAATTATTTTACAATAAAATAAGCATAGCGCCAGCTATCTGTTACTTTTTAAACATTCAGGACGCTTAGTTTCACCGAAAACGTGCGCGGTGCGCCCACACCGCCACCCAAAACAACAAAAAAAAAACTCATAGGCGGAACCCATTGTTTCATGGTGGTAACGATGTGGCTGGCCGTCTTTACATGAGGCACAGGCCCGGTTCGGCAAGCCAGAGCTACAGCCAATCTGTATCCAATTGAAATCGCACGAATGTGCTCCGCTGCTGGCGCGGCGCCGTCATGTATGCGTTGTGACTCGTGAGCAGCTGTCCTTGCCGTTTTCCTTCTACCATCCTTCATAGCCAAGAGCAAAAATCATGTTTGCGTGTTTGGTCCTGAAGCCAAGTCATCCTATCTAGTCGCGAGCGCGCGGTCATGTTTAATGCAAGCGTGCGCGTCTTGCCTGCCAAGGTCAGTAGCTGCGGTGCCCTGTCAGAGGATAAGATAACGGCACTGCTCCTGCCACAAGCGGGAGGGGGGCTTCCGACGGCCTAGCAGCTATCTGCAAGTAATCAGCTCGGTGGGCACGCCTTGTTGCGCAGCAATACGTTTTGCGCCTGCATTTCTTCACCCCCCCTCCGTAATGCTTCTTTGCGTGCAGTGAACACAGATAACCATTGGTATGTTTGTTATCCGAATAAACATGACGTTATTGCGCGTCACTCCTTTTTCTAAACATTGTTTTTTTTTTTTTTTGGTGCTAATGATGCGGAAACACGGGGCTATTTTTCGGGCCTTTCCGTGGTGTGTTGGGGCGGATTTCGCCTCAACGAATTTTCGCTTCAACGAAATTTTCCGCGCGTCCCGTCAATTTCGTTGTAGCGGGATTCGACTGTACCTCCGTTCCACCTCTTCTTCCTCCTCCACCCCTCCTTCGCGGCGTGCTCTTTTTTCCTTCCGCCCCCAGCACGAGCGCTTCGGTGTCTTCACTTCTTACTCCGGCCTTTGGGTCTTAAACACGCCTCCTCACAGCTGGTCTAACCACCTCAGTCATCGCGAAACGACTTCGTCTGGTGAACGGCTTTTCAACGCCCTAAGCAGACGCCCCCCGGCCCGCTCCTCGGCGTCTGGCAAGTGCACGTGCAGCTCGGGTGGACGCCGTCTCCCGCACCGCCTGAGGCATCGAGCCTCCTACTCACGAATGCGAACAAAGCGACCACTGGTTGCGCGAGCCACTTAAGCCAGCACATACAAAGGGCGGCGGGAACACTCCTCACACGCCCGAAACAAAAAGACGAAACTGAAAGCGAAGCAAACCCCCCATATTGTTGCATGGTCAGCTGCCACGACAGTAGCAAGGCGAAAGAAGAGGATCCATTCGTTAAATTCTGCATATTTTCCGCGAAAGCGCACCAAAAGGATAGACGGTAAGCATGGATCACTGCGGTTCAAAAGATGAAATAAGTTGGCACATTTTTGTTTGTATCTGTGTGCTTTCAGTTTACATTACCCGGCTTTTAAAATGCGAACTAGTGTTCTAACGAGTCCTCCCCTCTACACTTTTTTTTAATGCATGCTGCCAATGATTGTTTTCCGCTATAATAAATGAACCTGGGAGTTGTTTAGCTGGTGCCGTTCGATATCGTCCATATATATAACACAATAGGTTGACATTTTGCATGGATGAAAAAAAATAGTTTCTAGCGATTTACCTATCTGGTCCGTCTTGTCATTCTGACTTGTGTTCTGGACGGGATTGCTGCGTTGTTCGTTTTTTTTTCCTACATTTACAAATATTGGTAATTAAAAGAAGTATACACCAAATTCTGTATATTAATAGTAATTAAAAGTTATTCGCCACAAGCTGTTCTGTTGTTTCCGCGAACTGTCACTTTAACCCACACTTGTACTCCAAGCGAGTGACAAACATTGCGAACAAAAATTCCTTCAAGGACAAGTAAAATGGAAATGCGGCGCTGTCAGCGCACCCCTTAATTAGCGCGTGCCTTTCTAATGCGTTTTTATAAGATGCAGCTGATTGTTTCAAGAGTAAGAAATAACCTATTACCATAATCAATCACGTTTATCTTACTTTTTTTTTTGCAAGCCTCAGTGTTGCTGCAGTCCAGAAAATCCGGATGTCCGAAGCGCGAGCACGCGGAGGGAGTGACAAACAAGAGAAAAGTACGCTGTGACAAGCTCAACAGCTGTCGCCTTGCAGAAGAAAAGAGGAACCGACGACCGCCGAACGTCGGGGCAGTCTGCCGGTCGAGCGGCGGGTCTGTAGCAGACGACAAGACAAACGTCGACAAAACTGAACTCAGTAACTACTCTACGTTTAAACCGAACTTGCTGGACACGTGCTGACGCGTATGGTTTCAAAAGTCAGAAGAAAATTTTACCCAGCCCTCTTCCTAGCGCGAAAAATGCAGCACGCGCGCAGCGAAAAAAGCACGTGCCGAAGCGGCGGCAACCACCGCGTACTCCCGCCGAGGGGAGAGTGCAGCGCTGCCCTCACCCGGCAAACTTTAGCTTCGCCTCCCTATATGCTGACTTTTTGCGAACAACTTAAACGAATAAATTAAGTTCCTTTATTTCGAATCGATATGACTTAATAGACAATACAACTGGTGTAGATTCTAAAGACCTCACAATTATTCTAATCGCGCCCTGACCAGACATTCATGGACTAGTATATTTGTAATGTTAAGAGAATAAGTGTAGGGAACCATAAGTCTCGTTGCAGAAAATTTATTTGTTCAGCTTCCAGATGAAATGATGAAATATCAGTGCTGACATTGCATAAGCCCAGAATATGGCTCCGAAGTATGCACACTGTAACAACAGGTCAGCAGTTCATGTCCATTGCACACATGCACTGAAGATGGGCAATTTCTTGAATTCGAACTGCTGAACTGTTGCAATAGTTGGAAAGAATTATTTCTGTGATTCTGATACTAATTTCTCACAGGAAAAAAAAACTTTGAAGGGGTTAGAATGATTGCCGCATATTTTTTTTCCTTAACCTTTTATCAATTGTAAACAATGCTTAAGAGACAAAAGGGCTGAATCCCTGGTTATTTATTTTAGCTTATTTATTCAAAATACACCCAAATACTCTTATATGGAGGGTAAAAATGGAGCGTTTGGACATGAACAAGAAAACAAAAACAAAACTATCAAACAGGCCTGAGGCAAAAGGCGTACATAGAAGTTGGTGGAAGGCGAAACCTAGGTTTGTAACCTTGGTTCCTTACAGCGCCATGGGCCCTGAACTACTTATTTGAGCTCGTAAAAACCAAAGTTCTGCTAAATTCTCAATTACTTTCGAGATACTAGAATGACCAATCCTCACTCAAAATAATCAATCTTGAAAATTCACGGTTTAGATAACCGCTCTCGCAGGTGCCCGACCGAGCATCAGTGCCTTCGAGGCTGCACTTTCCTTCAGAATTATAAAACCACATTTTCTTAGTACCTGGATTATCGCCTGGGTTGACCTTCTAAACCTCGCTGTGCCCCAGCTACAAGATACCGTGTGCACCACACTTCGGCGCACGTTGAAGATCCTCAGGTAGTCAAAGTTAATACGGAGCCCTCCACTACAGCGCGCCTCATCGCCTGCGTTGCATCGGCGCGTTACACCCCCAATCAATCAATCAACTGCAAGATAATTATGATTAAAGGGGCACTGACACAAAATTTTGAAGGCGAGATAACTTCGGAGATAGATTGGTGGGAACACACATACATCATCGGCAAAATATCAGCGGTGAATACAGCCTAGAACATATTTAAATTCAGTTTTGAAGTGTGCGAAACGCAACCGAGCAGCCAGCAGAGGACCACGCGCAATTGTAAATAAACAACATCCAAACACGTCACGAGTTTGTGTTTGCCGCTTCCTCACTACCGGCGTTTTGCGCCGGCTCGCGCGGCTCGCCGCTCCAATCGGAGGGCCGGAGGGCGGAGCTTCTGCTCTCGAGAACGAACAACCCGATCGTTGGCGGCGGAGGCGCCGTGATTTCGTCAGCTAATCGGGCAGCTGGCCGCGACCAAAGTTCTACAGCGATTCCAGGCACTCTGTTTCTATTACTGTTTATTACCATTGGATGCGAAAACGCGCCGGAGGCACGAAAAGCTCACTGAGCTAGCCGCACGGTCGCTGTGCAGGCGGCGGCCACGGCCGCGAAGTGGCCCAGGCCGGCGCAGGTAGCTCGAGTGATAGCTTGTTACCGCTGCACGAAATTGTCCCCAAGTCCCGACCATGGTGGCTTACGTGAGAAAGGAGTTAATTATGCGATGGCGGGTTGCATTAAAAATTGTCATCTGCACCGCTTACGAGAGCGGCACTCGAATATCCGCCGCAGTGCTGAGCCGAACACATCTGTAGGTGGACCTGTAGGCAGACCGGCCGGCTGCTCCCAGCGCGCGTCTTGCCACCCACCGTCTCGAGCGTCGCGCGTCGTTCTTTAGCCGCGGTAGCATTTGCACTCGCAGCGCCTGCGTCACATCCACGGTCGCTTTTTAATTAGGCGCCTCACGAGATCAGTACGGGGGGGCATTCGCAGAAACTGCCGTCGATGCGGATTCGACAGTGCTACGGCGGCTCTGCTCTGTGATATCCTTCCGACGGTCACGTGGTCAGCTTTGTTCACACAAAATTCACAAAATCCATCGTTTCGCGGCACTCTCTGAAACCGAAACTGCGACTGGCCGCATTGAAAATGCCTCTAATTAAACAACCGTCGCACGCTGAAGCAAATGAGGTTTCTACAGGTTATAAGTAGGTCACTAGCTACTTATCGCAACAAAAAAAACAAGATGCGAAATTTTTGTGTCAGTGCCCCTTTAACAGAAGCTCCGTATGTTCTATACAACAAGATAGCCGAATACCTAGGTTTGTTACCAACGGGTGAAGATTTCCTAAATGGCTGTACGTGACCGCTTTTACCAGATGTATCAACTCTTTTATATGCATTAATCTGGGCGAGTTTCTTTCTGGAGCCGTGAAGACCATTAAAACAGCGTGGTCACAACAACACTTAAAGAAAATTATTCACGGTATTTGCGCTAGTCGTGTTAGCCCTCTTCCATAAGCGTTCTCTTTACCGAGGTGTTTGGTAATGTATATTCACCTACTGAATATTGCCAAGTGTCAGTACAGCTGAGCTGTGCTCTAACATTCCTAGTTCAAACAGGTGTGACCGTTCTGATTCGCAGGCGTTCTAATTTTAACAAACCTTGCTCAGAACACTCTGTTGGGCGACACGGTCCGAACAACATCTTTCAGTTAACACGGGTGCTATTATGTAACGCCCCATGAAAACATATAGTGGATCTTTTTTATGGCAACGCTTGTTAAATGAATATTTCTAAGGCGTAGCGTTAAGGGTCTTTTTTAGCATAACGGGCGGCCGTGCCCGCGAGCAAAATATGGTGCGAGCGAAAAATCCCGTAGTGCCGCCATGCGTCACCCACGAAATCTCCTAGATTCTAAGGCGCTGCCCCAACAGATTATCTACGAGCAGAAGTCGACATTTCTCACCTCTCGAGGAGATTTCATGTGATGTGAACGATTCCCCACAATGATATTGCGTTGCAGGCGTCAGGGCGAAGATTAGGCATTCATCAATTTGTAGCATTATATTCTGCTTTCGCCTTGTTTGCATGGCCACGCAAGCATTCTTATGTTGTAGTACACTATTAGTGAAGCACGTATGAGGAAAAAAATGTATGATAGAAATTTGTGTGTTCGGACCAATCTAGGCCTATAAAATAAGTTGTCCACTACTGACAATGATTCGTCAACGCCAAAATCAAACTGCCGGCCCTATTTATTTAAACCTTCCGGAGTATGTTTATCCCATGGCGTAAGGGCTCACTAAGGCAAGATTTTTGGAAATTTTGCTCCTAATGAAGGAAAAGACGGAAATGGTGTCTTTGTATATTCATGATTATCACGATATCGAAGTGAATTTTGCTTATACATATAGGCCGTAAAAATGTTTAAAAAGTAGTTTGCCGGTTCTTTAACATCCCGCACTGTTGGAGCAGATATACATTTCGGAGCAAATTGGGTGTTTTCAGAGATTTCCTATATTGGTATATCCAATTAGTTTTTGGTAATAAATATGCTTATACAGATGCACCAAACCAGTTTAAAGGATTTTGCCCAGCGCCGCCACTAAATGGGCGAAATGAATTTCTTGAATCTATACCCCTCACGGGCCGAAATAGCTTAACAGGTGAAGTAAACTTCCAGCCAAGCTACTGGATCAAGAAAATTCAAATTTCAGGAGTTTATCCCTGTCACGCTGCAGTCGCTCAGTAGGGCTGAATTATATTTCGAGATTACACCCCTGAATGAGTGAAAAGCTCTAACACATATTTATACATTTTTTATAGCGGACACTGACATATCGAACAGGATTTTTGTTGGTATACGTAACCCATATAAATGTCTAAAAATTGTTTTTAAAATGCTTCTACAACGGCAACTTCGTAGCTAGAGTCATTATTTTGGAAAAAATAACACGTTTTAAGAGATTTTCCCATAGTTATTCCAGTCCGTTCATAGACGCAATTGGTTTTTGCTTACAAACTTCGCCCCTACAAATCTCCAAAAACCTATTCCACGATTTTATCTCAAGAAGCATATACAAAAGCGAGCAACATTTTTAAAACTAGACACTTCAGGAAGTGGAATTCTGCTTACTTTTCGTGCGATAAAAAAGCGCGCACCCTCTCTGGTGACTTTCTGTAATCACGCCTTCCGCAGGCGCCCATGTTATTTATTATAAATTTGTGAAAGATGTTTATTCATCACACTTACTAAGATAACACTCCCCATGGGTAGACAGAGAGAAATAACTTTTATTGGCACAGAGGATTAGGGCGCTTCGGCCGCTACCTCAAGGGTTACGACCCCTTCAACCACTCAAGTAAGAAGCTCATTCTGTATCTGCGGTCCAAGCAGCCCAACGGGTCCATTGACTGCTCGGGAAAATTAATTGGAGGAAATTAGTCTTCCGCGCAAGCCCACATTAGGTGTTGGATTCTCGCCCTTTCCCCGCACCGACATAGGAACGCATTCGTTGGTGCACACTGTTCTTGAACAATTTCTTTCAGGAAAATTCCAATAAAACAGCTGTTCAAACCGTTTTTCATTACCATACGCCTCCTGTAGGAGCCCAAGTATTGACGATAGGCGGGAGTTTCCAAAACTGCAAATTTCAACGAAGAACACACTATGGCAAGTAATGAATAACTCAAGACGCGTATACCTAATAGCGTCATTAGTATAGTGGCCTACCTGGGCATCGCCGCGTACTACCGTTATTTTTGTATTTGCATAAGTGGACACATTGCAAAAGGGATAGCGCTCCCGTGCGCAAAGTGGCCATGAGCCTGCTCTGTCAGAAAGTACACTGGTTTTGACTCTAACCCCCGGCATAAATGCGCACATTTGCTTGTGAGCACCCACAAACACAAAAAGATAATATAAAAATATTTCAAACAACGCTATAACTTCTCTGATACACAGTAAAATCCATCGGCAGTGGTGGAAAAAACGGGTACTCGCATTGCTTACTCAAAATTTTCACCCTTTTTTAACATTGATACTATATCTTACAGTGAACACTGCAACTTGTGTGCCGCTTAAAATAACTGTATTTCTTCTTTGCCAGATACGTGCGTTGTGGGTCCTAACCTACAGGTCAAAAACGGAAAACGTCATGACGACACAAATGCTTGCATGCGGTTCATTTGTGACACGAGCAAAAAACACATAAATGTGTTCTAGTAAGTACATAGACGTAGAAACGAAACACCCTTCCATTCTCCTAAGCATGTAACAAGCGATCTTTGCGATAACGGTGCCAAAGCACTAACATCAGATTCTCAATTTAGTACTTTATTCTACGCCCGTCCTCATAATAAAATATTGTCTAAATTACAGACGCGTATGCTTGCGTACGTGAGTCTGTGTGGCTGTGTCTGTTTTTTCGTGCGAGTTTGTTTGTGTGTGTGCGTGTGTGTACCGCTTTGTGTGTGTGTGCGTATGTGTTTATGCGTCTGCGTGTGCGTGCGTGCATGTGTGTACGTGTGTGTTTGTGTGCGTGTGCGTGTGTGTGTGTGGCTATGTGTGCGTGTGTGTGTGTGCGTGTAGAAGTGTGTGTATGGGTGTGTGCGTGTGTGTGGCTGTGTGTGTGGCTGTGTGTGTGGCTGTGCGTGAGTGTGCGTGTATGGCTGTGTGTGCGCGTGTGTGTGTTTGTGCGTGTGTGCGTGGGTGGGTGTGGGTGTGGGTGTGGCTGTGTGTGTAGCTGTCTGTGTGTGCGTGTGTGCGTGTGACTGCATGTGTGTGTGTGACGGTGTGTGGGCGTGTGTGTGTGGCTGTTTGTACGTGTGTGCGTGTGTGTGCATGTGTGTGTACGTGTGCGTGTGTGTGGCTGTATGTGTGAGTGGGTTTGTGTGGCTGTGCGTGTGTGTGCGTGTCTGTGTGCACGTGTGCGTGGCTGTGTGCGTGACTGTGTGTGTGGCTGTGCGTCAGTGTGCGTGTCTGGCTGTGTGTGCGCGTGTGTGTGTGTTTGCGCGTGTGTGGGTGGGTGGGTGTGGGTGTGTTTGTGGCTGTGTGTGTAGCTGTCTGGGTGTGCGTATGACTGCGTGTGTGGGGCTGTGTGGGCGTGGGCGTGTGTGTGTGTGAGTGGCTGTGTGTGTGGCTGTGTGTGCGTGTGTGTGTGGCTGTTTGTGTGAGTGGGTTTGTGTGGCTGTGCGTGTGTGTGCGTTTCTGTGAGCGCGTGTGTGTGGCTGTGTATGTGTGGCTGCGTGTGCGTGTGTGTGGCTGTGTGTGTGAGTGTGTGTGTGTGTGGCTGTGTGTGTGTGGCTGTGTGTGTGTTCGTGCGTGTGCGTGTGTGTGGTTGTGTGTGTGTGTGGCTGCGTGTGCGTGTGCGTGTGTGTGGCTGTGTGTGGGGGGGCTGTGTGTGTGTGGCTGTGTGTGCGCGTGTGTGTGCGCATGTGTGTGTAGATGTGCTTGTGTGTGCGCGCGTGTGTTTGTGGCTGTGTGTGGCTGTGTGTGTGGCTGCGTGTGCGTGTGTGTGTGCCTGTTTGTGTGTGGCTGCATGTGCGTGTCTGTGTGCGTGTGCGTGTGGCTGTGTGTGTGCGTGTTTGTGTGTGGCGGCATGTGCGTGTCTTTGTGCGTGTGTGTGTGGCTGTGTGTGTGTGCGTGTGTGTGTGGCTGTGTGTGTGCGTGTGTGTGTGCGTGTGTGGCTGTGTGTGTGCGTGTGCGTGTGTGTGTGGCAGTGTGTGTGCGTGTGTGGGGGCTGTGTGTATGGCTGTGTGTGCGCGTGTGTGAGTGTGTGTGGCTGTGCGTGTATGCATGTGTTTATGAGGCAGTATGTGTGTGGCTGTGTGTGTGGCTGTGTGTGTGCGTGCATGCGTGGCTGTGTGTGAGTGGCTGTGTTTGTGTAACTGTGTGTGCGTGTGTGTGTCCGGCTGTGTGGGTGTGGCTGTGTGAGCGTGTGTAGGGGGATGTGTGTGGCTGTGTGTGCGCGTGTGTGTATGTGTGTGGGGGGCTGTACGTGTATGTGCGTGGGCGTGTGTGTGGCTGTGTGTGCGTGGGGGTGTGGGGGTGTCTGTGTGTGTCTGTGTGTGCGTGTGTGTGTGGCTGTGTTTGTGTAACTGTGCGTGCGTGTGTGTGTCTGGCTGTATGTGTGGGTGTGTGCGCGTGTGTTTGTGTGTGCGTATGTGGGTGGCTGTGTGTTCGTGTGTGTGTGTGTGTGTGGTTGCGTGTGTGTGGCTGTGTTTGCGTGTGTGTGTGTGTGTGCGTATACGTGTGTGCGCGTATGTGTGGCTGTGTATGTGTGTTTGTGCGTGGGTGTGTGGCTGTGTGTGTAAGTCTGTGTGTGCATGTGTGTGTGCGTCAGTGTGCCTGCGTGTGTGTCTGTGTGCGTGTATTTGTGTGACTGTGTTTGTGTGCGTGTGCATGTAGTTGTGTGGCTGTGTGTGTGCCTGTTGCTGTGTGTGTGTGTGTGTGTTAACGTGCGTGTGTGTGTGTGTGTGGCTCTGTCTATGTGTGGCTGTGTGTGCGCGTGTGTTTGTGCAAGTGTGTGTGTGTACTTGTGTGTTCGCGCGCGTGCGTGTGCGTGTGCGTGTGTGTGTGCGGGTGCGTATGCGTGTGCTTGTGTGTGTCTGCGTGTGGTGCGTGCGTGCCTGTGTGCGTGTGTGTGCGTGCGTGCGCGTGGGTGTGTGCGTGGGCGCGTGTTCGTGTGTGTGCGGGTGTGTGTGCGTGCGTGAGCGTGCGTGCATGAGCGTGCACGCGTGTGCGTGTGTGTGCGGGTGCGTGTGTGTGTGCACGTGTGTGTGCGTGAGTGTGTGCGTGCGTGCATGTGCGCGTGCGCGTGTGCGTGTGTGTGCGTGTGGTGTGTGCGTGTGTGCCTGTGTGCGTGTCCAAGTGTGCGTGTGTGTGTGTGCGCGTGCGTGTGCGTGTGTACGCGTGCTTGCTTGTGTGCGTGTGGTGCGTGCGTGCTTGTGTGCGTGTGCGTGCGCGTGCGTGTGCGTGTGTGTGTGTGCGTGTGTGCGTGAGTGCGTGTGTGTGTACGGGTGCATGTGTGTGTATGCGTGTGTGTGTGTGTGTGCGTGTGGTGCCTGTGTGCGTCTGCGTGGACGTGTGCGTGTGCATGTGTTTAGGACACTAAAGGCTGTAAAGTATGAAGCCTTCCCTTCGCCGAAGCTTTATCCGAGATTTCCTGTAAAGTGGTTGTAACACTCGCTGGTAATGTGCCAGGCCCACCGTTCCACATCTGCTGGGGGTGTAGACAGAGTCCATCGCTGAAAACACCGCACCTGTAAACACTGTACAGCAAGTGCCGCGTGGAAGGTGGAGAGTTCTTTCTCTGCAGGTTAACGATGTGGTGTTTACAGTTGTTGGTGTCGCATGGTGCGAATAGGTTCTCTTTTCTCCTCCAACAGAGGCTCCAGAAAGCTCTAAAAAACATCTCTGAATACCTTGCTCCGAAGGGCCTCCGCCTCTCACCTGAGAAGAGCGTTGCCATGGCATTTACCCGCAAGCGGATGACTCAGTACCCATTAATCCTTGCGGGCCGTTGCCTGCCCTATGTGCGCACTCAAAGATACCTCGGGATAACCATGGATCGAAACCTCTCCTGGGCCCCTGAGGTTCGGAGGCTGCGTACTCGCATTTCCGCGGTGGCGCAAGTCATTGGATACCTTGCCGGAAGTCAATGGGGCAGTGACTGTCGATCCATGGTGCTTCTCTCCAAGGCTTATGTTGATGGCTTGCTGCGTTATAGCCTGCCTGTTTTGCAGCGGCTGTCGACCACAAGCAAAAAGCAGCTTGATGGGGCAAGACATAATTGTATGCGCACCTGCCTTGGCCTTCCTAGGGGCTCTTCCTGCGCTGGTACCGTTGCGGAGGCTGGCTGCCTGCCCTTAGATGTTCTTCGGCTACAAGAGACATTCCGAATATACTTGCGGCATCGATTGCACACATCAACCAATCTTTTGACCCGTGTTGTACAACGCAACGAAAGCTCCAGCTTTGCACAGATGATAAACTCCATTAACATCTCTGTGCCATCCCAAGCGCGACCAACCATGCCGTCCAATTTCCCCCCCTGGACTCTGTCACCGGTGTGCATAAAACTCAACATACCTGGTGTCACCTCAAAGCAAACACTCCCTCAATTCTGCCTCCTTCAACTCGTGCTCGCCCACATCAGTGGCTGTTATCCGCATACGGCCCACATTTTTACGGACGGTTCATCTACACCTCACAGTAGTGCATCGGGCGTCTACGTTTCGTCTACCGGTCAAGCGCTCTCCTACCGCCTTGAACGTGCAACGTCATCCACGTCGGCCGAGCTTCATGCAATTAAGCAAGCCCTCCGCTACATTCTTCGTCAGCCATCAGCAGAATGGGCTATATTCACGGATTCTAAGACAGCGCTGCAAACCCTACGGCATGCCAGTTGCTTCAGCCTCCACGACCACGTATCCCGCGACATCATCTACCTGCACCATCTAGCCTACGTCGCTGGGCATCGTGTGACCTTGCAATGGATACCCGCACATTGTGGCGTTCTCGGCAACGAGAAAGCTGATGAGGCGGCTCGCAGAGGGCTACAACTGCGCAATGTAAGGAAAATTTTCTTTACAAAGCACGAGGCTGCAGCGCTAGCGAAGCAGCTTGCCTTAGAGGAACGAAACCGTCTCTGGTCTTTTCCCGAAACTCACCACCCTTTTCTGTATGACATAGACTCTGACCTGAGAATGAGGCTCCCAGAGCGAATCCCACGTCGACTTGAGACGCTCTACCATCGGCTGCGCCTCAACGCAGCACTTACGAACTCCTACCGACATCGCCTCGGTCAAACCACAAACCCTTACTGTGATAACTGTGGTTTGCCAGAAACTACTGAACACGTTTTATTAGAGTGTCCGGCGTACAAACAGGAAAGGAACGACCTCGCCAAGAAGATCGAGTGCCTCAACAATGGACTTTTATCATTGAAAGCTCTTCTTGGACCATGGTCATCTCCATCATCCCAGCGAAAAGTGTTAGATGCACTGTTTGATTATTTACACGACATCGGCGTCGCAGAGACACTGTAGAACTCCACATCGTCATCCTGTGAGAACACCTGGACTTTTACGTGACCCACGGAACACTCCATGTTGCCTTCTTTTTTACCTCTTCTTTTTTCCCCTCTCTTTCGCCCTACTTTTTTTAGGGCCTTTACCTCCTCCACCCCATCCCCGCAGAGTAGCATGTAGGCGAATACATGCCTGCAGACCTCTCTGCTTTCTTCTAATAAAGAGCTTTCTCTCTCTCTCTCTCTCTCCTTCTTCCCTTTTCCCTGGAGTCACTTTCTTCCTTTTTCGGTGACTATGGCTCAGAGGCTTGGCCAATCGCCCTTATTGATCTACAGGTGGGCTATTGCGGTAACGTGCGTTATTACTCAGCTAATTGGTCTTTGGGTAATTACCATGCTCAAATTTGTCCTATGAACATAGCATGATTCTAACACACGTTTCTTAGTCGAAAGCCGCAACCAATTCACTATATTCACCATTATGACGTTTGTATAGTAAAGCTCTGTTGGTTGAAAGGCTTTATGCTCGTTTCCCAATAGAATGGACCCCGTTTCGAACGCCACCAAGAATGTAATTTACCCAGTTTCCTTTTTATTTCAATTAGCTAGTTCGGTTATGTTAGGTGCACTGATAATGTGATGTCTTTTAAGTATAAATATAACTTATAGGGATTGTTTATGCTTTCCGTCACTTTCTGTCCCGTACATCGCCCATTTTGTGTACCATTTGTCCACCATATGTTCTATCACAGCCTTATTTTCAGCCAACATTTTTTACTAAACCTTTCGCAAGCGGTGCCTTCACTACTACCAAAGGCAACTTAGACCGTATTTGTATCTTACAAAAAACGTGTGTTCAATTCATAGAAAATATTAAGTGGGACGACCATACCCTTCCATATTTTTACAAAAATGACCCCCTTAAAATAAAAAATGTTTATCTCCAATGCTTAGCTTTCAAGATATTTCATGATGGAAAGTCCGATCCTGTCGCGTATTTCAATAAATTTAAAAAAGAAAATTGTTCTTATGACCTTATGCATGAACCATAAGTAACAAAACGTGTTCGCGCATCTTACGGGGAACAAACGTTAGGCTTTCAAATTCCCCCCTTTTTAAACAACTAATCTTGAATTACCAAGGTTTTTCGAAGTTCTTGTTCGATCGGCTTATTAAAAAAACAAATGAAACAATTTTTGTTCAGTGAAAATAATTGTCGCACCTGACTGCCTTGTATGCCATATTTTTTGCTATCACATTGGTTTTAAATACGATGTCAATGTTTATTGTATTCTCATTCGGTATAAGCCAAATACCTGCTATACGTACCATCCCCGGTCTCAAGAACACCTTTTAGTATGGGTATTGTTTGTTTGGTTTATAATTTGAAGTTTGTTAAAAATTGTCATTTTTTTCTGTCTCTACCATTTCCTGAATTGTGTTATCACACTATGTTCTCTGGTGCTTTATTGTGTAAAATCAAAGTGCTCTTATGATTATACATTCTCGCCTACGGCGCACTGTGTTATGATTATGTCATAATTTGCCGTCATAGTTGTTAAATGTGCTTTGTTAAGCTCGCGCTGCTGCCGATGTGCAATCTCAGATACCGGGCCTCGACAGGCGTCTTGAACACCTATAGCCCCATTAACTCCGACAGAAGATGAAAATTGAAATGTACCGTGTGATGTATGTGTATCATGTCCAAAATATACAAAAAACAAAGCAATAATTAATTAGAAACTAAATTATTTTATCATCGTCATCATGACTTAAGGTAGTTACGGGGTCGTGCCGTTAGAATGCTACTGCATGGTTGATACACATGAAAAGGAGAGGATACCATTTACCTTACTACGCGAGGTAGTGGCAAAAATCGCTGCTACACATTCTGGAGGCGCGACCCCTACCGCCGAGACCGAAGCGACGCGCCTGCGCGTCCTTGCGTACTCGCACGCACACAAGTTTTTTCGCTTTCGGCTGCCGCATTCTATTGATTGATTGTAGGGTTTAACGCGCCGACGCAACGCAGGCGATGAGGCGCGCCGTAGTGGGGGGCTCCGGATTAATTTTGACCACCTGGGGATCTTTATCGTGCGCCAAAATCTCGCACACACGGGCGTTTTTGCTTTTCGCCTCCATCAGAAAAGCGGCCGCCGCGGCCGGGAGCTGCCGCATTCTAATGCTCGTCCGCGCTTCATAGGGCGGTGCCTTCATAGAATTCCGTGCGCTCCGATGAAGTATCTGGAACATTGCGCTTGTGCCTACTGCGCACGCGCTCCCGGCATGCCGATCTATTATTACTCCGAATGGTTTCTTTTATCGTTCTTATTTCATCATTTATCGTTCGAACAACATAGGGTTACACTGACAATATCAAAAAAAGAAAAAAAGAAAGAAATCACTTTCTTTCGACTCTGAGAAGAAGGATGACCAGCGAACCTAGGCGCAGTGAAAGAGCGCCAGAAACAAAGCGCCTTTGTTTGTAATTTGCGATGAATTATACTTCCTTGGTAATTACCTGAAGAAAACTTGCAAGGAGTTGAGTTTTAGCTTAGGCGATAAACAGAGGGCTGTCCGTTTCCTACCCGCGTCGTAGGCATCTTCCTGGCTGTGTAACACACCAACACAACCGCTCGACCACGGAAAACAGCAGTCACTTCGCGCCGGGTGTCGCGACATCAATGTTTAAATCTCCGCCCAGCAGAACGGGTACGTCAACAGTGAGCGCGTTAAGCCTGAGTGCCCGGATACGACCTCCCTCGTCCCCCCGGCCCCTGATGCACACAGAATGCAGCAACCCGTGATGTGCGCGTGTTTAAATGCGAAAGACGCCGTTAAAAACGTCACTCCGGGAGCTCTTCAAGCAGGGCGGGTCGACCTAAGATCGACCTAAACGTAACTCCAGCAGCCCTTGAATGAGTAAACAGAAAAGAAGGTGCAGCTATGTTGGATTTCGCTATATATTACGATAATATTTAGTGAACTTATATAAAATCGTAATTGGCTCGCACCGGTGTTCCAAGGGGGCGAGGTGCTCTTCATCCAGGAGGGAATCGCAACTACTGGACGAGGTAGAACTTGAGGCCGCTATTGCGGCGGCTGCACGTGCTTCGGCCGCGGCCTTCCGTCAGTTTCGCACCCATTCACGCTTCTGGGCACTTTAACGCTCCTTCAATTCCCCCGCTCTTCCTCCAAGCGAATGACACGCATCCGTCCGGTAGCGAGCAAAAGTGAAACTTCGGAAAATTGGGCTAGCGCTGTTATCAGCTGTTTGTGTGAGTTGTGAGAGAGAAATCGGTGGTTGCAAAGGGTATATAACTTGTGAACGGGGCGTCATTAATGATGAGGAGGTAAAAGGCAGTGGCGAACAAATCGCCCCCACAAAAAAAAAATCCGGGACTTGCCCAGGATTTAGGGACACGCGCCGCCGGGACACGCACCGCCAAAACGTGATTGAGCCCTCTCCCGGGCCTTCGCTCGTCCGGGTGTAACTAGATGGCGCAAAAAAACGGACGTCGTTTGATAACAAATACAGCTAGGAGAACGACGCAGTTGTCTTGCAGGAGAAACAAGTTTATTGGAGCGAACTTGTGCTCCCCTAACAACTCAAAAGAATACAGAGGCGGCGAAGCAGCGGTCAACAAAGTGACTTGCGTCAGCGAGCGTCGCAGAATCGAATGCCCCGGCGTCCGCACTGCAGGCTTTTTATCTTTTGGCGCGCGTGGTTCTCGAAACGTCGATTCGCATCGAGAACATAGTAGACCCAAGAAGATTATTCTGGGCTGTTCACGTTAGATCGGAATGCTCTCCCTATCACAACAGATAACACATGCGGCACAGAAAGAAAGAATTGAACACGCGCTTTCCTTGGCGCAGAGATAACACAGACCGGCACAGCCGGGCGGTAAAAGCAAAATACAAATAAACAAACCCAATGTATGGTTCGCGGCATTACCCCCCCTCTAAGAGTGCATCGACCCGATGCTAACATAAGCGACAGTCCGAACAAATGAAAATAAAAGTTCGTCATCGTGCGTAGAAAGGTTTTAAGCGAACCACGTGGACGACTTCAGGCCGCGTGCGTCGTCGTGATGTGCCAGAGTCACTATCGGGGATCACTTCGTAGGTAAGTTGGCCAACACGTCGTAGAATCTGGTAGGGTCCGAAATACCGTCGCAGGAGCTTCTCACTGAGTCCGCGTCGTCGGATGGGAGTCCAAACCCACACACGATCCCCTGGTTGGTACTCGGCGTCTCGGCGTCGGAGGTTGTAGCGGCCCGCATCCACCAGCTGCTGGCCCGTTATACGAACTCGAGCGAGCTGGCGGGCCTCCTCCGCACGTTGAAGATATCCGTGGACGTCGGCGTTGAGGTCGTCGTCTTCTACGTGCGGAAGCATGGCGTCGAGCATCGTAGTCGGCCTTCTACCGTAGACAAGCTCGAACGGCGTCAGCTGCGTCGTCTCCTGGATAGCCGTGTTGTACGCAAACGTGACATACGGGAGAACTTCGTCCCAAGTCTTATGTTCAACGTCAACGTACATTGACAGCATATCTGCGATTGTCTTGTTCAGACGTTCTGTTAGTCCGTTCGTTTGGGGGTGGTACGCGGTCGTTCTTCGGTGATCCGTGTTGCTGTAGCGTAATACTCCTTGCATCAGCTCTGCAGTAAATGCCGTTCCGCGGTCTGTGATTAGGACTTCCGGGGCTCCATGTCGTAGCACAACTTGGCTTATAAAGAACTTCGCCACTTCTTGTGCAGTCCCCCTCGGAAGAGCGGCGGTCTCTGCGTAGCGCGTCATGTAGTCTGTCGCTACGACAATCCACTTGTTCTGTGATCGTGACGTAGGGAACGGGCCTAAAAGGGCCATTCCAATCTGTTGAAATGGTCTCGATGGGACGGCGATCGGTTGCAGAAGTCCGGCGGGTCTTGTCGGCGGCGTTTTTCGTCGCTGGCAGTCACGGCAGCTCCGGACGTAGTGGGTGACGTCAGAGGTAAGGCCGGGCCAGTAGTACCTCGCCTTGATTTTTCCAATAGTGCGGGCTGTGCCCAGATGTCCGGAAGACGGGTCGTCGTGGCACGCTTCCAAAATTTCGTCACGAAGGTCCGCGGGGATGACGAGGAGGTAATTCGCTCTTGTTCCGGGGCAGAAATTCTTCTTCACAAGGACGGAGTTTCTCAGGCTGAATGCTGGTAAGCTGCGTTTGAAGGTCCTAGGAACGGCAACGTTGCATCCCTCGAGGTACTCGATTATGACGCGTAAGTCGGAATCGGCACGCTGCTGGGCGGCTAGGTCGCTCTCCGTCACGATCCCGAAGAACGCGCTGTCTTCATCAGAGTCTTGTGGTGGGTCGACGGGGGCGCGGGACAGGCAGTCGGCGTCGGAGTGTTTCCTGCCGGATTTATAAACGACGGTAACGTCGAACTCCTGCAGGCGCAAGCTCCACCGCCCAAGACGGCCAGAGGGGTCCTTCAAATTGGCGAGCCAACACAGCGCATGGTGGTCTGTTACAACCTTGAATGGCCTTCCATACACGTATGGGCGAAATTTTGAAATCGCCCATATAATAGCCAGGCACTCTTTCTCGGAGGCAGAATAGTTTTTCTCCTCCTTCGACAGACCACGGCTGGCATAGGCGATTACCCTTTCGCAGCCGCTTTGCTTTTGGACAAGGACGGCACCCAAGCCGATATCACTGGCGTCCGTGTGCATTTCCGTTTCGGCATTCAAAATGAGCGAGCACGGGCGGGCTTTGCAGGCGTATTTGCAGCTCGCAGAATGCTTTTTCTTGGTCGTTTTCCCAGCTGAAAGGGGTGCTATCTTTCGTCAAGCGCGTGAGTGGCTCTGCAATGCGTGCGAAGTTTGCCACGAAGCGCCGGTAGTATGCGCACAGCCCGAGAAATCTTCGCACGCCCTTCTTGTCTTTCGGCCTTGGGAAGTTCGCAATCGCTGAAGTTTTTGCCGGGTCAGGTAGGACTCCCGCGGCGTTGACGACGTGGCCCAAGAACTTGAGTTCCCCGTATGCGAAACGGCACTTTTCAGGCTTTAGCGTCAACCCCGACGTACGAATGGCCTCGAGTACAGACTCCAACCTTGCAAGGTGTTCGTCGAACAACGTATGGGTACGAGCTAGTTGGTACTCCATCTAAACACCGTATAGCGCAGTAGGCAAGACACAGGACGAAGGGGACACGGACGAGCGCTGTCACGGGACAGGATAGCGCTCGTCCGTGTCCCCTTCGTCCTGTGTCTTGCCTACTGCGCTATACGGTGTTTAGTTCGTCGAAAGTCCGGGCGAATACCACTACGTCGTCGAGGTATACGAGGCAGGTGTGCCACTTAAGGCCAGCTAGCACAGTGTCCATGACTCTTTGAAACGTCGCTGGTGCTGTGCACAGCCCAAACGGCATCACCTTGAACTCGTATAGGCCGTCTGGGGTTATAAATGCAGTCTTCTCTCGGTCTCTCTCGTCCACTTCGATTTGCCAGTAGCCGGTCTTCAGGTCCATCGATGAGAAGTACTTCGCGTGGCAGAGGTGGTCGAGGGCGTCGTCGATTCGGGGAAGGGGGTACACGTCCTTTTTCGTGATTTTGTTCAGTCGCCGGTAGTCAACGCAAAACCTTAATGTGCCGTCTTTTTTCTTTACGAGTACGACGGGCGCAGCCCAGGGGCTTTTCGATGGCTGTATAATGTCATCGCTCAGCATGTCGTCGACTTGAGTCCGGATGGCTTCCCGTTCGTGTGAAGAGACGCGGTACGGTGACTGTCTGGTAGGTCGGGCTCCATCTTCGGTTATTATTCGGTGCTTCGCTAGAGGGGTCTGACGTAGTTTGGCGCTCGACGAAAAACATTCGCTGTAGCGACGCAGCAAAGCCAATAATTTTTTCCGTTGTTCTTGCGGTAGCGCCGGATTCACGTCGAATGGCTGCGGGAGCTTGAAGGTTTCTACGGGTGTGCGTTCAAAGTCGGCGACTGCGATCACATCACTTGCTTCTTGCGTTTCTTCGAGGAACGCAATTGCAGCTCCCTTGTTTAAATGCTGGTACTCTTCGGTGAAATTAGTGACCAAAACGTGAGATTGGCGTTGCTTAAAGTGCGCAATGCCTCTTGCGACGGAGACGCCGCGGTCGAGAAGCAACCTTCGATCACTCTCTACGATAGCGTCGATGTCAGAAGCAGCATCCTCACAGTAGACGGCGATCATCAAGCTTGCGCGGGGTGGCAGGGTGATGTGATCGTCGGCGATCCTGACAGCAGCACGGTGATCGGGGGGTGGTTGCGGCGTCGTGGAGTGATCGGAGGAAAATGTTATCGACTTGGTCTGCAGATCAATTATTGCGCCGTTGTCCGTCAAAAAGTCAATTCCGAGAATCACGTCGCGGGAGCAGTTAGGCAGAACGACGAACGCCGCAGGGTACGTTGTGCCGTCTATGGTGACGCGCGATGTGCACATTCCACTTGGCGTCACGAGGTGGCCTCCTGCTGTGCGTATGTGCGGACCGCCCCATCTGGTCATAACTTTCTTCAGTTTAGACGCAAATGGTCCGCTCATTACCGAATAGTCGGCTCCCGTGTCTACGAGGGCGACTACGTCAAAGCCGTCGATGGACACCTTGACGTCGGATGCCGCCTTCCTCGAGTTCCGGGTGCGTCGGGGCGTCGCATCTCGGCTTGTGCGTGTTGACGGTCGGGCACTGTGCGTCGTCGTTGTCATCGTCTTCTCAGCGGACGTCTCGTCGTGTACGGGAGTCTCGTCAGGTCTGGGTCTGGTCGTCGGGATGAGGGCATGTTGTGAGTCACTGTCTTCCGCGAGTCGTTGCGTCGTTGGAGGGTTTTCATTTTTCCGCGATCGTGCAACTTTACCTCCAGAAGTTGCTGCTTTTAGTTTCCCCCGCGTGGGCTGGGGGACCTTCCACGTGAGAACTCAGCATTGCTACGGCGGTTCGGCGACTGGTATGGGTAGGGTGACGGCGAACGGTTGAAACGGGCTGGTCGACGGCTGGTGTTGGACAGGTACTCTTCGATCTCCGATGGGTGCTGGCCATTGGAGCGAACTTATTGGAGTTTATTGGAGCGAACTTGTGCTCCCCTAACAACTCAAAAGAATACAGAGGCGGCGAAGCAGCGGTCAACAAAGTGACTTGCGTCAGCGAGCGTCGCAGAATCGAATGCCCCGGCGTCCGCACTGCAGGCTTTTTATCTTTTGGCGTGCGTGGTTCTCGAAACGTCGATTCGCATCGAGAACATAGTAGACCCAAGAAGATTATTCTGGGCTGTTCACGTTAGATCGGAATGCTCTCCCTATCACAACAGATAACACATGCGGCACAGAAAGAAATAATTGAACACGCGCTTTCCTTGGCGCAGAGATAACACAGACCGGCACAGCCGGGCGGTAAAAGCAAAATACAAATAAACAAACCCAATGTATGGTTCGCGGCAATATTACATAGCATGGCCCCAGCGGCACGCTGTGGCCAACTTTTAGGCTTGTATGACTAACGTACGAGGTTCCCAGGGCGTCTAAACTTTTTCTGCTGCTGCCTTCAGTTCAGTATTCCGTTACGTCCGGACGAGCGAAGCGCCGGAAGAAGGCGCAATCAGGTTTCGGCGGCGCGTGTCCCTAAATCCGGGGCATGATCCTAGCCTTATACAGCTTGACAGTAAAAATGCTAACCCCTTACCCAGCCATGATTAGTCAGAACAGGAGAACAGATGCACAAAATGTAATGAATGCGCCTGTCGCTCCTTAGATTCGTCCTGGCGTGGAGAGGAATGTTACAAAGGCGTCGCCTCGTGTTGCCTTACTGACAATCGGAGTGTGTGTGCCGAAAGTGAGAAACGAAATCGAGCACATTAGGATGCGTCCGTGCCGGGTCAGTCTCGACAGCAGGCGCCGTGCCTTCAAATCGCGCAGCGTTGGTTTTCGCCGCACGCTGGGGGGCGCCACCAGGTGGCCTACAGCGAACGGACGGGTTTTGCATGGGCTCCAAAGTTTTACTCAAGAATGCTGTAAGTTCATTCCTTGGACCAAAGCGGATATCACGGTCATCAACAGCTAGCCTTCGTGCACCGGAGGACACTATTTCACTTCTCCGTGAGTGCAATTTCAGCCAACTTACGGCAGTTTTAAACCAAGGCAAGCTAGGCCTCGTCCCAGCGGGGCTAGGCTTAACAACGGGTACGACCAATGCCGGGTACGACCACCGACGCCGGGAACCGCTCCGCCGTGCTCCCGAGCACAGACGCAAGTGAAACAGAGGACAAATTAATGCATCAAGACCCAACTGAAGGCGAATGTGACGAAACTGTGACGAAACTGCGGCAGATTCAAGCTCAAACGCCGATTGGATCGAAGCCTCACCCGAGCCCAGCGTTGACGCGAGCGGAAGCCCAACTGAGCGGTAGGCCTAACGCCTCAGCCGACAACCACAAAGCCCTCGCCTACACCCAAGTTTGCTCCAAGGCCAGCTCCTCTTCCCAGGGACGATTACAAGCTCGTGTTGTGACCACAGGGTGGCCTCAAGATAGCCCAATTAGACCTAGCCGAGGTCTCGCTCGCCTTGCTAAACGCAATTCAATAAACCTGGCGCTAAACCAACCTGCGAATCCGCTATGACATCGTGCAGAACACCGCTACAATCAGCACCCCGTCGGCAGAAGCAGCAAAAGCCTTGAGTGAGGTGAAGCAGATCCGAATCAATAACGTGGCCTCCCAGCGCAGCTCTACGGACTCACCACAGATCACTCCGTCAACGGCATCATAAGAGGGGCACCCCTCCTTTTCTCAGAGCGGGAATTGTTATATAACATGTATGTACCCAACCACGATATCTACGCATGAAGAAGACTGGGAAATTCATATATCGTCGTAGTCACGTTTGCTGCAAACAAGGTCCCCTATTACGTTACCCTGTTCGACTCGGAGTACCCCGTGCTCGTTGTACAAGAAGACTGCGCCTGTGTGTGATGCATGCCATGAACTCAGACATAGACGGCATGTCCTTAGCCCAATACACGTCTGTGCCACCAGTGTGGGGTCAAAGACCCGAAACCCGGACATGACTGCAAGGCCCTCTGCTCGCTATGCGAAGGGGGGGGCACACCTTACGGCTACCAAGGGCTGCCCGAAGCGCTTCCGGGAGCCTTTGGCCTTCGTCAACAGCAGTTCGAGCGGAAGAAAACGGAGGAGCGTGCCTCTCGCGTGGACCAACTATTACTCCAAGCTGATCAGCAAGCATCGTAGCAGGGCCATCCAGCCTCGCAACCAGACCAGTGGCGGTGGCCCCGCTACAGATCCAGAACCCCATCCGCGAGATGGGGAGGAAATTAGAGCACCCGGTCCAAATCTGGGTCCCGCAACCGTGCGCCGAAGACCGGGAACGACGAGAAACAGGCGAGCTGGCCTCGCGTTTTGTCTCCCACTGCTCGACGCGACCCTACACCCACATCACCAAAAAACACAGATTCCCAATCATGTCCAGAATATTCAACCTTTAAGGCGCAGTTGGCTCAACAACAGGTCATAATTGCGTCATTAGAAAAAAGGTTAGCAGAACTAGAAAGCTCCCGTGACGATTCGCTCCCAGAAACGCAAACGCCCTTCACGCATCGCCGGAACAAATTTGAATGTCATGGACACAGCTCCCGCTGTCCCTCCCGCTCAGGGGGAGTGCGCTAGTTTCTCTCCGCAAGCTGAAGGCGGAGCGATAGTTCAAAACAAGACTTCGTCGGAGCACACCACAGTCCTCTTCTCGCAACAAACCTAGTCTCAAGAAGGCACAACCTCCCTCGAAGACCTACTCAAGGCGCTCCAGACTCAGATACAGACCACAATTGACCAAATTAACCGACCACTACAGGCGCTATCCGCTCAGCTAGACCAGAACGGCGTCCAAATCGATCAAGTCGTAGGTCGGGTCGACCAACTCGGAACCCGCATAGACCGGCTAGAAGGCAGAATGGAGACGGTTGAAACCACCAATCTCCGCAGAACGCAAGCTCCACATTCCCGCCTTCCAGTATCCGAAAGCAAGGATTTGGTTTCCTTCCCCGATTAGTACGCTACCAAATAGGCAGGACCCCACCGCATTGCTCCAATGGAATTGCCGCGGAATCAAGCGCAAGTCAGCAGCGTTACAACAGTATCTAGGCACACTCTCACCACCACCTGGTACAATGCAGTCCAAGAGACGAATGGTCCAACCAAGCTCCCAGGATACGTTACTTACACGGATCCGTCTGGACGATCTATGGCAACCTTGGTCAAGAGCAACATAGCAGCAATGCTGCACCTTACCCCACAAAGAGAATGTGAGCACACTCTAATGAAACTCATTCTTCGGGCTGCAAAATGCAAAGAGAGCATCTTTATCCTCAACGTCTACTGCCGACCCTCAAAAAAACGACCTGGTATAGAAGATACTGTGTGCGAAGCCCTCCAACTCGCTGGTAGCTCTCCTCTGCTCGTTTTGGGCGACCTTAATAAAGTGCACAAACTTTGGGGATGCACATACAACAGTAAGAGGGGGAAAGATGTACTCAATGTTATAGAATCGCACAACCTCACGCTCCTAAACGATCCGCACGCCCCAACCCCCGCAGAGAACATCGTTTCTAGAGACACGAGCCCATATTATTCCTTCTCCGAGGCTCACTCGACATCACGTGGACCAACACCATGGCGGATTTGGGATCTAATCACGATATCATACAAGTCCTCATCAAAGGCTTGAACTACAGGTCATACATCAGTACAGCCCAATGAGCTGATTGGGACAAAATCAGAAAACAAAGGAAAGATCGTGATCATTCGAAGGGACAGTCTTACGACCAGTGGACGGAGAGTGTCATACTAGATGTAAAAGCCAACACGAAAACAAAAGCTACAACGTAGCAAACACCCTATGTCGATTTCAAACTCCTGCACATCTGGGAAGCCAGACACAGCCTGACCAGACGCTGGAAGAAGCAGAGGCATAACCGACGGCTTAAGAAACGTATAGCGCAACGACGTAAGCAGGCGGCGGAGGACGCGTCCCACCTGTGCAAGGAGAATTGGCTTACGTTGTGCGATGGCCTCCAAGGAACACTATCTACTAAAAAAATGTGGCACCTGCTGCGACACCTTGTCGACCCCCTCAAGAACAAGGTAGAGACCAGGGGCGGTATTCCCGTGTTTTGTGCCTTTTGTGTCCCTTTCAAAAGTGTCCCTTTTGAGCGAGCCCTGATTGGCTAAAAGCGAACACCCGGATGTGACGCCATGCAAGCACGGCGGAGCTATGAGCCGCGGCTACTCGGAGCAGACGATCTGGAGCAGACGATTTTTTGTCGCAGTTCGCTCGCGGAACAATAAACACATAAAAGATACTCTGATACGGTTTCACTTCTTTAAAATGCGTTTGCAAGAACAGTTACGCTATTTGAATAAAAGGCCCACTGCTTAACCGGAAGTACGTCACGACGAAAGGGACGCAAAAGGGATGTTTTCGAAAGGGACAGTTACGAGAATACCGCCCCAGTAGAAGACTAGCACGCAGTATGCACTTGTACCAAGGAACCACGGATGACCTCATTTAAGATTTGAAGAACAAATACCTACGCCCGGGAAAAGGAGAGGCTCTTCTCCCTTATGAAGGTCCACCCAATCTCGTGCTACACACAGACATTGAAGTCTACGAGGTCAGAGCCGCCATTGCAGCCTGCAAATGCTCCAGCTCACCTGGGCAAGACGAAGTCACCAACAAAGCGTTGGCTAAGTCGGATGACAGGGCTGTAGAAGACCTCACAGAGCATTTCAACGTCTTCTGGCGCACAGGCAAGCTTCCCATCTCCTGGAAAAAAGCCGAGGTGTGACTGATCGCGAAACCAGGCAAGTCACCACATATAGGTAATCTTCAGCCGATTTCGTAAACATCCTGCGTGGGCAAAATCATGGAGAGGGTAATTTTTTTACGACTTTATTAATACCTCGATGACAGCCAGCCAATTCCCAACTCGATGTTTGGATTCAGAAAGCACCTGAGCACCCAAGACATCCTGATTCAAATCAAGGAGTACATACTCGTCCCGGCCACGAGACACTGCCCCCGGGCCATACTTACCCTCGAACTTAAAGGGACCCAGAAAAGCCTTTTGTAAAAGTTACAAAAGGCCTTTATTGTTGCGTAGTACCAATATAGCGATGCAATGCCGTTGGAATATTGACCTACATTCAGTATTATCTGCGCCAGAAGCAATTAAGTGCACCTCTCCCCCCTTGCCGGTCGATTCCTCCTCCCTCTCTGCTTCTTTCAAAGCAGCTGGAAACCTTGGTAATAGCCATGTGACATCGCGACGCTCGACTTCCGTTCTGCACTAGCTACATTCCTGCGCCTAGACGCGTCAATCGCTGCAGACCCGCCTTTGCCTCGGGATCGCACAGGAAGGAGGAGCGACCGGAAGCCAATGGCAGTGACGTTGCCGGCGACCGACGATCGACCGAATCAGGGGGGTGCCTCGCCGTTGCGTCAGCCGCGATCGGCTCGCTGCAGCGGCGCGCTCATCTTCTGAGAAAGGCAATCTTCAAAAATTGCTTACAAATTATCCGTATAACGTATGGGGCTCACACTTGGCTCAAAAATCCCCCGTTATGTGCTCTGCCACCTGAATGCATTTGATTGCCACCTCCACAAAGCTTTTCTGGGTCCCTTTAAGGCAGCGTTTGATAACGAGGTGCACAACGCAATCCTCAATAACCCTGCAAGAACCGGCTGCGGAGAGAGGATGTACAACTACATTGCCGATTTCCTCTCCAGTCGCCAAGATGTCATAAAGATAGGGGATTTCTCATCTGATCCAATTACTCTTGGCGACAAGAGAACTCCTCAGGGGCCTGTTCTATCCCCCATGCTTTTCAATACAGCGCTGATAGAGCTGCCGAAACGACTAGAGAAGATCCCTAGCATAAAGCATTGCCTTTACGCCGACGCTGTTACTACCTGTACGGGCACAGATTCGATCGGCGGCCTCCAAGACACACTCCGACAGCCAACTGATACCGTCAACCAGTATGCCAAAGAGTGCGAAGTAAAAAGCTCTCCGCAAAAATTGGAACTTCTGGTTACGCAGACGACGCACAAAGAAAGACAAAGACGGCATCCAAGTCACACTTGAAGGGCATCCCATCAGGCCTACAAAGGCGATACGAATACTTGGACTTGATATCCAGGCGGACACACGGAACAACGGACTGATTCAGAAACTAAAGACAACCGCCGAACAGGTCACCCAGACGTCACGCAGGGTGACGAACAGACAAAGAGGAGTGAAAGAGGAGGACACCACCGGATTGGTCCACGCCTTCATTTTGTCGCGCATTATCTTCGTGGCCCCGTGTGTAACTCTGACCAAAACCGAGGAGGAGCAGCTCAACGTCATTATCCGGAATGGCTACAAACAAGTACTGGGAATTCCCACGAGCGCTTCGACTGCTCGACTACTGAAAATACGCATTCACAACACCGCTTCAGAATTAATCGAAGGATACCTTTCCAGCCAAAAATTACAAACTCCAACTCACACTTGCAGTCAGAAAGCTCTTGACGAAACTTCAGTGGAAGCCTCAAGGGCAGCTACAACCCCAAACTCTTGCGCCAGATATGAGGCAGCGAATACACGTTGAGCCAATTCCCCGCAATATGCACCTGGAACATCATGCGGGCAGAAGACAGGCCAGGGCAGAAGCTCTAGAGAAAATTTAAGATAAAGACGAAGGGACTGTTTACACCGACGCAGCAAGAAGTAAATATAAGGGAGCAATGGTGGCAGTAGTAACATCGAGAGACAAATGCGTCACCAGCACAACCATCCCCAAGACTACCCCTCAAGAAGCAGAAGAAGGGGCCATAGCGCTTGCCATAACCCAGACCAAGGCAACGACAATAATTTCTGACTCGCAGAAGGCCTGCAGAAGATTTACTTTGGGGTCGCTGACTCCCGCAGCATACCGCAACCCGAGCACAAACCCTCCGAAACGGCAAGTCACGATAGTCAGGGCGCCAGCACACTCCTCCCTCGCGGGCAACGAATTCGCCCACGCGATGGCCTGGGCAATCGCTCACCAGGCCTTGGAAGGAAAACCTGACCCCACCCCTGTTGTGACCTACCGTAACATTACCCAGCATTACAGGGTAGAACGTAGAGTCTATCCACCACCACACCCACAACTAAGTAAAAAAAGAGAATAATGTGTACTCTCTCTCTCTCTCTCTCTCTCTCTCTCTCTCTCTCTCTCTCTCTCTCTCTCTCACTTGATCTCGTCCTAGACAAAACCTTAAGCCACACCTACCGGTTTAAATCGAACAAAAAGGGTCAAAAAGGAATCGTAACGTGCACAAGACGGAAGCATTCAGGCCTGGATCGTAGTCACAGGCTCAGTGTGGGCTATCCGTTAGCAGAGAGCCTTCACACTTGCTAAGGAGTAAGCCACACAACAAATGGTTGGGTTTACTTCGATCCCAGTGCCCTTGCGCTAGCGACCCTCCGAAATGATAGCAGGGCAGCTTTACATAGGGACGAAAAAGATGCGGCGCCAGCCAGCTGTGTGTGTGCGTGCCGCACTTGTACAATTTTTTTTTTGCTTGCAGTGCGTAGACTGGCTCAAATTAGCACACTTTTCATCGTTTATCCGGTTGACAAATCGGTAATTATTTTACAAAGCGCGAAAGAAGAAATTTGTACAAGTGCGGCACGCACACACACAGCTGGCTGGCGCCACATCTTTTCAAAGTGCTACGAGTTGTGCCGCGCCTCCGCCAGATGGCGCCACGGGTCCCGCGACCGAGAGAAGACGCAGTGAAACATCCCCCTCGCGAGGGGCACGATCAAATGCACAGCATTTCCGAGGGCGCACGACGTTAAGTAGTTTGCATTACGTTAATGTTGTTGCACTTGTGGCAACTGCAGACGAGAGAGCGCTCGTCCGCAGTAATTTGAATGAGTCAACGATATAAGGCGCGTTCCGGCTTTGTGGCGCAGTGGGTAGAGCACCATGTACATTGCGTTCCGCCCGCAGGGTCGAGGGATCGAAACCGGGCGCCGGATAGTATTTTTTTTATATAGTAGGGACAACGACGGTGCGGACTACGGACGTCAACGCGGGTGACATCATGAGTTACTGAAATGCTCTGCATTTAAAACAAGGCTCGACACTTCGCTTACTGCAAACATCCACCTCAATGCAAGTTCTGTGGAAAATCAGGCCCCCTATACCACGTAGTCTGGGAATGTAGCCACAACCCTCACTTGCCACCCCCTTTCCCTAGCCCCAACCTCGAGCAGTGGGAGATAACGCTGTCCAGCGCACACCTCGCCGACCAGGTCATGCTGATGGAGAGGGCGGAACGTGCTAAGACGACGCTTGGACTTCTGGACTAAGAAGCCATCCCCAAGCATATAACTGCTCAATAAAAGTTTTCCTCTCTCTCTCTCGCCACACGCTCGCGTGGTCCGCAGAAGCGGGCCCTCGCCTGTAACATGGCCTATTAGTGGCCGTGCATGTACATTAGCCAGCTCTACGGTGTAATCCACCATACACTGCTCTTACCCAGAAAGATATACAGAGAAGCGGTGTTCTAAGCAAGTCGCTTTATTGGAAATGTCGCTTTACTTGAAGCATTGCTTGGTCACCACTGCATTGCATAAAGGCAAATCACATTCACTTTAACGAAGTTCCTTGTACACCTCAACAAGTCTCCAGCCCTAAGGAATACTTCATAACCAGGGTTTATTTATTGACGAGTTTACGCCCGCGAAACACATATTTTAAACATGTAAATAAGTGATATGGTAGGAATGAGCACCTTAATGGCTTTGGTTAATAATGCTCTCTCTCTCTCTCTCTCTCTCTCTCTCTCTCTCTCTCTCTCTCTCTCTCTATCTCTCTCTCTCTCTCTCTCTCTCACTCTTTCTAGTAGATCAAAATAAAAAATACTGCCACCATAAAACCTCCGGCCAGTACCTCGACAATAACGTTTTAGAGCGCATTCTACATTCACCACTGAACTTGTCAATTACCATTTATTTTTATTTCAGCTGCGATCTTCCGTATAAATGGGGCCATAAGTGCCATATTGAGTTTCCGAGGCCAAACGAACGAAAACCGTTTCCCAAGTGCTGCCCAGCCTACGTTTGCCAAAGTTAGAAATAAGTAATTACTTGCCATTTAACCATAGCACCAACGTTTTTGGGTGCTGTGAAACGCTTCCTGGAATAAATAAAATAAGCGTCGCTCTCCGACCATTTTTCTATTGACCATCCAAGGAACTGTAATATCTTGATATGTGCTGTGGATTTAGTTGTGCTTTGCGAAGAAGGGTGTGCCGTTCTTGCATGTGACGCACAATGGACACGTGAACTGACCGCGCGTGGTATTTAGGAACTCATCCGCCAGCGTCATACGGCTGGGCCTGCTAATACGCCATTACTCCAGCTGCACTTGCCTTGCCAAAATACGTTGTCCTCCCCCCTCCCCCGACCACCACAACAGCGTGAAAATTTTGTCCCCGTGATCATCTTGTTTCCCGCGGGCGGTAGCGAAAATATAATCTTGTACTGTCCCTTTTACCCGGCAAGCCACATTAGCGCAGAAAAGCGTCGTTTGTTTCGCTTTCTAGTCCGCCGGACGGGCGTAAAACTTCACAGTTGCAACAGCGGTCCTAAACCAGCACTCCAGCGGCGCGCTACGGGAGGAGAGAACAACCAGTCGCGATTACCCCGCGGCCAGTGCCAGTATCCTGGTCGAGTGCTCGTTTCAAATGGCGAATAGGATATAGGGCTAATAAAAGTAACTCGCGCGTCTATTGCCATAACTGGGCGCAAGACCCCAGTACCGGTCTCTTCTTCGCTTTCTGCGAGCAACTGGTGCAATGTTGTACCTATAAGCCTCCCTGCTATGCCGAAGGGCAGTCTATCGCATTAAAAAAAGCTCACTGCACAGCTACAGGGTTGAAATCAGTCTTTTCTCAGACGTGGTTGCTCATCACCGCGATAAAAATGGATTCTTGCAACTAATGAAACATTTTGCAGTGGATTCAGGCACCCTGCAGAGGCTGCAATTAATAGACGTGTATTAGGTGACCATAGTGGCCTTTCATACAGCCATGTTGTAACAGCGACGTCTTATGTGGAATTGCAAGAAAATAGTTTTTTCAACGGCAGTAACCAAATTTTTTAACACGAGCTCGTAAATTATGTTGGTGCCCCCATTATATCAGGTGGTGCGAGTTGTATAAACGGCCTTAAGTTGTTGCACGCTGAATTTCCTGGTCTCTTCCTGTAAAGAAAAGCCTATAGAATTAAATTTATTTCGCTGACAACACTCTACTGCTAAAGTAAAAGATCCAATTCACTTGTCTTTCGTACAGCTCGGGCAAATCTTACGAAATCAGAACACTGGAACCTCGTGACCCTCTGTGTCTGTGCTCTAAACCAACAGCGCCTGTTCAAAACTGTACTATGACAACACACAACTTTGTTTATTCAAAAGATTTGCTGTTGTATGTTATAATCTGGGCTTGTACAAAAAGCAAATGGTGCTTTACTCCGAAGTTTAATTATTTAAAGCGCGTTCTACGTGGTGGTAATTTCCCTACGAGTTCGCAGCTGCGGCGTCACGCGTGCGTAAAACGACCTACTTTCGTAGCTTCAGTGGCAACGAAACTACATCGTTTTGATGCACGAGTGGCGCCGCAGTTGTGAACTGGCAGGGAAATTAGCACCATGTAGAACGCGCTTAAGACATTTCAATTAGTCTCCTGCCGCACAAGCTCTGTAACATCACCTGTGATGCCGTGAGACGTCAGCAAGGCAGATACCTAAAACTGCAAGTAAGTAAGTTCACTCCTCCTTGTCTCGAAACGTTGCAATTCTAAGAACCAGATAACTTTCTGGAGGCCGTGCCAAGACCACAGGCCTCCGTGACCTGGTCGCAAGCAGGGAACCGTGCGGCGGCGATGGAGCTTACCGCGCCGAGGCTACGCCAAAGCGGCTACGCCAGCGGCTGGCAACCAGCTGCTGATCGCAGAGGCCAGGCCAAAACGAAACTCGTTTCTTTATCGTCGACATTGTCAGGTGGCGCAGCTATGCCACTCAGTGCAGCGTAACGCTACGGTGAACTAGGATATTCAAGTTCAACTATACAGCCTCAGAAACATGGGATTTGCCGTTGCAATTTTCCTCTGCCGCTGCGAAAACCGGGGCATTCATTGGTCATTCTCGCTCAGGTAGCGCGGTGGACGCATCGAGTCCAAACGCTTCGCTCCCCGCACAAGTACCGGCAGTGATCGCACACGCATCCGATCCCATTGTCGCTTTCTTGCATGTATTTTTAAAGCACAGCTTTACCACTTTCGCCCAGCGATTTTGTGGAGGATGCGCAAATGACCTTTTGACCGGAGACACACCCCTCGAAGCGCATCGCGTGATTCGCCGGGCCCGCTGTTGGAGCCTGCGGGCGCCGACAGCGGTCGCCAACGCCTCTGCGGCTGAGGCAGACGACCACCCCCGCAGCCTTTTTGGTCGTTTCAAGCAACGTGACTCGTCTCGCGCCCGGCGAAGAGGAACGGTGGGTTCGCCATGAATGAACGCCGAGTTCGCCCGACCTCCTAGGGTTGCACGGACCCGAACGGCTTTGAGACGTGGTCGGCAATACAGCTAAATCAAAGGTTAACCAAGCGAAACCAGACTCAACCAGACTGAGCCAAGCTTTTGCTATGCATATCCAATGTTAGCGGAGCTAAACCGCAGCAATTTTTTTTCTGTAATCACCTGCTATTATACAGTTCAGAATACCACTGAATGCCAGGGTGTTGTGTTTTTGGCATCACCAAAGAACGAATAAAGACAATCACTTGTTTGGGTCCCAAACAAAGCAGGGGACTCGCCGAGCACTTTGAACCCAATGAACATGACCGGGCACATTAACCCCCGCAATAAGTGCAAGGCTGCGAACCTTACCTGGCTGCAAAAAAATGTTACCCATAAATGCCTTAATTGTTCTTTGTCAATATGTGAAGGTACTTTATTTTTTCGTCGTCAAATGATGGTCCATTCTCCCATTGGCATTCTTCGAAACTACATATTTTGCAAGAGTTAATGCTGCATAAAGGTGAGATCGTCTCGTTGCACACAATTTACAACTTTCACTTTGTCACATTTGTCACCTGTCCTTTTATCTTTTATTTTTACACTAGACTGCTATGTACTTCCCAAAAAAATAACTCAATAACGCCAAGTCGCGGTGGGTATACTTCTTTAATGTGCTCCCTTTCGGCATGCTAGACGCCACGAGTGACCAGACCGAAAAATATTATGCATTCTAAGCTCATATAGTAGAAAAGATATATGCCCTTCAAAAGTGGGAGCCTTTGTACGCTCAATAAAAGTGGAAACGAAGGCTTTTATTTTACGGCTGCCACTGTACACATAAATACTAAATAAAAGTGAAAATCTTGAGTTCAGAACGCTACTGAAAAACGTAGTCGCTGATAATCGCCAGGCAAAAATTACGCTTCAATGTGGTAGTGCACTACAGAGGCGCAACCCCCCCCCCCCCCTTCCCGCACAGCATTTGAATCTTGCGAAGCAGGTGTATATTCGAGGTCATTGATTCTGCCTGAATTTTGATGCTATGTAATTTATTTTTCTATTTTAAGTCTACTTTTCCTACCACTATTTTTTGAGCACAAATTGTTTCCTCCCCTCTAACAAAATCCAGTGTCCGCTGCGCGCTGCATATGGTCGCAGAACCCTCTTTGAGTTCAACATTTTTCTACTTAGCGGGGAAGGCATTATGCGTTTCCTTGTAGCTGCTTGGGCGGGAGACAGGCGGGTAAATTCATCTACCTCGGTTGATCAATGAAGTCTGCCGGCCGCTCAGTTGTTGTTGTGTAGCCTGCGCGGATTTTTAACTGCGAAGCAGTATATGCCTCAGCTTTTGAGCTTAGATTTTGAGCTTTTGAGCTTTCCAGCTTTTGAGCTTAGATTTTGAAAGTCTGGTAGATAAGTTACCCGAACCTTTCATTCTGATAGGCGACCTGAATGCACATGAGTCTTTTTGGGGCTCTGCTCGCACGGATGCCCGAGGTTGCCTCATTGAGAAATTCTTAACATCGTCGCTAGCATGTCTTTTTAACCAGAAACAGCCAGCATATTATAATATAGGACACAACACTTATTCACACCTTGAATTGAGGATTGGATCTGCAATTCTCTTTCCATGTCTTGAGTGGGGTGTGGCACTGACCCATATGGTAGTGAGCACGTCCCCACCTCACTAACATATATAGGAAAGGGCCCGAGCAGTCCGTCTTCCCAGGACAGGTTTAATGAAGCAAGAGAAAACTGGGATACATATACAGATTCATCTAAACTACATTACACGTCCATAACAAGCCTACACGTTGAGCAGGCAACCCAACTGCTCGTGGCGGACATCCTCGACGCCGCCGAAAAGTCCATTCCCCACGCCTCTGGTGCCCCGCGCAACCAGCGGAGGCTGTGGTGGAATTAGGACTATAGGCGGGCGCGACAGGCCCAGAACAAGGCACGGGGTATCCTTCGTCGGTACCCCACGTCGAGTAACCTCCTTTTGTTAAAACGGACCAAGGCTTTTGGAAAACATGCGCGCCGTGAGGCAAAACGCGATAGTTTGCATTCATTCATAACCTAAATTAACTCCTACACAGACACACCAAAAGTATGGACACGAATACGAAACCTCAAAGGACAACAAACACACAGCCTGCCTCTAGTCAGCACAACAGGGGACACACTTGAAGACCAGGCTGACACACTCGCATAACACTTCCAAAACGTGTCTAGTCAGCACACTACACGAACACTTTCATGGAACACAAGCTCGTGGCCGAAAAGCAGCCTTTACATGAAAATGACCGATCAACCACATTTTGTAACTCTGAGTTCACATTTCATGAGCTGAGGAGTGCTCTGAGCACATGTATACACTCAGCTCCAGGCCCAGACATCACATATACAATGATACAGCACTTACACACAGACACTCTTGTAACACTCCTTCACCTTTTCAACAAGATATGGCTTTCGGGGCACATTCCGAAGTCTTGGATGGATGCCATAGTTGTAGCATTCTTGAAAGTTTGGAAGGACCCTTCCTCTCCCGCTAGCTATCGATCCGTTCCCCTGACCAGCTGCCTGTGCAAGCTTCTCGAGGAGATGATAAACCGGAGGCTCGTGTACTTTTTGCAGTACAACGGCCTTCTCGAGAGCTACCAGGCAGGCTTCAGGGCGGGGAGATCCACAAACGATCAACATGTGGCACTAGAGTCATACATCAAGGAAGCCTTCATTCACAAACAATTCTATTTACCTGTGCTCTTCGACCTCGAAAAGGCCTATGAAACCGCTTGGCATTATGGAATCCTGAGTGACGTCAAGTCATTCGGAGTTTCTGGTAATATGTTTAACACCCTTGCCAGTTATTTGTCGGAAAGAACCTTTCTCGTCAGAGTTGGTTCTGCACTGTCAAAGGCACGTGTGCAAGAAAATGGCATGCCGCAAGTTGGAGTGTTGAGCTGCACGCTCTTTATAGTTAAGATGAACTCTGTTGGAAAGGCATTGCCACCTACAATATCTTGTTGCATGTATGTAGGCGACGTCCAGATATCCTTTAAATCATGTAGTATGTCCATCTGCGAACTTCAAGTCCAGCTCGGCGTCAAGAAACTTGCCGGCTGGGCAGACAAGAATGGTTTTAAAATTAACCCTGGAAAGAGCTCTTGCGTTGTGTTCTCCATGAAGCGTGGGGTCCACCCAGACTCAAACTTCACTCTTAAGAACATGCCGATTCCTGGGAACAAGGAGCACAATGTTTTAGGTGTTTTATTCGATCTTACATTCATTTCTCATTTCAAACTGCTCAAATGCAAGTGCTTAAAAACGATGAACATTCTTAAAGTCCTCTCACAGCAATCCGACAAACAACTCCTGCTGCGCCTCTACACAGCCTTGGTAGGGTCTCGGCTTGACTACGGCAGTTTCGTATAAGGGTCAGCTGAAAAACAGCCTTTAAAATGCTCGATCCAGTGCTGTATCTTGGCCTTCACCTCTCAAGCGGCGCTTTCCGCACTAGCACTATCGAGAGTCTCTATGTCGAGTGCGACAAATGGTGCCTAGGGCATCAGCGGGATTATGTTAACGTGCTGTATGCATCTAACATCGTGTCTCTCACCAACCATTCTTTTATTGCTATCGTGAACAATACATCAAACTTGTAACCCTTTTTAAACAGGCCATCTATTTCCTTACCTTTCTCTCTCAGAGTAAGGGAGGAGGCTTCTGCGCTTACTGTCCCCCTTTTAGACACGCACAAGACGCCCATCAATAATTTCATTCCACCATGGCATCTTCGTCCTGTATCATGCGACCTGTCAATCCCACTAATAGAAGAAAATAGAACACCCAGGAGTGCGATTTTGCAGCACTTCCTGTTCCTGCAGGACAAGTACAGATGCGCAGAATTCTTCAGCGATGTGTTGAAAACTGCTTCTGCTGTCTCTTGTGCAGCGCACGGACCAAATTTTAGCGTTACTAAAACAATGAATTTTCATAGCAGTATTTACACTGCAGAAAGTATGGCCTCTTGCTCGTTTCAAATCACATCATCGAACATAAAATTACCAAGTCCATTGTGTACACACATTCTCTGAGCGTTGTGCAGGCATTGTCATCAGGAAGGTCGTCTAAAAACTATGAAATCAACGTTCTTTTTAAGATTATAAGGACTGCATACGCTTCAAATTTAGAAATAACTATATGCTGGATACCACGTCACTCTGGGATCCCTGGCAATGAGACCGCTGATCAAATGGCTATACTCCGTTTCATACATCAAGTGCAACGCTGTGAAGGTTACACAAGTAGTCCGCAAAGAAAGAAGGTGTATCGCTCCGCGCGGTTTTGTAGCCGTTTGGTCTAACGCGTCGCTCTGGCTTGAAGTACATGGGTTCGAAACCGCGTTCCGACGTTTCGTTTTATTTTTTATCACATCATCTGCGAGTTCAATTCTAAATCTTATTTCGTTCCCAGTAACTTAAACATTACGCGCGTGCAGAAATGAACTGCACGTATGGGTTCATTGGATGCATGCCGTGCTCATTTTTGCGGGCCGAAGCAAGCTCGCACCGATATTTGACCAGAAATGGCGATTTTGTCGCGATTCTGCAGCATTGTCAGTTTACCTCGTTGATTCCAGCGAGAACTTTGTGTAACAAAAACACGTTAATTCATAGATTAGTTAGCACAGCTGCTCCAACCAGGGTGAATTAACCGGTTTTCACTTTCAACTTTCGTTTTCGCCGTTGCCCTGATGATCCACTTTCTGGGCCTCTCTTAAAATGCTCAGCATTTTATTGATTACACCGGGCCGCCAGCAGACCAACGGGTTCAGTTTTTACCAAAACAACTTGGAACCGACTTTGGCACTGTACTGTGGAGTAGCCCGAAGCACTTGCTGCGAATAACGGATCATCTGTTATTCATGAGAAAGGCCAGAAAGCCGATTTCTGTACCTTAGAATACTGATTTCTGGCACAGAAACGCATATTACATATTTAAAATTTGTTATTCGCCCCTTTCCAGTCCGAATATACGCAACATTTTTGTGAATTCTTGTGCGTGATTTATTTATTTCTTCACTACAATGTTTCACCCAGGAAGCAAGAGTTATCACAAGAGCAAGACAAAATCACAAGATTTTCTCTTGTGATTGAAAAGAGAGCTCTTTAAGCTAGGCTCTTATTCGCAAGAGAATCATGAATAGCTCAATTGTTTTTACATACGGAACCTTGATATGGCCTGTTTTTCTGTGTTAAGGAAATGCATATGGTATAGGTTAATGCTGTGACAAAAAACAGTACTAGCTCATGAGTTGGAGATTTGTTGCCATACATAAATGCATAAAGGGGCAATACGGATTGTGTGTCATACACAAATATTACAGGAGGAGGCTGACTTTAGCGGTTTAAAAAACAAATTTTATTTGTAGGAGAGCCCCTCTGGTCGATTCCCTGGTGGTTTCCGCCTTCTTCCTTTCGTTCCTTTCTTCCACCCAGTTTTTGCAGAAGTTATATGACTCTTCCGGCTGTATACGCCTCACGAGAAAACAAGACAGGAATTTTGTGTCTTTCATAGCACGGGTCACTTGGTGACGTTAAACCCTACAAACAAAACCACACGGCGATGAAACACAGTTTGCTTTGTCTCGGTAACAAAGCTTTCTCGCGGAATCGGCTCAGCATGAAGCAGCGCGAGCGGGCTGGATAGAAAGGTGTCCACGCTGCAGCTCTGCCAGTTGAACCTCGTCAACAAAGCCGCCACCAACAGGTTACACATCCCTGGGAAGTTCATCAACGATTCCCCACTGCACTGTCTTCGGAATTCCTTGATCGCCCGCAGGTACCTGCAACGCCCGACAATGATGCCAAGATTCCGTATTTTCTTATCATAGGTGGAGACCATGTCCGTCAATAACCTCCAGAAGGTGGTTTTTGTGAAGTTCGGCAAGTCGTCGTCTTCGTTTCGCACACTTTCGCACACAGTCTAGTGTCGGGATCTCCCTCTTGGCGTACATGCTCTGCACTTTCAGACGGTTGGCATGGAGTGTGAAGATGTCATGCTTGACGGTTCGCGTGCTTGATACCGTCACGTCGTGAGGTCTTCTCTTTAGAGACACCAAATTCCCACGCAGACACTTCGCCTTCAATTTCGCAACGGTACGGAGAGATACTCAGGTGTCCTCGCTCACAACACTCAGTACTTCCTGCACAAATTTCGCCGGGAAACGCATCCCGGTACGGGCGTACACATTTGCAATTACTTGCTTGGCGTTCTTTGACAACTGTAATGTGCAAACCCCAAGGAGGTTAAAAAATTGCTTAACCTCATTGGCAGACCCTAGAAAAAATACGTACAGGAGATGAGGTCGAAGCCTGAGAGCTGGACGCCGTTTTTTCAACGCTACTTCCAAGAGAAAACAAAAAACGGTGTTCAAGGTTTCACGGAGAGCGAAAACCTGATACCAAAGCGACAAACATAAATTACAAACTCGCATATTTCATTTGTCCGGCAATACGGGCGTTTTTTGCCAAGCTGATGATAAATATTTATGCTTTAAGGTTGCCGGCGAAGCATTTATTGTTTTTTGCTAACCGCAAGCAACCCACTACTTGTGGTCGCGGAAGCACACAGCGCAAACAAGAGCGCTAGCTTTGACAGCATTGCACTTGATGTATGAAACGGAGTATAGTACTGCTGCTCTCATGACCAAACTTGACATAACAACAGTACCTTACAGCGACCTAAAGACACACATGAGACGACAGTTTCGTAACACATGGCAACTATACTGGAGTCAACAACCAGACAACAAACGTAATAAAATCACAACTTGGACGCTACACAACTGACTCACAAAACAGATACACTGAAGTCGCCCTGGCCAGGCTGCGGATAAGCCACACACATGTAACGCACTCCCACCTGCTCACTGGATCTTCGCGACCAATGGGTAGCAGGTGTGGAAGGGACCTATCCGTAGGCCACATACTAATCACATGCAAGGCACTTCACAGCACACGACGCAAACACTGCAAAAATCTACAGGCGAGAAATCCCACTCCAGCCATCGCATTTCTTAGGCAATGAACCAATGTTTTCGGTAAAACGTGTTTTTAAGTATTTATCTGAAGTTAGATTTTGAATTGCATATCGTATCATGCATGATCACAACCTGGCCCTTTACACCAGCCATCTCCATTGTCTTTATTGGTCTTTACCTGTGTTGCTATTCAATTTTAGAATTCACCTTTATTCTGTGGTAACTAACCATCTGTTTTTGGCGCTCTTTGCCCTAGTTGGCCTTGCGCCACTAAAATGCAACCATCATCAATAGCCTTTACGAAACCCTGCTTGTTTATTAGGTTGACTGAAATCTAAGGTGAAAGAAATTCTGTTAGCGACTACCTTGGTAAGTACCTTGTAGACGACTGACAGTAAGATGATCGGCCTGTAGTTTTCAAGTTCTTCATGTCACCTTTCTTGTGAATTATGGTGATGTTGGCGTTCTTCCGATATTCCGGTACACTAGGGGCGATTAGGCATTGCGTATACAGGTTTGCCAGTTTTACTAGTACAATTTGCTCGCCATCGTTCAAGAGGCCTGCTGTTATCTGATCTTCACCAGGTGCTTTGTCCCCTGCATTTCTTTCGAAGCCTTTTTTTACATCTTCTATCGTTACTGGTGGGGTGTCTATCTCCTCTGAACTACTTTCTCACAAGGTATTATCCTAGATGTCCCAGCTAATGTACAGATCTGCATAGAACTCCTCGGCCAGTATAACTGTTTTATCCCTATTTGTGATGGCGTTGCATTGAGGTATTTAGGTGCATACACCTGATTTTTCTCACGCCTAGAAGCCTCTTCACTACTTTCACGCTACCTTCCTTCTTCGCGGCATGCTCGAACCTCTCCATATTATACTTCCGAATGTCAGCTGTCCGGCGCTAACTTCGAAAGCTCCGCTAGTGCTATTCTGTAAGCTGGGGTGGAGATTGGCATGTTTTGCCGTTTCCTAATTAGATCTATTGCTTCCTGGAAAAGCTTACCAGTATCCTGTGTGGCCATGATGCTTCCGACTTCTGCACACTCCGTGGTAATGCGTGTAAGATTGTCGCGGGCTTCCTGTGTCGTAAACTCTGCTTCCTCGGTTTGAGCTGAATATCGGTTCTTCAGCGCGATCCTTAATTCTTCAACTTTACATCTTACTGTCAGCTCATTGACCGGCTTCTTTCGTATACTAGCTTATGGTTCTTCCTCAAATCTAGCCTAATTCGAGATCTTACCATACGATGGTCACTACACCTTACCCTTCCGAGCACTTCCACATCCTCCATGAGGCCAGCATTATCGCATAGTATGAAATATTTCATATTTATGCTCCCCATTTGGGCTCCTCTACGTCCACTTCCGGGTGCCCGTTTGCATAAGGTATTCATGATGCGTAGATTATTCCGTTCTACGAAATCGATTAATACGTCTCCTCTGTTATTTCTACAGCCCAGACCACTGCTGCCAATTGCCTTGTCTCCAGCGTGCTTCTTGCCTATTTTAGCATTGACGTCTCCCATAACTACCGTATACTGTGTTTTTACTTTAGCCATTGCCGATTCCACATCTTCATGGAAGCGTTCCACTACCTGGTCGTCATGGCTGGATGTAGGCGCGTAGCCCTGTACCACCTGGAGTTTGTACCTCTTATTGAGCCTAATTATAAGACCTGCTACCATTCGTTAATGCATTAGTATTCTTTTATATTGCGAGCTATGCTTTTATTGACGAGAAATCGCACTGCAAGTTCTCTTCTGTCCACTAGAACGCGGTAACATAGGACGTGTCCATTTTTCAGAAATGTAAAGGCTTCCCCTGCACACTATACAGTGGTTTATTTTTGGAGTAATATTTGCATAATCAATAAACACAAACACTAGCCGGGCAAACCGTCCGGCTCCTATAGAAAGGTCCAGAGTGAGCGCTGGTGTGTGTAGAGGCTTATCACGCATTCATAGGCACCTCGTAGTATTAGGTCGCTGCAGTTGCGCTATCCTATAGTGGTGCGGCACGTTATCCAAGTAGTCTTTCCAAGAAAAGAAGGACAGCGCTTCCGCGTCTTCTCTCCTCCTGTTGAGAGCCACTGAGCACCGAAGCGTGGCACGTAGACGACGGTGCCATTCGATCCATGGCTGCATGGCAGCCAAATGCTTTGGCGAAGCGGCGACGGTTCATCATCACCTGATTGCACAGGCGACCACGTGGCACCCTGAAAGTCACCAGTCGACGAGCTGTTGTTGGCATCCCGTGAAACGCTCCAAAATTTCAGCAGACAATTCTAAACGAACATCATCTATGCGTAGGCATTTGTGCGCTGGGATATTTTTAGCAAGCTCTTGCTTGAAGGTGAAGAAAGTTTTTTTAATCTATCAATTTATGTGCACAGCAGAGAAAAGGTTAAGCTTTGTATAGTGCTGCTGAGCCTTGTAAATGAAAGAATCGGTGGTATCTACACATGTTATTTTTTTACTGCACGAGGCAGCGCTGCAGGCACGAATATTTTCAACAACGGCTAAGTCCTGACCAAGCCAGTGCTGCCTAGCCCGAGAGATCACATCAGACTAGAACAGCTTTACTTCTAGCGCATAGCGATGTCTAATTTTCTCGTTTTCAGGATCCTGTTAAATGACTTTTGTGCTTTCTGGGAAATTGTCTCTTTCTCTTGGTGACAAAACAAGTAAGGAGAGAAATCACTGAAAATCTTGGATAGGTTGCAAGCAAGGCGATGGCATTGGCAGGCAGAGTCTTCTCAATGTATTTTACAGTCCCTTTCTCACCATATCAAAAAGTTTCTCCCCCCCCCTATTACGTTTTTTTAAAACTACGGTAAGGCTATTAAAGCAGAGCTTTCTAGCTCTACCAGCCAACGGTTCTTTCATGGCGTGCAGGGCAACAAACTCAAAACGCGGTGGAGGCGGTGGCGGAGGGGAGGATGGGATGGGCGGCGGGTTTTACTCACTGAGCACACTGTACAGTGCTCAGCGAATTTACCCAGCGTTCCCCGTGCGCAAGTGCCTGCTCGCTGGCGGCGGCATCGGTGGTACGGATTTGTCGTCTGCTTTAGCGACGGTTGTTTTGGGCCTGTTTTTGTGAACCTTCGCGTCCACTGATCGCTGACTTCGACCTGCTTGAGTAACTCATTCGACAGCACCTCCAGGGTAACCCGCACACGACGGAATTAGGAGGCCATACGGCAAACGTACGTTAAGTATTGGTTTCCAGGGCGAGAAAACAAAACGTGCGAACCACGTACAGACATCTGGCTGCTACAGAAACGCTACCTTTTGTGCACTGCTTGCCACGAATGGGACTCCATTTTCTAACTTGGTGAATACCAATTCGGCTGTGTTTTAAGAGGTAATATAAAAGCCGAAAGTAGCAACTGATCCTGATAAATACCGAATATAAAAGTTCCCTCGGCTTTCTCGCAATTCTCAAACTTCCTAAACTAACTAGTTTAAATCGGTAAGAATGGGAATCACAAAGCTCACATGCCGGTTGTGTCGGTGTCCGCGCTTGTGTCGCCCAGTGGTGTAGCCCCGGCCTAGCACATCACGACGGCTAGGTTCGGCTGTCTCACCCTTCGAAAGACGCTCCTCTCCGTTTTCTCCCGAATCACGGCCCAGCCATAGCAGCGGCGTCCGCCGCTCTAGCCAGGCAGTGGCCGGCGCTGCTGTGTTCGGGACACAACCCCCGCTAATTCCAGGTAACGGCAGGCACAATTTCTGGTTTCACTCTTTGTAGAGCCACGTGTGTAAATTCAAGTGACGTTGCATGGGCAATTGTTGTGGGTGTCGTTTAAAGCTTTGCTTTCCAACCTCCTTCACAGCGTGCATTGAAACCCATTTTTTTTACCTATATCTCAGCTACCAGAGTTCTTGAATAAATGAAAGGATGTATGGCGTGCATAGCACCGTATTTTTTTTTTTTGTAGAAGGCTGTATATGTACTCCTCCATTTCGTATTCATGCAAAACCTGCAGTAAGATGAGTTTGTACGTATATAAATGAAATAAAATGACTTTATTTCTAAAAATAAGTACGATTTATGGCGGATGTTAGGGGGGAAAGCTGCGGGTAGGCAACTTGACTATCCCTAAAATCCATGTTGATGGGCAGCAGCAGAGCAAAAGCACGAATAACAGAAGAAAAAAAAGAGGAAGTGCAGAGAGAATAAAAACGAAAAAACAGAGAAGAAAACAAAGTACAACATACAACGAACAAACAACTACATCTTACACTCGCAATATGTCACAAGTATAAATAGAGTGGATTACAAGGCATAATATCAACAAAAAACACACAGAAACATTGCACAATGTTACTTTTCACAAGGAGGGAAAGTTATCATGCAATTCTGTTTAGGAACATAGGCTTATATCAATGTTTTCAGAAGCAAGACTGTTTAGTATCCGCGGTAAGCGGGACCGTAAAACCTGCAGGATATAGTTGGTTCTAGGCTGTGGTATATTCCAGTACTCAGGTGTACGAGTGCAGTAGTAAACAATGTTCGGCTTCAATTTCGCCAACGAACTAAGAAAACAACTCCCAGATCTTTGTTCGTTTCGATAACCAGCTGCCAGACGGTAATTTAGCAGGTTATGAATTTTCAAGAGGTGACTCATTAGGAAAACTGGTTCAGTACGAGCATTGAACGGTAGCCTAAAAAGAGCGCGAAAAAACTTTTGCTGCAAGATATAGATTCAGTTGATATTGGTGACCGTAGTAGTACCCCCCCCCCCCCCCAGGGTACAGTAGTTTACGTGGCTATTGAACAGAGCATTGTAAATTAGCAGTTTAATACGATACGGTATATGAGACCGAGCATAAATAATAACAATAATTCTCGAAAGTTTACTTACAAGGAAGTTAACGTCAAGATGATTAGACCAGGACATGTGTTTATCAAAGAATATGCCTAGTGTTTTTATTAAATCTAAAAGTTCAATGGTGTGGCAACCAATTTTAATATCACTTTGCAAAAAACAAACATATAAACTAACAAAGCACAGTGGCACGGTAGGGAACCAAGGAACACATCGAAATTCTCACTTTGAAGTGCATGTTTTATGGAGGGGCACAATGGGTACTGACGATACCATGATGGTTACACAAACATGAAATGGTTCAGGGCACACCACTTTTCGTGGAAAGCGACGTAAGATTTGCTTACGAACAGGCGGAAAGAGTGTCTAGATTATA